>NC_064816.1:96856291-97456291 GCF_023721935.1 Panthera uncia | reverse complement strand
TAGAATAAAAATGTAAGGGCAGTGTCTTCTCTATTTGAGGTGCTCACACAGTTGGGAGCGGTACAAAGACTTGGAACTTTAGACATCCAGCTTCTTACTGTGTGATGGAAAGTGTGTAAATGACATGTCAAGAGGAAACCAGGCTGTGGAAATCTGATCCGGTCAGAGTCCCTCCAGCACCAGAGATACAGGTCAGGAATTCAGTGAGCACCAGATACTGCCATCACCCTGACCTAAGTGTATCTCTGTTGGGCAAGGTGCTTACGAACCAGTCTTTCCAAAAAACATAGGTGAACTATTCTGGTTTTACTAATAACTTTATTTAAATAAGACACAGGAACTTCTATACTGAAAAAATACAAAACAAAAGCCACACATTTCCTTGTGTAAAGCCATATTGTATGGTAACTCGAATACTGTTCAGCGCAGTGGCTAGAATTAAACAGTACAACTATGTACAAAATTTAAACAATTTCTGACAAATTTCTACAGCTGGATGTAGGATACATTTGAGCTCAACAACTTCTGGGAAATTTACATGGCAAAGCATAAGCTTTAACACATTTGGTTCGGAACTTTAATATATGCTAAGAACAAATGTACAACACAATTAATATTTAGTTTCTCATGAGAAAATAAAAGCACATGTCACTATAAATATCGTACATCAGATTTCATCACCAAAAAAGCATTCAGTCCATCTTTCAGAAATTGATATTGATACTATTGCATCTTATTTGGACAAAAGCAGAGCATAAGATCAATACATTATGTAATGCTAAACCAGATAGCAGAAGTTAATGGAGCTCATATTTATCTTACAGAATAATTTTCTCCCTTTAACCATAATCTACAAAATATAGTATTTTCATCAAGGCCTGAGATTATTAGGGTTAAAGGTGTCTGCTGCTGAAGAGATTGTTTTAAAAGGTTCCCCTGTGAAAATGGCAAAAGTAAACTGAGTCCTTTTCCATGACAGTCTCCTACAATATAACACTGACTAATTTAAAGGAGCCAGAATGCACCTTCAGGAGAGAATATTACTGCAAACTTTGGTGGAAAGAAGATAATTGGAATCATGAAAAAATAATACACAGAATACATACACACACAAACATATACATACATATATATATATATATATATATATATATATATATATATATATATACCATTTCTAAAAAAAAAAAAAAAATCAATGGTGTTGCTTTCTTCTTTATCACTTCTTCTTTCTTCACCCTCCTTAGGAAATAAAACAAAGAAATCCCGAGGAATGACTGAAAGGAACTGAAACGTTCCTATAACTGTAGGCACCTATTCCCCTAACTGTTAAGAAAACTGTGCCATATACTGTAGTAGGTACAGATGAAACAACTCTGTGTTTTACTGAACTGAAGCAATGGAATAAAAATACAAAAACCTCCCTCTGCTTTAGGATACTCTCTTTGTGCCGCAGAAAACAAAGTCTGAGAGCTGGGCTCTTCCACTGATCACTCAAGAGTATCTAGGGCTCTCTTCACACTGTTGAGAATTCGGGTCAAGTCTGTGAGTTCAAGACTGCTTACTTGGGTATAGGCTTTACTTTGCACATCCAAAATACCACCAGAACTATCCATGATATTGTGAGGAGAGACGCAATGAGGCAGCTGTGAGCGACCGCCATGTAAGTCACCAAAGAACCTGCTTCCTAATGTGCACAGCATCTGAGACCCGCATGCTCTCTCTCCACACAAATGCGACTCGCACACCTCAAGTGCTTGAGGAAAACAACCAAAAGCGTGTCATTTTTCAACCTGCAAATTAAAGCATTTCCAAAAGTGAAACTGAACATTAATATGCCTTTAGCTAAAACAATGGCATTTCATGACCCTGATGGGCAACATAAACACGAAATCTCCATCATCCCCTGGGAAAGTTCACTTGTTTGGAAATCAAACCTAGACTTTCTTGTTTTTAAATCCCATTACACACAATTGGAATGTTTACATACAGCCTGGTATCAGACGCTTTATTTGCAACATTAGAACAGTCATTAACTGAGCAACACCTGAACTTGTTTAAAAAAAAAAAAAAAAAGCCACATCTACACATGTTGAAACAGTGGATTCAACAGTTGTGTTACTTGTAACCGCATGACAAAAGTGATGTCAGACACCACAGATTTGCTGGTTCTCCTCATGTTCACCCATGTCCAGGATTATTGTTCTCCTAGGGTTGAATGCACTTCTTATTCTAAGAATGTGGAATGTAATGAGGAAAGGGAAATGCAGAAAATAAGGAAAGGCAAAAGAGTGATGTTCCCTCTTTAGCTTTTTAGCTGTGAAATATTTAATATCCCAATATGATATACATTCCAAGTTACCTGAGTTTAGACTTCAACTGAAGTACCTGAAGCTAGGCCATAGGGTGGGCACTGTGCAACTGTTGTGGCCATTTATTTATTTTTTTTGCATTGTATGTATTACAGAAGTTAGAAACAAACACCTGGATCAATTGTAAACATAATCCTGAAGTACAGTATTTTCCATAGGACAAAACACAGCAAGACATTTTTCTATTTAGACAGGCAACTTTTTGATATAGAGCTTATTTATACTGAAGAATTTGGAACAAAACACAGGACACACTACTACTCTGTCAAACATACTATGAAATGCATAGTCTCCACTTAAAATGCTGAATGACACACACATTTTGCAAGCATTACTGCTTTCCACAAAAACTGCTGAATAGGAGTTCCGTCCCTGCCAAGATCAGTGTCAAGAGATACTTTATGATGCTGATAAGTATTCTGTTGGTGGTGGTGGTGTTCAAAAAGTTTGTCACTCCATGCAGATAAGATGTCTGAGGTCTAGTTCCTAATCCATGAAGGTAGGGTAGAGGCCAGCTCCCCCTTCACTTTAAATGATCACATAGTTCTGAGCAGAGATGTGTTCCTCACCCTGCAGTTCCTGCAGGAGCTGCTGCTGGGACGGCTGTTGGACGGAGGCCTCCGTGGCGCCCACGGAGCTGGTGTCGTCAGTAAGGGATGTAAAGGAAACCCGGGAGGAGAGCTGCTCGACGGTCAGAGTGGCCAGAGCCGAGCTCTGGCCAGAGTTAGGAGAGTTCTTGAGCATCAGGTCGGAGGCAGGTAAGAGAGGGCCTAGAAGTTTTACAGGACAGAAAGCTGATCCGGTTGGGATGAAATTAACCTTGTTTTTGTCAGGACATGAAAAGAGAGGGGCTGAGATAGGCTGACGAGACCTAAAACCGTAAGACAAAATGACATTTATAATCACTAACAACTTCCAAACTTCCTCACTTAGCTGGAGTTCTCTACAACAGCTACAATGCGAATGGCAGGGAATGAGTTAAGTGTACACAGAGGGGTAAACATCTTCCATAGCACAAGTCAGCTGGCAGACTACGGATGTGCACAGCACTGAGTGAATTTTGACACCAAAGGATCTTCAAAAGGACTGGGCAAATTTTTTCTAAGATCATTAGTTTGCTTTCAATCATTTAGGAAGATGGAAAAACCTCCTACTTTATAGCTGAAGATTATGCAAGGTTAGAATGACCTTTTCTGTTAAGAAAAAGTGCAATGGGAGAGGGATGACCTAATCCTATATTTGGTTTTAAGCATTTCCTCCTTTTTCTGCATTGCTATACATCTACCAACAGATCAGAAAATTTCTCAAAGAGCCGGTCACAGCCCAGCAGAGCAGGGTCCTGAAGCCTTTCCTCCCCTCCCACTCCCAGAACTTAGCCATCAACTCCTGCAAGACCAGTCTCTGTCCCCTTCCAGGTTGCAAGAGTACAGCAGCCTTCCCCAGGCACTTGCACTGGGACAAAGGGATGAGTGAGTCTAAGAGCCACAGAGTCTTTTTTTTTTTTTTTTGAGCTACTCTGCCAAGCATTCACAGCATGAACCTCTTCTTTAATTTCTAATTTAATGCGTACTGAAAATTCAAAAAGAAAAAAAAAATCTGTCTCCATTAAATGAATACACATGCTAGATAGCGTCTACAGGGAGACATGTTAGTTTCCTTCTGGTTTGGGGCATCACTATCATAAGGCCAGCCACACATGGATATTAACTTTGCCGCTAAACTCCTTGTTAGCCGTCTAAATCAACAGAGGTTTTGAGAGGAAAATTCTTAGTGATCAAAAATAGATATTTTAGGTAGTAAGGATGAATTTCCAAGTTTCTGTATTAAGTTTATGTATTTCCAGCATACAGACTCCAATGCTACACTAAGATCCCTTCTGCTTATTCAATTTTCTTTTTATAATTTGGTTTTGAGACACGTTATCAGCTGGATGGAGTAGTTGATTCATCTGTAATCAACTGGTCTCAGTAAAAAAAGCTTTACAGCTTTGCAGATCCCAGCTGATAGAAAAGACATTACTTACGCCATTTCCTCAAAGACCTTCACTCGCTCACATCCCTCTGGGGGCTCCCGTTTGAACATGTAGCTGTTGTTTGGTTTGGGAGATGAAGCGTACTTGGGTAACGGTGAGCTACTCCCACTGTCTGTAAATTTAAAGCAGTTATATTAACTAGTGATTGAAAGCTCTTTTAAATTAAATTTGATTTCCAAACAAGCAGCCTTTTGCACAGTTTATCCACTATGGCCCCTCTGCTTCCACCACAGAGCTTCCTTTTTTGCAGAGCTATTACTAACACCCTTGTGTAGTACATTTCTTAGAAATAAAAGATGTGATGCAACAGTTATCTGCCATACCACAGAAAATAAAAGGAAGATATTTCGGTCCAGAAACTGCATTTTGAATAAAGCAGCGCTATCATCTTGAAAACAATTACAGCAGTATGTATTTCAAAATGTAGATGAATGGGGCAATATATATAAATCATGCAAAAGAAATATAAGAGGTTATAACACAGGGTTCTCTAGGTTTTCTCACTGTCCAACTGGTTTAATTAAAAATTTTAGCATGTGGAATAATCTTCATTACAAAGTTTCTTAGCAGAAATATTACTTTTACTTTCATTACACCATGAACAGATGTATACAGGGGGAAAAAAAACAGGTTTGTAACACATAATATCTTTTTCCCTCAGCCCATCATGAAAAATGGAATTTACTCAGAAATTTGCCTTGAAAATGTCTACATAAAATAGTTTTTCCAGCAGTTTGTATTTTTGCTATTAGAAGCATGAGGAATCTAAAAGCATCTCTACCTAACATGTTTTCTTCATATTTTTGACCAAAAAAAGAAATGGTCTATTCATGAAAAGTCATAAAACCTGTATGTAATTTCTCCCTTTCCTACCTGGCAAAGGATTTTGGAAAATCAAATCCACCAAAATGTGTCATTATCTTTGTAAGATGCCAAGTTGTAAAGTCAGTAACGTACCTGTATAAATACAATAGTCCCATTTAAACAAATTCTGACTTAATGCAAACCAATTCTCACTGCTAAAATACGAAGCACATGATCTATTGAGATGTATTATTTTCATGTATATTTTGAAAGATGGCTTTGGTGTCATAATTAAGGTTGTCACAATTTTGATAAGTTGCTTTGGATTAGGCTACAGAACACAGCACAACATTCAGAATCTGAGTAACAGGGAAGTTTTCATCATCATGAACTATAATACATGCTTAGTAGACTTTTGAGGCACACTTAGTTGTATTTGGTAAGTGAGTCAAAGAGCACCTAGGTTAGTCTTGGGAATGGAGATGTGTGCTTATATTTGCATATGGCTGTATCTTGGGCTGGGAAATCATTGCCTACAAAATAAAAAGGCCACACAATTGGGAAACCTTAGAAAACCACCCCTTCTCCATCACTACTGTTACATATGTTCCTGCAGATTACACACTGTCTGTTGGAAGGAATTAGGTCTTAGAATTAAGTTCCGTTTCTTCACATGTCATTCAGATTTAAAGATTTTCTCAGAGTCGATACTCATAGTATTTAAACAAATGGAAGCCAGGAGGAAGGATATAATTTTCTTTCTTAGGTGAATGCAAAACCTCATTAACCTGGCTAGAGTCTGAGTTTGCTGCCCTCTACTTGAGCTGGGCAAGACCAGAAAGACTGGTCTACAATCAAAAAGTGGTGAGAACGAGACCTTGAGCTTGGTGTAATACAAAAACACAGCCTGACCCTGCTTTATTATCCAGGCAGCAAGCAGCCCTGTGGAGATGGTATGCGATGTCTCCGTGGAGGTTCTTGCTGGTGATGGTATTCTCCAAGGAGGGCACAAATGGCCTGAAACCCTGGGCTCCAATGGTTGTGATAAGACTTTTTCTTGCTGTCAGCCAGGGTGTGGCCATGTCAGCAGTCAAGGACTCACCCCATCAGCATGTAAGAAAAGTCACCTCGGCCACTGCTACAGTCTTTTGGGCTCTACTGCTTACTACATCACCAGGTCTGCTGCTTGATTTCTCTCATGACTTTATTAATGACTTCAAGGGACATTCCCAGCATTGAAAGCTAGACAGGAGCTGGACAATGTACAAAACTGATTATCTTCCTATTAACAATTTACAATAAATTAAATAGTTTTATTCCTAATTTTTTTTTAAATTTCAGAAGCTTATAGTTTTAGTTTTACCTACTTAAACATTCTTTTCTTAAAATAGTTTTTTTAAAGTTTATTTATTTATTTTGAGAGAGAGAGGGAGGGAGGGACAGAGAGAGAGAGAATCCCAAGCAGGCTCTGCACTGGCAGCACAGAGCCTTACACAGAGCATGAACTTACGAAGCGTGAGTTCATGACCTGAGCCGAAACCAAGAGTGAGACACTTAACTGACTGAGCCACCCAGGCGCCCCACTTAAACATTCTTGTTCTAGTTTAGGGGAGAAGGGGTGGTTAATGTTAAACAAAAAATAAATAAATATATTGCTATCCTAGAATAGATCGTATTTGGTACTATTATATCTCCTTACCTTTTCAATTAAAAAGTTGAGGGTTTTTTGTTGTTGCTGTTGAACTATATATATAACATTTATTTGAATTTTTGGTGGTCTGGAAAATAAAGCTTGAAAGGAGAATTAAAACTATTTAGAAAAAAAATTTTTTTAATGTTTATGCATTTTTGAGACACAGAGAGAGACAGAGTGTGGGGGGGGGGGGGGGCGGGGGGGGGGGGCAGAGAGAGAGGGAGACACAGAATCCGAAGCAGGCTCCAGGCTTCAAGGTGTCAGCACAGAGCCTGTCGTGGGGCTCAAACTCACAAGCTGTGAGATCAGGACCTGAACTGAAGTTGGACGCTTAATTGACTGAACCACTCAGGCACTCCCAAAAATTGAAACTATTAACAGATTTGTTCAATCTGGAGTTTTGTTTTTTTTTTTTCCCTCAGGTGAGTATATGATCTGGTAGACAGCAAAGAGGAACAGGAAATGGAGACCCGTGGTCCGAGGTCTCAGTTCTGTCACTAGTTGTAAAACCTTAAACACAACTGCCTTTCTGAGTTTCTATATAACTAAAGAAATTATCACTCCTAACTCGAAAATTCTGTGACTTTCTTAATGGTTCTAACAAGTATTTTTTTGCTTCACAAAATGGCATGATTTAAAAACAACCCACATGAACAACCTATTCTACCCATTCCAGACTTGGGGTCTAGCTGATTCGTTTAGAACTCTGTGCCAAATTTAATAAACACATTTCAGTAACAGAACATTACAAATGTGAGGTAAACACACTTGCTCAGGAGATTCAAGATGAGAAGTTTCATGGTAATCTTAATTCAATCACTTTTGTTCACAAGCATGATAAATTTTCACATTCTGTCATCCCTCAGTAAGAAATAACTAGACCTGTAGTTCTCATTAAGTGTAACTTTATATTCTTATATCATAGCCAATGTCAATTAATAAAACTAAATGTAAAAAATATGATTATTTACATATGTCTGTATTTTAACAGTCTCATCTATCTTTATAAAGAATCACCCAACTCTGGAAATTATGGAAACCTTTTACTGGTTTGGGAAAACTTATACATGTGTACCATATTTACCATTAAAATATAAGTAGGTTGTCAAATATTTTTAATATTTGGGGAGAAGGAGAAAATTGGCTTTTACAAACAAAAACAATATTTTTAAAACTACATGTACTTTGGGGCGTCTGGGTGGCTCGGTCGGTTGGGCGTCCGACTTCGGCTCGGGTCATGATCTCGCGGTCCGTGAGTTCAAGCCCCGCATCGGGCTGTGTGCTGACAGCTCAGAGCCTGGAGCCTGTTTCGGATTCTGTGTTTCCCTCTCTCTGACCCTCCCCTGCTCATGCTCTGTCTCTGTCTCAAAAATAAATAAATGTTAAAAACAAAAAAACAAAAAAAAACCACATGTACTTTTATTGTTTAAGAGTTTTCTGAATCTCTCCTTATATATGGCCCTCATTATTTCTGGTATATTAAGTATGGCCCACAATTCCAGTATAAAAAATGATATTATACAGTTAAGACATTCTGTGGGTAGGTATGTAAAATCTTTGCCATGGTTCTTACTAGTCTTAAGTCTTTAGATGTGCTTTATCTCTTACTATCAGATCACTATCAAATTAAGAGAAATTAGTACTAAAACAAGCAATGTAATAGCACAGTAAGTAGTCCTTAACTTTGGTTTCACATTAGACTCATCAGATGTTTCAAAAATATCAATAAATACCACTGTCCAGACCTCATCCCTAAGATATTCTGATTTAGTTAGTCTGGGGCTCTTCCCCAGCACGTGCTGCCTCGTTGCTTTCTTTCTTTCTTTTTTTTTTTTTTTTTTGGAAAGCCCCCAAATATTTTTACAGCAGAGCCAAATTTGAGACCCAATCATGAAAAGGTCAAAGCACTGGTCTGGAGTCAGGCTGCCTGACTTCTATCAGGCCTAACACCACGACCTAGGAAAAATTTGATCCCTTTTTTGATCTGCAAAATGGGACTAATTACTGATAGGATAGCTATGAAAAATGTGTGCGAAAAGAATTAGGACAGTGACTGAATCATATGGTCTGAATATGACCATAATAGCAGAAAGAACACACCCTTCCCTGTTTGCAAATGTAAGAAGGTGAACCATTCAGAAATTAAGTGCCTATTCTACTTTCTCTTGGCAGAAGAGGGGAAAAGAAAATAATTTTTAATAGATCTGCACATTCTACTTCTATTCAGGTACTTAAAAAGAGGAGATTTTTGTGTCTGGGAGCAAGGCAGGGTGATATTTGGAGTACCAGATTCCCCAGTTTAGACTGCCTAGCATAAACCCTGCCAGTTCATAATGTCATCCTTTAGCATATAATCTATCATCCTGAAATTAAAATCAATGGCTAAAGCATAGATTCTACAGATTCCTCTACAAAGACCGAACCAGTAGAATGTAATTCTGTCTTCACAGCGGAGGTACTCTTACCTGGGTAAGTGAGGGTAGAGTTCAACCAAAACTATACTCAATGACATATGAGGAGTGTAATTAAAAGCCAATGATGAGTTAGGTTAGAAATATGATTGACTAAATAGGACCTAAACAATTACTACTCTAGCATTAAAATTACTTCTTTTGCTTCAGGAAATGAAATTATCAGCTGTAGTGTGGTTTGATGGCCTAATGAAACTGGGAGAAACGTAAAACTATATAGCCTTTCTTGGCAACAAACAATTTGGAACCAGTTGTTTGTGATTACTGATTGTATTGAAAAGGAGTTCAGTTAACTCCAAGACCAAACTGGGGACAAGTAAGGAAAAACTTTGGCTTTTACAAACTGTCTGTAAGGTTCCCCTAAAACTTCAAAGTCAACCTTTTATGAGAAGGTTACAGAATTTTAATAAAACAAGACATCAGCCACAGCTAAGATCTTCCTCAGACTGGCATTCAACAAAGGGTAAGGAGGAATAATGACCATCAGAACCTTCACTACTTATATTTTTGAACTTTATTTCAAATTAAGATTGTGTTTTGAATAATGGGCTTAACTCACATTCCAAATGTTTGGTCCATTAATTAAATATTTGTCATATGTGGGCAAGTGTTTTAATCACATCGTTCCCTAAGTGTTCATTGAATTGATATCAATTTAAAAATTAAGTAAACAATCATAGCTGTTCCTTTATTTTTGTGTACTCACAATAAGTACAATTCTTCTTCCACAAACATAATCTTGATATGCAGAATGGCACGCTTTATTATTATCTCCTAATGTGACTTGGAGTCATTGATATGCTAACTAGTCACTCTGAATTTGACTATCTGACCTTGCAGTTCAAAATGAAAGCAAATCACTTTACTGAAGACAGTCTTCAAACCAGTTTATAGACTAAAATCCAGCCTCTTATACATATACATCACAATGGTCACGCAGAAAAATTTCAGTTTACAGAGAATATTTTATATCTTGAAAAGTAATGTAATTAAGGATCTCAGGAAAATCATGCTGATACAATCTTTTTTGTTTATTTTTTTAAAGTAGACTTCACACCCAGCTCAGAGTCCAACACGGGGCTTGAACTCCTGACCCGGCAATCAAGACCTGAGCTGAGATCAAGAGTTGGATGCTTAACTAACTGAGCCACCCAGGTGTCCCCCATCTGAGATTTTATATTCTTGAGCTTTTTAAATAGAAATATTTCCAGGGACATCAGTTTTCAAAAAACATTTTAAAACACACTATTCATATTAAACTACTCCTGAAGTATCCTAATGAGGAAAAATAAACACTTCTAATAAAAGTTTCACTGTAATTAAAAAAAATTTTTTTAATGTTTACTTCTCTTTGAGAGAAAGAGAGCACATGAACAGGGGAGGGCAGAGAGAGAGAGAGAGGGCAGAATCTGAAGCAGGCTCCAGGCTCCGAGCTGTCAGCACAGACCCTGACACGGGGCTCAAACTCACAAACTGTGAGATCATGCCCTGAGCTGAAGTCAGATGTTTAACCAACTGAGCAACCCAGGCACCCCAAAGTTTCACTGTAATTTTAAATGCTCACTTAAATATTTGCTGAGCACTTAACTATGTGCGAAATAGAAGGTGGCAAAGAAAAATGCTACAAATGCTGTCTTAACGGTATTAGGGAAATCTTGGTATTTACTTTTTACCCCTAATTCTTGCTAAAGAAAAATGGTATTATAGTGTCTTTAGGCACTAACCAACATGGAATCTTAAACTTATCACTGTTTCCACCTTAAAGCTTGTTCCTTCTTTGATACTCACTGCCTAATTACTAATGGTAATAATCTACCTTCTGCATCTCCCAAATTAGAACTCTGATAGAACTTGGCCTTTATCCTCCCTGACCTCATCCATCTATCAGCCACCAGATGCTGCAGACTCCTCTTTAGTCCCTCTCCTCCAACATCTCTGCACCCCCTCAATCTCTCTCTCCCCTGCCCCTGTGGTTCCCCAACTGAGAGGCATAAAACAATGTGCTGACATGCAAGATTTTTAGAACATTTACACACACTTTTTACCCTTAAAAATAAGAAAGTATGCTTTACTAATACATATTTAGTTTGTGGATCGAATTAAGTACATACATAACTTAGAAATATATGAACTTATATTAATGGTATAGATCAAAAATTGCTGCAAAGGACATGTGAGAAATCAAATTTGGAGACCATGGGACTAGACTGCCAAAAATTACCTTATCTGGTCCTCCTGCTCTCTCTCCACTTCTGTACTTCCACCTGTGCTGTGGCCCTTAAAGATAAATCTGGTCGTGTCCTTTAGCTGACAAAGATCTTTACCTGGTCCTTCATTTCTCTGAGCAAGGCCTACAAGGCCCCTTATGAAATACCAGCCTTTCTACCTCTCTACTCTCACTGCTTCTGCTCGCCACCATTCACCTCTGTGCTCTAGCCACACAGTTTCTTACTGTTCTCCACACACCAGGCCCTTTCACAGCTGATTGCCCATATAAGGCTATTCCTCCTGCAAAAGAGGCAGCAAGTAGTAGTATGAGGTTTGTATAGAAGATCTTTTTTGTCATCTGGACTACAAAGAACTTAGGAAAGTTACTTTATTTTGTAAGCCTCAGCTTCCCCTTTCTTAAAATAATAATGTTCCTCCCTACTCACAGGATTGTGGTAACATTATAGGAGATGACAAAGGTAAAATCACCTGAGCACATTTAATCACTATTAACAATCCTAGGAGGCAGGTACCATCATTATCTGTAATTAACAGATTAAGAAATTGAGATACAAGAGAGGTTGAGTAGCTTGCCCAAGGACACATAATTACTAAGTGGCAGAGCTGGGATTGAACCAGGCTGCACCAGAGTCAGAGCTCATTACCGTTAGGCTCCCTGTCTTGCTAGGTTTTGATCTGTCTCAACTGTAGTGTCCTTGCTGGAGACAGGAGGAGGAGACAAGATGATGATCAAGTTCCTTCCAATCTAACATCCCATGCTTCTAATTAAAGTCTGAAAGCTCAGGTAATCTGAATTCTAATTAAAATCTGAAAGCTTTATTGGGCCTGACTTTTGTTAGTGTCACAAGAGACCCAGTGTAAGCAATGGCCTCTATGTGTTGGTATTTTTCCTAGAGGAACACAGAAGATAACAGGGAGAAAAAATTTAACAGATCCCCTTTTGGGGGTATCAACAGGCCTAGTTGATACCCTACTTTCTGCCCAGTCATGATCAGAATGGAAGATGATATGGATTTTAGCAGTTACTTCCTTTCCCTGAATTTCAGAAGGGAATTTGGACTTTATGGTTTCTTCCCCACCAAAGGCCTTATCACTAAATTAGCATAATCTTAGTTGTTTAGTTCTCTGTACTTTTTTTTTGGTGGTGATGGGGAGGGGAACATTATCACACTCTTCCTGAACATTCAAAGGCCTCATACATATAATTTAACAACCTAAAAAAAAGATACTGATGTTCAACACAGCTAAAAAATATATCCTTAAAAAATGGACATACCATAAAGACAGGCCTTAAAGGAATACGTGAAGAAATCTCCACTAAGCACTACTCTATGATAGGCACTACTCTATGCTGAGGATAAAGCAATGAGTAAAATAAAGTTATCTGCTCCTGCTGGAGCTTATATTCTGGTAAATAGATAACAGGAGATTAAGTGAAACATATATGCACGTTTGTTAATAAATTTTGGTTTGCTTCTATTCTAGGCTCTGGGTTGTAACTGCTAGAACGGAGATGTATACTTATTACTTAGTTTTCAACTATAAATAGTAACTCATCCACAGAGGGCTAGCACAGCATCTGCCATCAGTATGATTGTGAACATTTTCCTAAAGAGGGGAAAAAGGCATTTACTGGATGCTTCTTATGTGCTGTCAATGGGAATATATAAGATTTTACATGTTACCTTGAAAAAGAGAAACAGGGAAGATGACATTAGGGACAGGATTCTAGAACAGGTCAGTGTTAGCCTATGGAATAATTCTTGTGTTGTAGCTCTATACTCCTGGTCATTTTACCAAAAGAGGTTCTTCTAGGGTAACAAGGGATCCTAGAACTATGTGGAGATAATCTTTTGATAGAGAAACAGACTCAGGATCAGAAGCAGTGATTTTAAGATGCAGTTGCTAAAAGCCGTATATCCAACCTATTTATTTTAACAATATAAAACATGAAAAGAAATGTACCACAAAATCTCAGCTGATTAAGCTCTCTAGAAGATAGAGCATTGAAGTATGTTAAGGGCAAAGGTTGAAGAAGGTTAAGCAATACAGCCCTAGACATAAACGCAAATAGAATTAAAATGTGTGTAGGAAGGAATAAGATGATGTCAAAAAGAGCCCGGAAAAGACAAGATAATACTTTATTTTTTTCTCTCCTACAACTAAAGCCTGCTCAGTCCTAACCCCCAAAGTTCAGGATTATTAATATTTATGAGTTAATCACAGTAAGAGGTAAATAGGCTTCTATGCGTTGGCCTTGGGAAACTCCATCCACATAACATACGTTGTTCTTGTGGGAAAGTACAGTTTAAGTTCCAAGTAGCCAATTTGTGGACTCTTGGAATTGAACTCTCCGTACTTGGCCCAAGGAGAATGGTTCAGTTGACTTTATGATGAGAATAATCAATGTTTCCACAATATCTTGCAAAATTGCAGAATTTTATAACAACTGCCTGTGCGAATTGTGCCAAAGATCAACTGTAAGTGGCAGACTGAAGTCTCGATTCTGTGGCTTGCCCAGCACCGGTTTGGCTAACAGCAAAGAATGCAGGCAGAGCTGCTAACAGCGTGTTTTGATGCTGCCATCTGTATTATATAAATCACTATTTATCTCCCTTGCATTTTGGGCATGATAATGTGAAAGAACTTAGCCTAACTCTTCGGGTATGTTCTGAGGATGTCAAGATGAGACATTCTCCACACAGTAGGAACCATGGCGGTTATTAGGCTAATTAGCCTGACAACTTTAGACATGTGACCAGGCTGCGTTCAGTCTTCAGGTCACTGGAAAAACCTAGCAAAAAAAAAGAAACAAACAAACAAAAAAAAAAAAACCCCACCTCAAACCTGAAAATAGTTTCTTAATGGCTGGACCTTTCTCAATAGAGTGTTTTTGTCATGGCACTGCAGTCAAAATAGCCAAAGAAAAACCCAATATACTAATAATCCACTAAAATTATTTTATAGGTCTCAAATGATACATGGCTCATAGAAAAGAACATATGTTAGGAATAGGAAGAAACAATGTTAGCAAAATCAGGAAAAGGATAAGTATGCCACAGATGAGTCTTAGAAAAATAATCAGCTCACCAGCACATCTCTCATGAGCCCATGTATTCACAATGGCTCTCCCTCTCCTTTCTTGGGTATGCCTTTCCAGGTGCCTAACAATGTCTGAACTATTATTCTATCACAGAACGAATTCTCTACAGTAAGTGTAGAATATGTAGGTACTCCCAATATATTCTAGTTGACTACAAAATTACAGTACCAATTCTGTTTTCATAGTTAATAATACAAACCTATTCAAAATCTATAGCTTCCATTTTTTTTTTCTTTACTGGAAATCAAAGACTAATTTATGCTTTATTGCAGAAAATGCATATTATAAGATGGAATCAGTATCTTAACAAAACTTGGACTGTACACAAAGAAGTAATGAGTCAGAGACTACTCTATAGTTTAATTGACATCAGAAACTGTAAAACTAACAACTCCCTCTTTTGTATCTTCAGTATTCTGAATGTTCTTGTATACTAGTGTATTATTTGTTTCCATTACTATTATCCCATATTACACTATAAGTTTCTTAAAAACAGATTATCACATCCTATTCATCTCTATTTCTCTACTCCCTAGTGGAGCATCTGACATACATCCATGTTCAATAAATGTTTCTTAAACTAGAAGTATAAACACAGTTGAATACATAAACCCCCATCCTCAATCCTGAAATACATGCGCGTGTGTGTGTATATGTATATACATGCATATATAAAAGAGACAGATGTTATTTTAATTTTTTCTTCACAAAGGGGGGAGTTGATATGAGAACTAGAAAGTTCGCATTATAACAGAAGGTCTCCTAATTTTTTCAGGGAACGCTAACATCAGCTTGATCTTAATCACAAAGTAGTGCTCAAAGCTAATTATGGTAATATGTTGATAAACTAGTATCTTAATTCCCAAGCTGAAATAGTCTTGTAGAAAACAAAAAATGTCTAAAATGATTCCATAATTTCTACAGAGATTTTTTTTTAAAGTCACTATTAGCCATACCCAGCACAATTTATTGTTTACTATGGACCAATGGTTGTGCTAAGCACTTTACTATAATATCTTAATAACCCAAATAATGATAAGAGGTATGTATTATTACCCTGTTTTACTAAGAAATATTTTTTTAATTATTAGGAAAAAAATTGTTGGCCTTAGAGATGATCCGGACCAGTGTTCTCATTTTACTTTAAAACAAACAAACAAACAAACAAAGCCACCAAGAGGAACACAAAAAAACAAAACAAAAAAACATTTGTGTTAGAATAAAAATACACAGAAGAAAATATACAAAAAAAAAAAAAAGGAAAAGTCTTAGAAAAAAGGACTAACTTATCTAAGAAATGGTCAGAATTCAGACTATTATAGTATCTTGAAGAGACACCTGCATTCCCATGTTCACTGTAGCATTATTTGTAATAGCCCAAACATGAAAATAACCTAAGTGGCCATAAATGGATAAAGAAAATGCGCGCACACACACACATACACACAGGAAATGTTATTCACCATAAAAAAGGAAATCTTACCATTTGCAACAGCATGAATGGACCTTAAGGGCATTATGGTAAGTGAAATAAGTCAGAGAAAAATAGTGTACAATCTCACTTATATGTAGAATCTTAAAAACATCAAACTTACAGAAACAGAGAGTAGGACAGTGGTTGTTAGGGGAGGAAGACATGCGAAGATGACAAACTTTCAGTTATAAGATGAATAAGTTCTGGGGATCTAAGGTACAGCATGGTGATTACAGTTAATAATACTGTACTGTATACTTCAAAGTTGCTATGAGAGTAAAACTTTAATGTTCTCACCATAACAACAACAACAAAAAAGTAGTTATGTGAGGTCAAGGATACGTTAACTAACCTTATGTGGTAAACATTTTGCAAACATACACATGAATCAAATCATTACACTGTGTACCTTAAACTTACATATGTTCTATGTTATATGTAAAAATAGTGTATATTTTAAACTTAGGATCTAAGTGAGTACCTCTTCTGAACTGCAGAAACCATATATTTATCTGCCTCATTGCATACTGTCATTTAGAGGCCCTAAAGGCAATCTCACAAACAGTTAACCAAAATGGAACTCACTTATTATCTTCCTAATATATTTCCTTTTCGGTTCAGTGTCTCTCAATTATCCACAATATTAAACTTAGAAGAAAACAGAACTCTAGAATTAATTTCCTAGCTTTATTATTACTGCTGTTTTTACTTTTCATTTTAACCCAACTATAGGTGCTAATAAACAGCAACAGTAGTCAACCTGAACCACACTTATCCTTTCTACTGAAAGAACACAGAATACAGGTTTTGGAATCAATCGGACCGACCCTTTTAGCCATTTACCACCTGGGTAGCCTCAAACAAATCACTATTCTTTAAAATTTCCAGTTACCTTCAAAACAAATCCTCCCACCAGAAGCAAGGCGTTTTCTTCTTTGTTGTACTGTGAAACATCCATAGTAAATATTGTGAGGATGTGACTAAAGGTGTTTGCTCCAGTAGGATGCCTCAGTGAAATAAGTTTCCTAGTCTGACATTCCACGAAATGGGAGACTTCCCACTTGAAGCAAAGAGATGCCTAAAGTACTGTCTTCAATACACCTTTAATGGAGGAAGGGAGTTCACCAGGCTTTTCAAAAATGGAAGGGTGAAAAGAAAGTGGAGAACTGCTGAGATCCACCCACAGAAATAGAAGCAGAAGACAAAGTCCAAAGTAACTTCTACTTAACATCTCAGCAGAGAGTCAGGCATAATGATGAGTGAAAGAAGCCAGACACGAGAATGAATACACATGCACCATTCCATTTCTGTAAAATACGTTAACACAGAAAAACTAAATTATGGCGATGGAAGTCACAACAGTGGTTACCTCCAGATGGAGAGGGGAAGGGGGCCTGAGGGAGCCTTCTGGGATGCTAAAAAATGTTCTGTATCTTGATCTAGGTAGTAGTTTCGTGAGCACATACATATGTAAAAATTCACTGGGCTGAGCACTTCAAATCTGGCCATTTAAATGTAAGAATACCTCAAAATAAAACAAATTAAGGGGAATAGCAATCAAATCAGGGCAAGGACCACAAAAATCCTATAAGATACTGTAAATTTTGCCTTTTTAGGTTTTAAAAATTTTGCCACCTATGGTGTATTTCTCTACGGTGAGAAGCAATACATGTGTCATAAAATAAGTTCAGTGTTTCTTTGAAAGTAACTAGGAAGGTGGAGCCTGGGCAATCTTTGTTGCCTTCTGTGTCTAGGCCTGAGGGGGCCAGAAACCACAAGGCAAGAGTCAGTGGTGGCCAAGTGCCTGACACAAGTACAGGAGACATGGGTAAACAGCTGAGCCCTGACAAGTAACAAGAAATCCCAGAGGTTCTGCCCTCTTACCAGTGTTCGTTAGTAATTCATCTATATACCACGACAACCCCTGATATCCTGTAGGTACTTATTTAACTTTATCTACTTGGTTCAAACTACATCCATCCTTCCAAAAGAATATCTAGAATGACTTCCTCCTGAGTCAATCTGATTACAAAAATCAAACTGTAGGCATGAGAAACATAAACTCTACCATAACCATCAATAGCTTTGGACAACACCAAGAAAAGACCTGCGTGTTACATGATACAAAGCTGTACGCACTCCATCTTAGAGCTTACAGCTTTCGTTAACTATCAGAACCATGCGCTGTGCTTCTCTGACACATTTATGGAAGATGTTTGTGCGAGTCACAGAGAAGGGGGTACGGGAAACCAATGAACAAACCTAGATCAGCCAATCCTTTACAATCCCCCCATCCCACAAAAAAAACCAAAAAATGATGTAATGGTCTAAGACAAAGAAAGTAGAATGAGCAAGGCCCTACGACAAACCCTCTAAGTGGGTGATTTCATTCTCACCTTTATCACGATCATAGAGTAAATCTTCTGTGGAGCAAGGGCTCCCATCCTGGGATTCTGGGGGACAGAAGGGAGACACACACGGAGAATGGCTGCTGCAGCTACTGCTGCGCTCCTGCACGGAGGGGGTCTGCGTGTCGATGCTGCGGGTGCTGCTACTCCGGTAGTGAGCGGGGAGCGGGGCCCTTCGGCCGTCTGGGATCTCCAAAGGCTAGAAGAGAAACCACCGTCACACGCGTGAGTGACAGCGCACACCCCTGATTCGTGCAGAAGTACACGGCGCTGTCCTTGTTTTCACATTCCACTGCTAGCTCACCATAATTGCTTCTTCAGAGAGTAAGATACCAGTCTTGTATCTGAGGTTGATTTCTGCACATTGCCTTGACCGAATGAAAAATTTATTTCAAATCCTGACGGAGTTCGGTCTCAAATACTAAGGATAAATTGCTTTACAAATTCCATAGCCCTCTGTATGTATTCGTAGGTTAGCACTTCCCAGAATCCTCAAGAGTAGGGGCTTTGTTTAAACATGGCATCCCTAGTGCCTACCACGGTGTCTGGCACATAGCAGACAACCAACAAACATTTGTCAAATGATGTTATCAAACTGTGCAAGAAATTACTCTGACTTGCTAGTAAGAAAAGTGAAATCTCATATTCACAGGGGTAGATATTTCTATTGGTCCATTCTTAATTTCAACTTTTTAGAGATCAGGAACAGAACTGTTTTCCATTTCCTTTACAAATTACCCCAAATTTCTCATAAAGTGATTTATTCTATTACTATTAAACAAAGGATGTTAACATAACTCAAAACAATTCTACTGTTTTGGTATCCCTCTAACTAGCACTATTCCTAAGTTTGCTTGGTTCCAATGCATTGTTTTGAGTGGCAAAAACAAGAATAGAAATGAAATAGAAATGAAACTAAATAGAAATGAAACTAAAATCACAAAAACACACGTTTTAGACCTGAAAAGACCTTAGAGTTCATTATTCCAGAGTCTTTACAAATAAAGAACCTATAACTTAGTGCTTCTGATGTCATACTAATTAAATGGCATGGGAGCCTCTGTCACAGTGGGCTCTCTACTCTTTTTTTTTTTTGAGAGCGAGAGCGAGAGAGCGAGAGCGAGAGCGAGAGAGAGAGAGAGAGAGAGAGAGCATGAGTGAGGGAGGGGCAGAGAGAAAGGGAGACACAGAATCTGAGTGAGGCAGGCTCCAGGCTCTGAGCTGTCAGCACAGAGCCCGACGCGGGGCTCGAACTCACGAACCGTGAGATCACGACCCGAGCCGAAGTCGGACGCTTAACGGACTGAGCCACCCAAGCACCCCATACTCTGCTTCTGCTGTAAAGGAAATCTTACTCCATTTTCCTAATCTGTGTGCTAACGAAGTAAACTCAACAAGTAAAATTCTATACATTAATCACTTGAAGTATTTTGTTATTATAGAGGCAAGACTGCAATGCTAAGAAAAAGAACAAATACACACTTATTTACAACTTATTTTTACTGTGTACTGCTTTTACTCTGAGCTTTGTCATTTCAGAGTTTTTAGAAACACTGTCAGAGGGATAATGGAGTACGATAAAATTAGACAAGATTCAAAACATGTCAATTTTTCTATAACGAACAACCAAGTTAAGTCAAGGCTGAAACCATTAACTACTGAAATAAAAACTTCATTTATCTATACAATGCTGTTAAACCAAAACTATAGCATCCTGATAATGACTACCCTACTATAAAGAGAATATTCAATTATGTAAATATTAGTTCATTTTGTAAACAAATAAGAAAGTAAAACTTTCCAATTAAAGAAAGAAATATTCCCAAAGGAATATTAACTTCGTTGGTCAAACGCTAAGAAAATGTTACTTTAAAATTTTTTCTTTCATTTAAATAAGTTTAGATTTTAATTACAATTCTACACTAAATGTTAGAATGAACAAAGAATAAACCATTGGCGCAGGTGTTTTTGGACAAAATTGTATCGCAATATGAGATGTGTGAAGTTCTCGGGGTAACCCATAAGGAAACGTCATTTTCAAAATTATATTTGAGGGCTTCATGACAGAATTATTTCTTAAAATTTAGATACCTGTCAAGGAAAATGTTACTTTAATAAAAGTGTCAGTATTGGTAAGCAGTAAAAAAATATGATGCATAAATCTATAATTAAAAAAATTAAGGGGGCGCCTGGGTGGCTCAGTCGGTTGAGCGTCCGACTTCAGCTCAGGTCACGATCTCGCGGTCCGTGAGTTCGAGCCCCACGTCGGGCTCTGGGGCTGATGGCTTGGAGCCTGGAGCCTGCTTCCGATTCTGTGTCTCCCTCTCTCTCTGCCCCTCCCCCGTTCATGCTCTGTCTCTCTCTGTCTCAAAAATAAAATAAAAAACATTTAAAAAAAAAAAATTAAGAATTTGAGTTATCTTTCATTCATGTCCTATTTGATAGACAGTCTTTCTGTATTCCAATTCCTTAATCTATAACTGGGTAATATATAACAATCTCCTTCACCAACTTTGTTTTGTTATGAGAGAGTACAAGAATTATAAGAACAAAACAGATTTTAAAAATTTACTGTTTACACAAAATAACAATGGGAAAATATAAAAGCTTAGAAGACTGATATACTTAACAGGACATTTTTCTTTAGTTATTGGCAGGCTCACTAATGGTAACATTTTGTTTATTAAAACTTTGAGGCACACTTAATCATCAATCGAAAAAATTCTAAAAATTAGTATTGTAGCTGTAAGTGTGTAGGTTACCCTAGAGTAATTCTGAAATGGCTACTGTGAAATTAGAATATAACTTATTTAAAAGCAGAACTGTATAAAAATTTTACCTAAGTATAGCTGACATACAATGCACATTAGTTTCAGGTGTACAGCACAGTGAATGGACACGTCTATACATTATGCAATGCTCCCCACTAATGTAGCTTACCCCATCACCACACAACGCTATTACTATAACCACTGTACCTTTCATCCCTGTGATTTATTCATTCTGTAACTGGAAGCATATACCTCCCACTCCCCTTCCCCTTTTTCGCTCATCCTCCCACCCTCTCCCCCCTGGCAACCACCAGTTTGTATTTATGGGCCTGTGTGTTCATTTGTTTTGTTTTTAGACAGGTGAAATTATATGGTATTTGTCTTTCTCTGAGTTATTTCACATAGCATAATACTCTCTAGGTCCATTCACATCATCACAAATGGCAAGATCTCATTCTTTTTTATGGCTGAGTAACATTCCATTGTGTGTGTTTTATTTATATTCATATGTACTTTCATATATTTTATAGATTAATTATATATATATTAAACACACACACGCACACCACATCTTCTTCATCTGTCAATGGATACGTAGGTTGTTTCCATATCCAGGCTATTCTAAATAATGCTGCAGAAAGCAAAGGCATGCACCCATCTTTTTGAGTTAGTGTTTTTGTTTTCTTGAGATTATGTTATTAAGTTTTATATTCTAGTACAGTTTGTTTTGATGTTCTTAAGGATCAGCAAATATGTGACTGATTCTTTCATCTTCAAAGAATTAAACCAATTTCACTTCCTTACATTAATGCTTTTAAACGTTACTTAACGTATAAAGGAAGCATTTTAATGACAATGTGCTAACAGATGACATTTCCAAAAATGTCTTTATAGCATGATAAATATAAATTAAAAATTTAAAATAAAACATCTAGGAAGAAAAAAATGGCACAACCTTTCGGGAGGACAATTTTAGCAATAGTCATCAAAATTTAAACATACAAATGCTTTGACCCAGCAATTTCGCTGCTAGAAATTGTTTGCAGGAGTACACAATTTTTCCTAAAGCACTGCTTGAGATGACAAAAACTGAAAATAATGTAAATGGCCATCAACATGGAACTCCTAAATTATGGTGCATTCATACAATGATTCACTACATTCACACACATACACACGTCAAGAAGGATCACAAGAAATTATGCATAATGCTCGTATCTGCTAATAAGCAATACTGAGAATTGAAAGAAAGTTTTATGTTTTAATTTTACAAATATAAGATTGGACGGTGTGACTTTTGAAATTAATTAACTTTTAAAACCTGCACATTATTTAAAGGAATCAGATACACATTTGACATAAATTAAATCATTATTTTGGTTCAAAAAAATCACAGAGATAATTAAGTCAGAGGTTATTCTATGCTTTCTTTTGTTGAGTATGTATTTGTAATGTGGCCAAATATACGTTCACATGCAGTAGTGCCCAGATTACTTTTCTGGGACAGAGGTAATTTATAAAGCATTTTTGGTGAATTTAAAATGGTTCAAAGACCTAACCACAAGAGAAACCTAAAATTAAAAAACTCCTAGAAGAAAACACAAATATCATTGTGGCCTTATATTTAGGTAATGGTTTCTTAGGTATGACACCAAGTATACAAATATGACACCAAGTAAACAAAAGAAAAACAACAAATCAAACTTTATCAAAATTGAAAATGTCCTTTAAAGGACATCATCAAGAAAATAAAAAGTGAAGAGACAACCAAAGGATGGGTATTTTCAAGTCCTACATCTAATAAGAAATTGTATCTAGAAAATTAAAAAAAAAAACTTTATAAAGAATTTCTACAATTCAATAGTAAAAAGGCAAAATAATCCAGTTTTATGATTATAAATGTTCTAAACAGACAATTTTCCAAAGAAGACACACAAATGGCCAACAGCACACGAAAAGACGCTTAATGTCTTTAATATCATTAGATTCAGAAAATGCACAGCAACACCATGATGAGATACCATTTCACATCTACTAGGATGGGTATAATAAAAAAAGACAGAATTACAGGTATAGGTAAAGATGGAGAGATCGGAACCTCCATACAAGTAAATTGTGTAGTGCAGAATGCAAAAGTGCAGCCACTTTGGAAAAACAGTCTGGCAGTTTCTCAAAAGGTTAAACAAAGAGCTACCATACCAGCAATTCCACAACTAGGTATATGCCCGAGAGAAATGAAAACATGTTCACATGAAATCTCATACATGAATTTCATAGCAACACTATTCATAATAGCTAAAAAGTGGAAACAAGACAATGTTCATCAACTGATGACTAGCTGAATAAAATTCATACAATTGGGTATTTGGCAATAAAAAGGAATGAAATACAGATAAATGTTACCACTTGGGTGAACCTTAAAAACATTATGCTGAATGAAAAAAAAACAGCTACAAAAGGCCACGTGTTGTATGATTCCATTTACAAGAAATGTCTAGAACAGGCAAACGTGCAGACAGATAAAGTAGATTAGTGGTTGCCTACCGCTGGGGACACTGGAAGGAAATGAGGGATGGTTACTGAAGGACATAGAGTTTCTTCCCAGGGTGATGAAAAGGCTGTAAAACTGACTGTGGTGATGGTTGCACAACTGTGAATATGCTTAAAAAAAAAAAAAAAAACCACTGAGCTGCACACATTACATTGGTAAATTGTATGGTATGTGAATTATAGCTAATCAAGCTGTTACCAAAAAAAAAAAAAAAAAAAAAAAAAAAGGACTACTGAGACAGTTCTGAATGCTAAAGAAGAAAAAGATTCGAACATGCCATGTAACCTTACCTTGGACACTTCCTCCTTTCCATTATTTTCTTTAATGAATACCTTTTCTAATTCAGGACTTATTCCTTCTACATTGCAGGGCACACGTGAAACTGATGATTTTGGCACTGATATATTTGACAGTGGCATAGGGACTGATCTTGATCCAGTAGCCTACAAAATATAAGACAAGGTGGGGTCAAATTATTTGTGGTCAAAAAAAAAATCAAAAAATCAAGAACTCAAGAGCATGGTAAATCTGAAAATGGAAAACTCAATGAACAGAGATTTTTCAATATTACAAATATACTATATATCCAGATACACCCACAGAAATGTAGGTTCTAAAGTAAGGAAGGTCCAGAGCCAAAATAACCCTTTATGTAAGTGTCAAGTTTTAATAGTATAATGCATACATTTTTTTGGTAGGATGGCAGACAGAACCTTCTGCACAGTTTAATTTTTTCCCTTTTGTTTTTACTAAAAAAACATAGTTGAAATCATGTCAGTTAAATGTATCATGTGGCTTTACCAGACACCTCTGAGTGTGTTTAAAAGATTTGTTTCCCTCACTGTTAAAATTACCTTCCAGTATTTTTCATTTCCATTTGTCAACCATTTGAGAAAACCTTCTGGATTATTAAGTAATGTGGCAACAATGTATCATGCTAAGTTCAGTAACACAATTGATATCCTTAAGGTTGTTTTTCAAAAGTCCTTTGGAGGAGTTCTCAAAAATTAACCACCTCTCACAGCTGTCATAGAAGGTAACTTAAAGACTTTTTTTTTTTAAATCCAGTATAGTTAACATAGTGTTATATTACTTTCAGGTGTACAATATTGTGCTTCAACAATTCTATACATTTCTTGGTGCTCATCATAATAAGTGTACTGTTAAGCCCCTTTACCCATCCCCCCACCACTTCCCCTCTGGTGACCATCAGTGTGTTCTCTATAGTTAAGAGTAAGACGAGCTTTTTGATGCTCAAGGAACTAATACCAGATTGGAAATGAGGAAAATAAAGATGAACAAGGCAAAAGTAAAAATGATACATGATCTCACTCTTACTCTGAATGATTAAAGTTGATACATAGGATTCATATTGAGGTAGACTGCTAATCATTGATTAACACATGAACAATTATTTCCTCTACTCAGGGCTGTGTTTCTGCCATCTATGAGCGGCTGCCTGCTAATGCCCTTTGTTATGATGCACACATTTTTGTTCTTTTTTTTATATGAAAGTTGTAATTCTTTGTTATACATTTGCTGTTTACTTTAGATCAAATACCTTTCTTTTGGTACTTTTATGGTTTTTCATTTTAAATATTTAACCTATCATGATTTATTTTTGTGTATGGTGTGAGGCAGTATTTTTTTTTTTTTTGCCACACAGTAATCAAACTGCCAAGATTTCTTTATGATTCTATATTTGATTTCCTTATGATTTCTATATTTGATTTGATTTTCTTAACTGATAATCCGTATACAAAGTTTCACTTTAATTGCTGATATTTATAGTACACGTTGGTATCTTATAGGAAGAGTCTTTTCAAATTTTCTTTTCCATTAATTGGCATTAATTTTCCATGTGACTTTTGAAGACAACTTTTCAAGAAACAAAACCATTACTTTTAAATTTCCACTGGAATTCAATTTGAAAATTTCAATTTTCTGGAATTCAATTAATTTCAGGTAAATGGCTATTTGAGAAATAATGAGTCTTCCCTTCTCATGCATGAATGTGTTGAGATTTCCCATTAAGGTCTTGGTTTTCTACCTCATATTCTCAATAAAGTCTTACGGTTTGCATATTTCTCTTAAGTCTAATTCTTGGCATTTTATATATATTTTTGTATATACTAACATGTCATTGCTAATTGTAACATAATAAGAAACATGTATTTGGAATCTGCCCTGGTTCTTGACACACATTTCCTACAACCCTTATAATTTCCTGACTGATAGATATGCTAGCAGCATCTTTTGTTCTAATATTTGGTTTCTGACCATGGAACCTGACACAGAGGTTCCTAAATTCCTTGGAATTTCCTGGGTGATAGAAGAGTCTTCTAATGAGGGGACTTTTTTTTTTTTCTTTTAACTTTTTTAAAAGTTTATTTATTTATTTTGAGAGAGGGGGAGAGAGAGAGAGACAGAGTGCAAGCGGGGGAGGGAAAGAGAGGGGAATAGAGAGAGAATCCTGAGTAGGTTTCATGCTCTCAGTGCACAGCCCGACAAGGGGCTCTACCCCATGAACTGAGATCATGACTGGAGCTGAAATCAAGAGTCAGATGCTTAACCGAATGAGCCACCCAGGTGCCCCTAATGAGGTGACTCTTGACAGGCTCCTGGATAGGTTCAGGATGAGGGCTAGTCAACAGGAAGATCAAGCCATGATTACAAGCTTGGAACTTTCAGCCCCACACATCCTCTGGAGATGGCAGAGGGGCTGGAGAGTGAGTTAATAATGGATAATGCCTATGTGATAAAGCCTTCATAAAAATCTCTAAACTTTGGTTTTAGAGAACTTCTAAATTGGTGAATACATATCCATAAGCCCTGTGTACCTACCTCCTCAACTAACTGTTCATCTGTATCCTTTATTATATCTCTTATAATAAAGTGGTAGACCTAAGTGTTTCCCTGAGTTCTGTGACCTGTTATAGCAAATTACTGAACCTGAAGAAGGGTGGTTAGGAATTCCTTCTTTATAGTCAGATAGAAGTACAGATGACAACCTGGGACCTGGGACTGACATCTTAATGGGGGGGGGGGTAGTCTTATGGGACAGAGCCCTTAAATTGTGGGGTCTGTGCCAACTCCGAGTAATTAGTGTTATAACTGAATTGCAGGATACTTAGTGTTTGGAATTGGCAAGTTGGTTGGTGTGGGAAAACCTCCCACACGTTTGGTGTTAGAGGCACTGTAAGTAGAGGGTACAGTGGTTTGCCTTCATTAGTATAAAACTACTGATTTTTATAGGCTTATATTTTATCTTATCTTCTCATTATCAGTTTCTTTTTGTTGTGAAAAATTATAATCATAAACATAATTAAACACTATACCACAATGAACTTCAGTACACATCATCCAGCTTCAAAATTACCAACATCTGCCAATCTTGTTTCATCTAAACATCTATTTTTCTTCTGTTCTTAGATTATTTGAAAGCACATTCCAGACTTCATACTTCACCTACAAATATTTCAGTATGTATAGCAGATAATTATTTTTACGCATAACCACGATGCCAAAAATTCAATGTAAATTAGGAACATGTGCCAAAGTCTTTTTTGTTGTCAGCAAGTCAATAGGTCTTCTATAAATCTATTGGGCTCTTACAGAAAAAGTGCTTAAAATAAACAGAGTAAAGAATAACACACTATTTCTACCAGATTAAGAAGAAAAAATTGTACTTTGTCTCTATAATTTTGCCTTTTCAAGAATTTAATATAATGAATCATACACTATGTAGCCTTTTGCTTCTGACTTCATTCACTTAACATGGTATTTTTGAGAATCAACCATGTTCTTGTAAGTATCAGGAGTTCCTTCCTTTTTCCTGCTGAAAAGTATTGCATGGGTGTTACAAAATGTTGTTTTATCTATTCATCAGTTGATGGATATTTGTTTCCATTTTTTGACTATTATAAATAATGACTCCATGAACACTGATGTACGAGTCTTAGTGTGGACATACATTTTTATTTTTCGTGGCTAGATATCAACGAGTGAAATTTGGGGGCTCTATGGTCAGTGTGTAACTTTTTAAGAAAATGCCAAACTGTTTTTCACAGTGGTGGTACCATTCGGTCTTCCCATCAGCAATGTATGTCTGTTCTAGTTGATCCAAATCCTCACCAACACTTGGTATTGACTATTCTGTCAGTTTTAATGGTTTAGTTCATTGACTTTCATTTTCTAAATAGATTACATACAGCTAACAGTAACTATTTTTTTCTTACTGCTCTGTCTAGAGCCTCTAAGCTACTAGCAAATAATATCAATAACTGTGGGCATCTATGACTTGATTTTTATTTTAACAAATGTTTCCAATATTTTACTGTTAGGATCTCACTACATTTGCATTTTAGTCACATTAGGAAATGTCATATTTTTAGTAAAGCCGGTTTTTACCACACATAGATAACTGAGTTTTTATCAGGTGTTATTCAGCATCTACTGTGATCTTCATATGAAATGAACTAAACTAATACATTTCTTAATGCGAAATCATCCTTATGTTTGTGAAACATCTCTGATTAGATTTGTTTTGATTCACTACTGGGGTTTCTTCTTCTATACTTCTACATTTGATTTACTAAAATTTACATCAATATTTTTTTAATATTTATTTATTTTTGAGAAGGAAGAGAGACAGAGAGACACAGAGTGCAAGGGGCGGGGGGGTGGGGCAGGGCAGGGGAAGAGAGAGGGAGACACAGAATCGAAGCAGGTTCCAGGCTCTGAGCTGTTAGCACAGAGCCCGACAGAGGGCTTGAACTCACAAACTGAACCATGAGATCATGACCTGAGCCAAAGTTGGACGCTCAACTGACTGAGCCACCCAGGTGCCCCTAAAATTTATATCAATATTTTAGGTGAATTTGGTCTAGAAAAGCATCTCCCAAACTATATTCCATGGGAAGTACATGTTCCTAGGGAGGCAGGAGAACCACAACAAAACTCTAATCCTCAATTTCTTCTAATGTAAAATAGGTGTAAATAGATATAAAGAGATATAGATGGCTTAAGGTACCATTAGGAAGATTAAATGAGATAATGCCCATAGTTGCTTAACAAGTAAATGAGCTAGGATTTAGCCAGTCCAGCATCAATCATTCTGGAGATGACTACACTCTGTTACATCTATTATTAAAAGAAAATTACATACATGGAGGAAAAATAAAACTTCTTGCAACAATTTAACAAGCAGTAACAATTTAGTAGAGCCAGGGATTTAGATTTTTAATTCTGCAACCCAACAATAATGGATTCTCCCTTTATAATGAACCCTTTCAAAGGAATTCTTCAAATCTGGACAAGAAATTAGCCTACCTGAGTGTGATTGATGGTTACATGGTTGCCAGGAAGAGGTGACTGACGCTCTTTCTCTTTACTGTGCCGACTGCTCTGTTTACTACGTTGTAGCTGCTGCCTCAGTTTGGCAATCTGCTTTGGGGAGGGGGGAGAAATAAGATGAGAACAACAGTGAATACCAGTTTTTAAGTACTTCTTATTTTAATTTTTGGATGCTGGTAATTTTTTCCTCAAAGGTTTCAAGAAGAGATAATATTTCACTGCAAAGATTTATTCTTCTACATTTTTAAGATTAAAACTATTGAAAATAAGAGGTACAAACTTCCAGTTATACAATAAGTAAGTCACAGGGATATAAAGTACAGCACGGGGAATACAGTCACTAATATTGAAATCATTATGTTTGGTGACAGAAAGTAACTAGACTTTTCGTGGTAATCATTTCATAATGTATAAAAATGTTGAATCACTATGTTGTACAACGGAAACTAACATGTTAACTACACTTCAATAAAATGTATGCTACGAATGCTTCACTTGCTCAATTGAAATAGTGTTTTGGTAAACATGCAGACTAAATTTTTCCAAATTATTTCAGATTTTACACCAAGTATCTTTGTACACCAAGTATCTACCTCTTTAAACACTTTTTTTATAAGGCAAAAAACTAGTGTTTCACATGCTAATTAAAGTCAAAGCCCATATATTAACATGGAGACCACATTAGTTTCTAAGTTTCCATCTTACATAAACAAAACACTCCTGGTTTAAAACACTTTAAAATTTTCAATCTTTTCATGGTGAGGAAAATCCAAGCATTTAGTATTAGTAACTTCCTAGTACTGAATATCTTACTATACATTACTCTTTAGTCACACAACTTTAATTTTCCAGCTCAATTGAGATATAATTGACATATGATGTTGTCTAAGTTTAAGGTACAGAACATGTTAATTTGATACATTTATATATTGCAAAATGATGCCACCGTAGCATTAGTTAACACGTCTATCCTATCACAAAATTACTACATCTTTTTTTGGGTGAGAACAGTTGAGATTTACTCTCTTAACAGCTTTTAAATATACAATACAATATTATTAAGTATAATCAAAATGCTACACATTAGATCCCCAGAACTTATTCATCTTATAACTGGAAGTCTGTATCTTTTGACCAACCCCAATTTCCTCTACCCTTCAGCTCCTGGTAACTACCATTCTACTGTTTCTGTGAGTTCAATCTTTACAGAACCCACATACAAGTCATATCACATAATATTTGTCTTTGTCTGCCTCACTTATTTCACTTAGCATAATGCCTTCAAGGTTGATCCAGGATGTTACAAATGGCAGGATATCTTTCTTTCTCATGGCTGAATAATATAACAATGGAGATACACACACACACACACACACACACACACTCTCTCATACTACATGTTCTTTATCCATTCATTTGTTGGTGGACACTGGCTATAGTCAGAAAACTTTTAAAAAACAAATGTAACTTAGACTGTATTCTCCTAAGTGGAATGGTAACATTCCCAGGCTTAAGAGAAAAGTCATTATTACCATATGGCTTGGAATTCATTAAACTACTGGTATTTACCCAAAAAAAATATAAAAACACTAAGTCAAAGGGATACATGCATCCCTACTTTCATAGCAGCAAAACTATGGAAGCAGCCCAAGTGTTGGTAGATGAATGGATAAAGATGTGGTATACACACACACACACACACACACACACTTTGAATATTATTCAACCATAAAAAAGAATGAAATCTGGCCATTTGCAACAAAATGAATGGAGTTAGAGTGTATAAGGCTGAGCGAAATAGGTCAAAGAAAGACAAATACCATATAATCTCACTCATGTGGAATATAATAAAAAAACAAGCAATGGAAAAAAGAGAGACACAAACCAAGACATAGACTCTTACTATAAAGAACAAAAATCGATGGTTACCAGAGAGGAGGTAGGGATGGGGAAAATAGGGGATGGAAATTAAAGAGTACATTTATCAATATGAAAAAAATAGTAAAATGATTTTTAAAAGATAAGACCATATTTGCAATCAAACGGTGCAGTGCCTGGCATGTGATAAGGTTCTGCAGGATTGAAACCTGTGCCCATTTCTGGTTTACAGCGATGGCCCCACACAAAGTTCCTTGGAATCATCTGGGAAACTAAAAACCAAAAAACCAAAAAAAACCCAAACTCACAAAATCCTGACCAACACAGATTCATTCCTGTGCCTGTCCCAGATCAATTTTTGTGGTTCTGTATAGTTTCTATGTGTCAGCATTTAGGAGCCCTTGTTCCAGAGTATTTGAAGTTACAAAAATGCAGCCACCAGACCCATCTCTAACTGCATGCAGCTCATCATGCCAATATTTAACAGCAGATTCTATCATACCAGCCTAGCACTGCAAAACATTGTCCTTAGAATTTACTGTGGCAGAATAAATTTCCTCGAAATTAAACATAATCTCAAAAACTGAGACATAAGTATTACCAGGAGGTAAATTTCAAACAGAAAACAATTTATATTAAACAACAACCTGGACAGAACTCAAAATACCTAATATATTTTAGATGACATATAATCTGCTTCAAATATGCCAGACCAGGAATAAAATATTCCTAAGCATTTTAAAGGGAATAATTAGCAATTTGGGGGAAGTTATAATACTGGTATTATTTTCTTTGTAGAAAAGATGACATCAATCAACTAACAGTTATTCCTTAAACACCTAGAAGCAAGCCCAGTTTTATGTTACCTACTTAAGGAAAGTGTAAATACAAAAGTAAAGTCTGCAGAATATATTGATTTCCTCAAGGACATAAAGCAAAAATACACTGTATTTTAATATTAGCTAAATGCTTTCCTTGAATAACCATGGCAATAAAAAGCAAAACAGACAGTTGCTATTAAAGCCTATACCACTCAAAGGGAAAAGTATATATAGGTTGCTAGAAAAACTTATTTTTACCTATGGTAAATAGAAGAGAAATAGCATGTAAGCAAATAAAGCACCTAGACAAAGGAATAGTTTTTATCCTTTCTTTTATATTCATATCCTTAAATTCCTTTAGTTTTTTTTTTTTTTTTTTTTAACGTTTATTTATTTTTGAGACAGAGAGAGACAGAGCATGAACGGGGGAGGGGCAGAGAGAGAGGGAGACACAGAATCTGAAACAAGCTCCAGGCTCTGAGCTGTCAGCACAGAGCCCGACGCGAGGCTCGAACTCACAGACCGTGAGATCATGACGTGAGCCAAAGTCGGATGCTTAACTGACCTAGACACCCAGGCACCCCAAATTCCTTCAGTTTTTAAAGCTCTCTGTAGCTTGTAGACCTCTCACACAACGATCTTGCAAAGATATACAAGCAAGATGGTCTATGTTAACGTTTGAGTTCCCTGCTCTCTGTTGAAATGACATGATTTTCGTCTAGAGAACATTAATTTTCACAAGAAAACGAATCAAAATTAGTAGGTAATCATTATAAATCAGAAAAGATTATTTTCTATGATAAAAAATAAAAAGGATTTCAAATTGTACAAGTCACTTAATTAGGAAAGAGGTAGAAAATTAAGTGTTTTCTGAATATTAATGATGTTTCAGTGCTGTTTCAAAACCAGCAAGAGCTTGTATAGAAGAGCCCATAATGCCTAGAGATTAATCAAGGCAATTTGTACTTTTTCATTTTTAAAATAATCTTTAAAAATAAACAAACAAAAGCAATCTGAAAATTGATCAGTCCTAAATCACTCTATTTTAAAGGCCTTGAGATATCAAAATAAGCCAGAAAAAATTTTGTTCTCAACAGCCTTAACAAACCCCTGAAAACAAAGAGCATCCATCATGGGTACCTATCTTACTTTGCCTGGAACACCCAGTTAAACTGTGTAACCTTACAGCTTTCACACAATACTGTTCATCTCAGGATATTATATAGCTATGCTCTTGTTTACAATTCCGTAGAGATTAGGGTAAAAGGGAGCTCATCTTCCTAAATATATATACTCAGATTACAAATTTTAGTCAAGACCTATGTAAAATGAAAGCAAGATGCCGTTAAGTCCTCCTTCGCTTCACAGTAAGGCGGTTCCTGTGTTGTTTACAGGTACATTCAGTAGAGGGGCAGACCTGTGTCACAACTATAAACACTCTCACCTTCCATAGTTGAGCTTAGAATTTCCCTCTCCTTTTCCTTTGATGCTCAAGAGCACATGGCCATTTGTAGCCAGTAGAGAGTAGACATTAGAACCAGCAAAGAGTAGACACAAAGTCGTGTCCATGAGGAAGGGGCAGAAGGAAAGTGCAATCCCCTGTCCCCACACACAAACACACATACATTCCACCTCATCCATAGCTCTGAAGCTCTGCCCAAGACAGCCTCTCTAGGCCTACATTCCATCAATTGCATGGAAGCTCCTGGTCCTCACTTTGATGAACTCGCCCACCCCAGTCACTGTGATGAAATGCCTACCAACCTTCATTTACAAAAGGGGCAGTAAATTGTACTGACTGGATTTTTTTTTTTAAGAGAGACAGCACGCACACGCACACACACACACAGTGGAGAAGGGCAGAGAGAGAGGGAGAGAGAGAATCTTAAACAGGCTCCATGCCCGGTCATATCCCAACATGGGGCTGGATTTCACAGCTGTAAGATCATGACCTGAGTTGAAATCAAGAAGTCAGATGCTTAACCAGCTGACCCTTACTGACTAGACTCCCCTTACTGACTAGATTTGAACTAAACTATAGATATATCTGATTTTGTGTTTCTAAATATTCATTACCTATGCTGTGGCCTTATGAAAAAAATTAAGAATGGACCTTGAGGGTATTATGCTAAGCAAAATAAATCAGCCAAAGAAAAATACTTTTTCATCTCACTTATATGTGGAATCTGAAAAAAATTCATACAAACAAAGGGCAGACTGGTGGTTACCAAATACAGGATAGGGTACAGGAAATGGGTGAAGGTAAGTCACCAAAGGGTACAAACTTCCAGTTACAAGGTAAGTAAGTTCTGGGATGTAGTGTATAGCATTGGTGACTACAGTTAACAATACTGTACTGAAATCTCAAAGTTGCTAGGGGAACAGACCTTAAAAGTTCTCACTACACACGAAACAACTATAATTATGTGAGGTGATGGATGGGTTAACTAAGCGTATGGTGGTAATCATTTTGCAATATATCCGTATATCAAATCAGTACACTGCATACGTTAAACCTACACAATATCATGTGTCAATTATAACTCAATAAAGCTGAAAGAAAAAAATTTGAGGAGAGAGGAGTCTCTTTAAAGATAAAAGGGGTTTCAAGCATATGAGCTCCAAAGTTTAAAAAAGCTAGGGAATAATGTGAGTCACAAAGAAGAAATTATAAGCATAGGGGTGCTTGGGTGGCTCAGTCGGTTGAGTGTCCAGCTTCGGCTCAGGTCATGATCTCATGCTTCATGGGTTCAAGCCCCGCATCGGGCTCTGTGCTGACAGCTCGGAGCCTGGATCCTGCTTCGGATTCTGTTGTCCCCCTCTCTCTCTCTGCCCCTCCCCCACTAAACCTGTGCCTTTCTCTGTCTTTCAAAAGTGAATAAACATTAAACAAAAAAAAAAATTTTTAAAGAAATAAGTGTAGAGAGAAGAATTAGCATAAATACTCACAAAAAAAAATGACTTTTGTGAAACTAGATGAAGACAAATCAGAGACCGGCCTTACTTAAAATCTGAGAAGAATACATTTTATTGTAAATTTCTGGAAACCTAATTAACATCATCCCTACCTACTCATTTGCTATTTTTGTCTGGTTAGTTTCCCCTACTACTGTTAACATTTAAAAACAAAATAAAACAAAACTCAGCCTCAGGAGACTTGTTGAGTACCTTCACCTCAGATACTGAAAGGGAGAGAAATATTTCTCATGATGAATTCTACTCTACCATAGGGCAGGGAAATGAGAAATCTTAACCAGTAGGAAAGGAAGCAGGATCTGAGGGCTTTGGGAAGAGTAGGGAAAAAAATGAGAAGAAAAGTATAAAACCAGGAAAAAGGTGCTCTGCTGCTTGCTTTTATATAAATTATGTCATTCATTTTTTTAATAAAAGCATACAAAATAGGTACTATCACTGTCCCATATTATAGGTAAGGAAACTGAAGCAGAAGATTAAAAAGCTTGCTAAAAGTCACACATTTAAGGGGTGAAATACTTGAACTTAGGAAGTAGAATTCCAGAGTCTTCTCTTTTAACCACTATTCTACACTGCCTAAAGACACAAGTTAATAACTTACAGGAAGACAAGAGAATCTTACAAAAAATTAACAACAGCTACACCAAGAGAAAACACAAAAACAATTACTAAAGATATTAACCCAGCAGATTTTTCTGAAAATATAATGTGGAAAGTTAAGAACTTCAAGCTGTCATTACCTTTTATATGAAAAAAAAAAAAAAGGAGTATGTGACAAACTTAAGTTGTTTACAAACATCAAGTGTCTCAAAACAAAGGTTCTACAGTCTAAAAACAAATTTTACATATTACTCCTTTGTCAGTGTTCAAAGGAATTAAACACGCAACAGTATCAAATCTAACACAAAAATAAAAATTTGGAATTTCTTTTAACCTTTCCATAAATATGAATAATTACAGTTATTTTCCTATGTTTTTAATTGCCAAGAGGCAAACCCTAATGAGCTAATTGCTATTCATTCAGCCCCATGAAATGAACACAGGCATATGCACGCACACACATACATAAATAAAGAACTCACATATATGCAAACATGTCCACAAGCATAGGGAGATGTCACCTACACGTACATCAAGCCTTGCATGCCCACAGACAGACATGCTTGCCCACATTCAGACTCACACAAACCCACCAACCCAGGAACAGAAATACTGCCACACTCAGATTCATCCCCAGAGATACAGCTAGCTTTGGGACTTTTATGCTAATAATCTGTAATACAGAATTGTATTTACAGCTACCACTAAGGCATATTTGTTAACAGAAGCATGTTAATAGCAATACCAGACTAACATTTATAAAATTTTTTTTTCAACATTTTTTATTTATTTTTGGGACAGAGAGAGACAGAGCATGAACGGGGGAGGGGCAGAGAGAGAGGGAGACACAGAATCGGAAACAGGCTCCAGGCTCCGAGCCATCAGCCCAGAGCCTGACGCGGGGCTCGAACTCACGGACCGCGAGATCGTGACCTGGCTGAAGTCGGACGCTTAACCGACTGCGCCACCCAGGCGCCCCCAGACTAACATTTAAAAAAACATTTAGTTCACAAACCCACTTGGATCCCATAAATTTATTATATCTATTTTATAGATGAGGACACATTCTCAAAAATAAAGTACCAGAGTGCCTGGGTGGCTGAGTTGGTTAACCATCCAACTCTTGATTTCGGCTCAGGTGACCATCTCACTCTACATGGGATCGAGCCCCTTGCATTGGTATTCTCTGTCTCTGTCTCTCTCAAAAATAAATAAATGAACATTAAAAAAAAATAAAATACCTTTCCCAATGTAATACAGCTAATAAATGGCAGACCCAGTCCTTTAGCCTTTAATTTATAACCTCTATTACCTACCAACATGGCTGAAAGTAATTCTATGTTAATGTTCAACTGCAAGTTAACTACCAGTCACTATGTATTGGTTTATAACCTCAACTGCTTTGTAAAGTAACTTCCTTTCTTAATGTTGAAGATATTGCAAGATATGAGACTGAAGTAAAGATGGACAAAAATTTGAAGAAGCTACTAACATACTAACCTACTGATCAGTGTTCTATTTTTTTTTTTTTTGACAGTTTGTATGACCTTAAAAATTCTTCCTATTGGAGTCAATTTTAAGTAATGAAAAGATTACAAAACATCCTTATAATTCAATTTAATATGGATTTAGACAGACTTTATTAGATAAATATTTTTATTTTTTAAAAGTTTATCACATAATTCCTTTGAGTTCAAAGGGATAATCAAAATTCTTCAGACTATTATCTTTTAGGTCCAGAGAAAATATTATTGCAATTATTTCCCCCTAGTATAATATGATAAAAAAAAACTAATACCAAAAATTAAGAAAATGTTAGGGCAGAAGGCATATAAAGAAACTTTTATTTTCCTTACTTAAGGGGTGGCTCAGTCAGTTAAGCATCTGACTTCGGCTCAGGTTATGATCTCATGGTTGGTGATTTTGAGCCCAGTGTCAGGCTCTGTGCTGACAGCTCGGAGCCTGGAATCTGCTTTGGATTCTGTGCCTCCCTCTCTCTCTGCCCCGCCCCCACTCACACTCTGTCTCTCTTTCTCTCTTTCTCTCAAAAATAAACATTAAAAAAACTTTTAAAAAAAAGGAAGACCACATCAATAATATCTATTTATCACTGTTTGAACAGATGTGAGAAATATCCCTAATCATTTCATTTACTGCTTCAGATGGCTCCATCTAAGAAAAACTATCCGAGTAATGAGAAAAGCTTATTGGTGAGATCAGGAAGCAACCCATTCTTTTTCCTTATCTCTACTGAAGAACTTAAGAACAGCAAACCCACCTTTTTTTAAATTTATTATTATTTTCTTTAAGTGGCTCCACACCCAGCACAGAGCCCCACAGGGTTTGAACTCAAGGACCCACAGTTCAAAACCTGAGCTGAGATTAAGACTCAGATGCTTAACCAACTGAGCCACCTACATGCCCTATCCTGTATGTTTCAATTTATCAAATTCACAAATAGTAAAATTAAAATCAAAACAACAATACAACAGTATTATTTCTTTCTTGGAATGTCACCATTTGGTATTGGGATAAAGGGCAGATTTGCTAACTGCTTACTATAAAAATAGTGGATTCCCCAAACTCTGTGTTCCTCCCCTGTAATGTGATCTACTGCATGTGCAGGAATACATTTGGGCTCTCCCCATCACATGGGACTTAGTGTTCAGGGGAAATACAGTAAACTTGATGGTCTTGATACTTGCTGTGCTGGGAATAACAAAGGCCACTGTCTCTAATCCAGGCATCTCATGCCTTCTGCCAGCATCCCCAAAATAGTAAAAGGCTAATTTATTACACTCTAAGTAGGAAAAAAACAAAATCCAAGACCTGAGAGGGAATACTTCCTCCTTTGCCTCAAATAAAGAGAAAGAAATTTTAATGGAACAACTTGGAAAGATCAATTTATGTTCCCCACAGATAAGAGGACACAATGGACATTAATATCTGACTCTTATTCTAAATACTGAAAATGTTGGGCTAGGATGATAGCGATTTACTGTTGCATTAGAATCAGCCTAAACTCCTAAACATTTACCAGAACTCCCCCCTGCCCCCAAAAAAATGTATGAGAGTTTACCAGGAACCACTTAGGAAAATCTGAGTGCCAAGAGTCATCGTGCAGAGTTGTCTTTGGTTTTAAGAGGGGGCCCACCTACTTAGAAGGGTGAACCGAGTCAGCAGCTGAGACAGTGAATGTTATTTCTATGATTCTAGAGGCTAAGAACACAGTAAAAGACTCACAAGCCCACAAATGCAGAACAGTAGATAAGAGATGTATAGCAACAAGGGACCCCGTGAAATTACTCTACAAAACAAAGTCAGTTTTAAGAATCTGTCAAGCCCAAGAAATGTAAAGACATCTTATTCCCCTTACCTTTCCCTCTCTCCCAAGCTCCAATTGCAGAGGAGCTAGGAGAAAGTAGCTAGAACCATAAAAGCAGCCAGAAGCTTTGACTATTTTAGTAAGTTAGAAAGCATGCTCATTCAAAGGGACCACAGGACTGTAACGGTGATCAGATTCCAGTTTTGCACCACGAGCAGGAGATGAACTTCTCTCACTCAATAAGGATTGTGGGAATTAACATAAAGTCTTTTTTTGATTAGCCCTTAAAAGTCTTAGTTGGTTTTCTAATGTGTAATTATTTCTTTTGGATTTCTATATCCCTTACACACTATTGGGCATACAATCTTATTCCTATGATGTTATTCCATCAACAAATGCATTGCCACTAAACACTGAGGATGTATGGTGAAACATATCTGAAAGATTTACCTCTCTTCTCTTTTACTCTACTAAATGTATATAAATGAAGTATTGTAAAAAGCAATGCTAATTATATCCTTATCATTTAGTTAACAGACTTCTTGAATTCTAGTTATGCTTTATAAATTAATTTTTAAACTGTGTTTTATAAGCAGGAAACCACATTTCTAACAAGTGGAAAAGTACATTTGTACACTTGCTTAGTTTGTAAAATCTAAATAAAGGTTGGGTTGACAACCCTCCAGCAAACATAACTCAAAGGAGGAAAAGTCGTCTTTTCATGAAAGAAATGCCTCACTTGGATTCATTTCCTTAACATGAACATAACACATTACTGTATACCTGTATCAGTTGCAATTTCTGATAAATGTATTGCAACTGATTGCCCTTTCTATTGTAGGTAATGGGCTTTTCTTTCCTAATTGCAAGAATATGTGTGTGTGTGTGTGTGTGTGTGTGTGTCCTTAATCTACAATTCGATTATACTATACCTAAAGGTGGAAATTTTTTTTTTGTCCTGTTTAACCTCCTTGGAACTGGTGGGCTTTTTCAATTGCTGTCCAAATATAGCAGACTTTCAATCTTTAAAGAATTTCTCTTCCCTGATGCTTACAGGATATTCTTACTTCCTGAACTCCTAACTCAGTCTATTTTCCATGTTTCTTAACTTCTCTTTCATGTTTTCAATCTCTTTATCTTTTTGTTCTATATCTGCTCATCCAGACTAGCAATTTTCAGTTGAGAGTTTTGATTCACTAATTCTCTCTTTTGTTATGTCAATTTAATCTACCAAAGAGTTTTTTATTTTTAATTTCACCAACTTTTGTTATTTACAGAATTTGCAATTGGTCCTTTATCATTCTGCTTGTTCTTGTTTACTCCTTTTCTTATTGTAAGTTATCATTTCATTTGAAATTCTTAAACATTCTCATTTTTAAGTGCTTTTTTTGAGAATGTATTCTCTTTCTTCTGATGTCAATCATCCTATTAAGTATGTCTGCTGTCCCTTATGGCAACAGATTTCCTTACATGTCCTAAAATACTTGTTTGCAACCACACCTTACGTGGAAGTTTTATTCTTTGTGAGTTCTTTCCTGCCATGTTGTTTCATGCTTGCTCAGACTATCCCCCTGGAGTTGCATAGCTCCAGAGTAGGTCTTAAATTAGAAAGACTGGGGCTTTGGTTCCACATGGGTAGAGCTCTATTCCAGATGCCACATCCACACAGAACATATGGTTACTATTTCCATTTTTGCATAGCTGCCTCTTTGGCCCACAGGAAAACACCAACAGTGTCAGGTGGAGTTATTTCAGGTCTACTTTTATGGCCTAGAAACATGGTCCCACCTCCCTGGTTTATGCAGACAGCCCAGTTCCAATCTCCTACCATTTGCAAGACACATTTGGCATTCTTAAAATGTCTAGCAATCTATACTCTCTTAAATTTGGCTTAAACACCCACTTTTTAAGCTCTGGCCCACATGACCCAGGTTTCTGAGAGCCAGACAGCATCAACATCCACTCATTACTAAGGGTTTCCTGTCTATTCATAGTCTGCAGGGGTTTTCTTTGTCTCAAACATAACTAGAATACAGTTACTTATTTCTCTGAAAGTTTTTCACATTGCATTCTCATAAATTTAAAGCAAAGAGGAGGCAGATTATACAGGTGCTTTCACTGACATTTTAATCTGCAATCCTGTTGCAAATTGTGTGAGGGGGAGAGTATGATGTGACTCAGGAAGAAAGGATGTGTGCTACATTTGACTTTGATCCTAATTCAAGAAAGCAGGTCAAAAGCTATTTTTTAAAAACATAATTTTAGTAGCATGTAACTTTAAAAAATACTACTTTCAATAATAGTTTTGGCTTTTCAAAATTTTCTCAAATTCCAATTCTGTCACATATTATAACTATTCTTATTTTCACTTTTTGTCTTTACCAACGTATTCTTATCATTTGCTAGCCTCAGTTATATACCATATAGCACTTAATATCTTCCTGATACACCATGGAAAACCCACCAGCCTTTTGTATCTATTCCTTTTTTATTTTTTTCATCTCTACCGAGGTATAATTTACATTGTCTTAACTTTATTCACTGTAAGGGTAAAACTCAGTAAGTTTCAATCACTATGTAGAGCTGTACAAAAATAATCACAATGCAGTTTTGTAACTTTTTCATCACCCCCCAATTGTGCCTTGAGTCTTATTTGTAGCCAATCACCACTCCTCCAGCCCCACTCTCAGCCACATGCAACCACAAAAGGACTTTGTCCCTCTTCTTTAAATATGCCTTTTCTGGCATTTCAATCATAAATGGAACCATATAATATGTAGTTTTAATCATCTCGCCTCTTTCACTTAGCAGGGATTGGGAAGCCATAATCTGTAGGCCAAATCTAGTCTGCCATGTATTTTTGTAAACAAAACTTATTGGAACATAACCAGGTTCATTCTATATTGTCCATGGCTGCTTTCACACTACAAGAGGAGAGGTGATTAGTTGCAACAAAGATTATACGGCCCACAAACCCCAAAGTATTTACTATCCGGCCTTTTACAGAAAAAATTTGCTGACTTGACTTAGTAAAATATTTTTGAGGTTCACTCACATTGTAGTATGTATCAATAGTCAGTACATTATTCCTTTTTTATTGCTGAAGAGTAAGTTATTGCATGAAAAACCACATTTTGTCTATCTACTTACCAACTGATGGATATGTGGACATTTTCTAGCTTTTAGTTGTTACGAATAACTCTGCTATAAACATTTTGTGTACATGTCTCAATCTAGACGTGTGTTCTCACTTTTCTTACAGATTCCTAGGAACTGAATTGCTGGGTTATATGCTAAGTTTCTGATTAACTTTAAAAGAAACTGACAAACTGTTTTCCAAAGTGACTGTCCCATTTTATGTTCCCAAGAACATTTGAGGGTTCCAGATTCTCTTTATCCTTGCCAATACTTGGTATTGCCTGTCTTTTAAATTATAATCATTGTAGGGTGCCCGGGTGGCTCAGTTGGTTAAGTGTTCGACTCCTGGTTTCAGCTCAGGTCATGATCTCACAGTTCTAGGAGTTTGAGCCCAGCGTCAGGCTCTGCACTGACAGTGCTAAGCCTGCTTGGGATTCTCTCTCTCTCTGTCTCTCCCATTATGTGCACTCACTCTCCTGCTCTCTCAAAATAAATAAATAAACTTAAAAAAAAGAATTAAAAAAGATTTCAAATTATAATAATTGTATTGACTACATAGGTGGATTTTATGGTTTAAATTTGCATTTGCCTAATGACTAATGATGCTGAACACTTTTTCATTTGGTCATTTGTCATTCACCCTTTTATCTTTGGTGAACACTTCTATTCAACTGTCTTATCCATTGATAATTTGGGTTGTCTTCCTATTATTGATTTGTAGGAGTTCTTTATATATTCTGGATATAAGCTTTGTCAGATATATGATTTGTTAATATTTCTTCCAGTCTGAAACTTGGCTTTTCAATCTCTTAGTGGTGTCCTTTGAAGTGTAAATATTCAATTTAATGAAGTTCATAAAGGTTTATTTCTGGATTCAAAAGTTTATCCATTTATCTATGTGTCTTTCTTTTCGCTAACTTCATCAATGTGAGTTTGTAAGAAGTACTGAAATTGTGTAATGTTAATATTCCAAATTTCCTGTTTTCAAAAATATTTTGGCCATTCCAGGTCCTTTGCATATCTACATGTATCTTAGGATTAGTCTGTCAATTTCTACCAAAAATAAAAAACATGGAATTTTAATAGGGATTACATTGATTCAATTTGGGAAGAATTATCACCTTAATATTAAGTCTTCCAATCAATCCACTGAACAAAGTAAGTCTATCTATTTATTTAAAGCTTTAATTTTGTCCAGCAATGTTTTGTTGTTTTTAGTGTACAAATTTTGCACTGTTTTTGTTAAATTAATTCCTAAATATTTTCATCTTTTTAATACAACTGCAATAAATTGTTTTATTATTTTTTGGACTGTTCTTATATAGTATCTAGACATAGAACTGATTTCTATATGTTGACTTATATCCTGCAACCTTCCTTGCTGAACATGTTTACTACTTCTAATACTGTATTTGTATATTTCCTAGGAGTTTCTAAATATAGTTTTTACATTTTATCTGTGAATAAAGGCAGTTTTACCACTTCCTTTACAATCTGGATGTCTTTATTTTTCTTGCCTGACTGCACTGTCTAGAACCTCCTATGCAATACCGAATAAAAGTGGTTGACAAGGAGACAGTGAATGACACTGCCTTCCTCCCGATCTTAGAAGAAAACATTCTGGCTTTCACCACTAAAATGAATGAATATGAATATGATAGAGTGCCTGGCTGGCTCCGTCAGTAGAGCACACAACTCTCGATATCAGTGTTATGAGTTCAAGTCCCATGTTGGGTGTGGAGACTGCTTTAAAATTTTTTTTTTTTAAATGTTTATTCATTTTTGAGAGACAGAGAGAGACAGAGCATGAGCGGGAAGGGGCAGAGAGAGAGAGGGAGACACAGAATCCAAAGCAGGCTCCAGACTCTGAGCTGTCAGCACAGAGCCCGACATGGGGCTCGAACTCATGAACTGAGAGATCATGACCCGAGCTGAAGTCGGACGCTCAACCGACTGAGCCACCCAGGTGCCCCTGGAGACTGCTTTAAAGAGAAAATATGTGAATATGATCTATAGGGGTTTTTTTTTTGGTTTTTTTTGTTTGTTTTTAACAAAAGCCCTTTGTTTTTTATTATTATTATTATTTTTTTTTTTTCCCTGTCTTGTTGAGATTATTTTTTTTGTGAATGGGTGTTGACAGTTTGGTAAATGCTTTCTCTAACTCTACTGAGATGATTATATGGTTTTATTCTTTATTTTATTAATGTAGTGTATTACATTAATTGAATTTTGGATCTTAAACCATCTTTGAATTTCTGGGACAAATTCCCTTTGCTCATGGTATATAATCCGCCTCATATGTGGCTGAATTTGATTTGCTAATATTTTAAGGATTTTTGCATCTATGTTCAAGAGAGATACTGATCTGCCATTTTATTTTCTTGAGATGTCTTTGGCCTGGCTTTGAAGTCAGTTAAATTGGCCTGACAAAATAAACTGGGGGGGTGTTGTCTTCTCTATTTTCTGAAAGAGTTTGTGAAGAATTAACATTATTTCTTCAAATATTTGATAGAATTCATCAAATCTGATCTTGGGATTTTCTTTGTGGGAAGATTTTTAATCCTCATTCCATTTCTTTACTTTTTTAGAAGTGTATGCATGTCTTCTAGTCTTAAATCAGTCTTTGCAATTTGCCTCTTTCTAGTAACTTGTATCTAAGAGTTCATCCATTTTACTTTAGTTTCCACACTGATGACATAAAATTCATTCATAATATTCCTTTATAATACTTTCAAGTTGTGTGAAGTTGGTAGTAATTTCACCTCTTTCACTGCTGACTTTGCTAATCAGTATCTTCTTTTTCTGGTCTAGCTAAAAGTTTATCTACTTGGTTCTTCTTTTCAAAGAATAAACTTCTAGTTTCACTAATTTTTCTCTAATATTTTATGTTCTGTTGGTTTCTGCTATATTCTTTATTAACTCCTTCCTTCCTTCCTCTGCTTGCTTTTGGTCTGCGTTGCTCTTTTTCTACTAGTTTCTTAAGCTTAGAAGCTTAGGCACTGATTGAGGAACTTCCTTTTTCCTAGATACGCATTTAAAGGTATAAATTTTCCCTGAAGCACTGCTTTATCTGCACATATAAAGTCTAAGGTGTCTTTCTGTTTTCATTCATTAAACATTTTAAAATATTTTAAAATGCTTTTAACTGACAAATATTTGGGGCTTTCAAAGATTCCTGTTACATGATTTCATCTTTTGCACTCTATGAGACTTGTTTTATGGCCAAGCATATTGTCTAACCTAGAGAATATTTCAAATATGTTTGAAAAGAATACAATCACTGGGTGGAGTCTTCCATATATGTCATTTAGGTCAAGTTGATTGATAATGCCAGAATCTTTTATCCTCTTATTTTGTGTCTACTTAGTTGTTCTATCATGTATTAAGAATGGGGTGTTGGAATCCCTTATTATTATTGTAGACACTTTATTTCTCCTTTCACAGTTTCACTTCAGGCATTTGTAAGCCACTGTTAGAAGTAGACACAATTTATGATTACTATATCTTCCTGATCTATTGACCTTTTTATCATTATGAAATTTTTTTATCTGTCTTCAATAATACTTCTTATCTTCAAGTCCACTGTGTCAGATAAGCTTTCTTATCATAAAACATGCTTCTTACAAATAGCATATAGCTGGCTATTGTGTTTTTATCCAGTTTGACAATCTCTGCCTTTTAAGGAGAATGTTCAGTCCATTCATATTTAATGTAATTATATGATTAGATTTACTTTTGCCATTTTGTTAATTATTCTCTATTTGTGTCACACCTTTTTTTTTTTTTTATTCCTCTGTTCCTCCCTTACTGCTTTCTTTTGTGATAAATACTTTCAGTGTAGCATTTTAATTCTTCTATATTTTTTACTTTTTATTTTTTCAGAGTTATTTTCTTAGCAACTGTTCTAGGGATTATAATATGCATCTTAATTTATCACACTACTTCAAAAAAATAATTCCAGTAAAACAGAAACTATACTCCAGCACATGCCCATTTTTTCCCCTCTTTTATACTTTGCCATATGTATATTTCACATATATAGGTCATAAACACAAGCCCAGGTGACAGGGACTTCAGGAAAGTAGACAGTGGGAACAAAAAGAAATCAGGCAGCAAGGTCTAGGGAAACCAGGTGACAGAGCCCTAAAGAACACAGGCTGTGGGAACCAAACGAAACTAGGCAGTAGGGAGTAAAGTTTGCTAGGAAGTGGGGACAAATGAAGCCAGGCAAGAGGCCCACAGGATGTGGCAAAAGAAAGATACCAAGAGCTCATCCCCTCTGTGTAGATGTCACCCCCACAGCCTGGACCTCTCTCTAGATAGCCCCCTCCCTACCCAGGTGGTGGTCCCCTCCCCCAGGCCAATACTGGGACAGACCTAGAGCCCCCTTCTCTTTCAGAGGCCTGGGCTGGTTGCAGCCAATGGGCCCCAGCCCCAGCCCCATCCCTGGGACCTCAGGAAGTCCCAGTCCCAGTCCCTCCCACTGGCTGCAGAAGCAGTGGGGTTGGGGGGGGCGGGCGGGTGGTAGGTAGAGAAAGAGAAAAGAGACAGCTTGGTAGGGGGAGCGCACCTAGCAGCCACAGAGGGAGGTGGGGGAAGGGAGGTGGGGGCCAAGAAAGGAGAAGCTCCAAGGCAGGCTGGCAGATGGGCTTGGGCTCGCAGCATCTCCCTGGTGGCAGTGGGGGTGACAAGTTCTCCAGCCCTGGGCTGCGCAGCCACTAACCTGGGTGCCCATGCAGGCACCCCACCCCCTACACAGCAGTGCCTCTGGTGCTCAGCAGGCCTTATGATAAGAAAGCTTATCTGACACAGTAGACTTATTGCTTTATATGATTTTACATGTTTCAAATGTGGAAAAATGAGAAAAATATATCTACAGACTCTTTTATATTTACCCAAACATTACCATGCTCAAGACTCTTGAGTTCTTTGCACAGATATGAATTAACATCTGGAGTCATTTCTTTTCAGCCTGAAGAATTTCCTTTAGTATTTCTCACAAGATGGTCTACTAGCAGGAAATTCTCTCAATCTTTGTTTACCTGAGAATAATTCACTTTTATCGTAGAAGACTAGGTTTTCTGGATACAGAATACTTGGTTGACCATTTTTTGCTTTCAACATTTTCAATATGTCAGGCTTTATGGTCCCTACTGCTTCAGATGGAAAAGTCAGCCATTAAATGTATTATTAGTTCCCTATGTGTAATGATTCATTTTCTTCATCTAGCTTTCAAGATTTTCTTTTTTCCTTTGGCTTTTAACAGTTTAAGTATGATGTGTCTGTGTGGGTTCTCTTTATGTTTTCCAACTTGGGGTTTATGGAGATTCTTGAATCTATAGATTGCTTTTCATTAAATCTGGAAAGTTTTCTGTCATTATTTCTTCATACATTTTTAAGTCCTCTCTCTTTCTTCTCTCCTGGGTCCCCCATTACATGTATGTGTATCTACTTAATGTTTTCTCACAAACCTCTGAGGCTCTGTGGACTTTTCTTCAATCTTTCTCTATTCTTCAGGGTATATAAATTCTACTGATATATGCAAATTCACTGATTTTTTTTTTTTTTGCCATCTAAAATCTGCTACTGACTTCATCTAGTGAACTTTTGCTTTTAGTTACTATACTTTTTAACTCTAGAGCTTTTGTTTCTCTTTTATAATAATTACCTTTTTAATAAATTCTTTATTCATTGAGTCACTGTCACCCTACTTCCCCTTTAATACTTTACGGTTTTCTCTGGGTTTTTTTGAACACACTTATAATCACTGCTTTAATGTTTTTCTCTGCTAAATCCAACATATGGAGACACTTATATACAATTTCTAGTGATTTTCTTAAGTATGAGTCATGCTTCCTTGTTTCTTTGCAGATCTCTAAACTTTTTGTTGAATATTGGATATTTTAAATGATACACTGCAGCAACTCTAGCTTCTGATTTTCCTTGAGGGTTGTTGTTGTCTTATCTGTTTGTGTTTTAGCATCTTGATGAACTAAAAGTATGTTTCCCCTTCACTGTGTGGCCACTGAGGTCTCTACTCCATTCTCTCCAACCCCATTTTTTAAAAAAAAAAATTTAATGTTTATTTTTGAGACAGAGAGAGAGAGATAGAGTGTGAGCAGGGGAGGAGCAGAGAGAGAGGGAGACACAGAATTCGAAGCAGGCTCCAGGCTCTGAGCTGTCAGCACAGAGCCTGATGTGGGACTCAAACTCACAGACCATGAGATCATGACAGGAGGTGAAGTTGGACACTTAACCAACTGAGCCACAAAGGTGCCCCATCCCATTTTTATTTTTAAGGCTTGCTTTTTAAGACCTTTTCAAGCTGGTCTCCAGTGTTCACCTTGGTGTTTGGCTAAAGACTGATTAGAGATTTTATTTAATTATCTCAATCTAATAAGGCTTCCATTCCAAGGATGAGATTTGTGTGTGGAATGAGGAGGGCATTCAAAGTCTGAGCCTTTCACAAGATGGCCCCAGGTTTTACTACCACTAGGCCCATTTGACTCTCCTCTTCACATATTCCTAGGCTCCACAGACCAATGATGCATAGGTGGCTTAGGCCCACTTCATATTCTGCTGTGCATATCTACAGCCTCCGGTCAACCTGGGATGTGTGAACTTATCAATCCCCCATGACTATCTTGTCTCCTAGAACTCTCTATAAAATCCTGCTATTTCATGAGTCTTTAACTTGCCACAAATTGGACTAGACTAGCAAAGCCTTAGACTAGCTAAGGCATTGGTCTTCCCTGTTTGTCTGCAACTAAGTTTACTATTTTAACCTACAACACTGTGAGAGAGTGCCCTTTCTCCAGCTGGGGCTACAATACTTCCAATCTTCAAGGCTTGCCCCATCCTGGTTGAAATGCCATACCAACAAAGCTGGGCATGAGGAAGAGAGGATGAGGAGTAGCACAGATAACACCACAAGTCTGTCACTGGGTTCAGTGATTTTCATGAAGTTTCTCAATTTGTTTAGTTGATTTCTAGAGCACTGAATTAGTTGTTTTGACAGCTTTGTCCAGCTTTATGTTTGCTTTGTGGAGAGAGTGACCAAATCTCTCATTCAGTCATCTCAGATATTCCTTTTTTAATAGTGTGTATATACATATATATCATGTGCTGCTGCAGTCCAAAATTTAATTATACCAAATCTTGGCTAAAACTTTGAAATGTTTTTTTAATTGTTTATCTACCTTTGAGAGAGAGACAGAGAGCAAGCGGGGGAAGGCAGAGAAAGAGGGAGACATAGAATGCAAAGTTGGCTCCAGACTCTGAGCTGTCAGCACAGAGCCTGGCACAGGGCTCAAACTCCTGAACCGTGAGTTCATGACCTTAGCCAAAGTCGGATGCTTAACGACTGAGCCACTCGGGGGCCTCTTGGCTATAATTTTGAGATTGTATTTATCTCTAAGATCAAAGTGCAAGTTCACTTTTTTGTTATTCATATTCTATGCACAGATATGTAGCTATTTTAGACTAGACATATTAGACTCAGCTTCCCTTCTTTTTTGTTCCTGCTGGGAAAAACTCATTTTGTGCATGTGTGCTGTGTACAGGGTATATAGAAAAGTTAAGGATTTCCCTACAGCACTATAATACAGAAGCTACTAAAAATGTAATATAGTCACAGGCAAAATCATGCTAACAGACTAGATCTATTCAGTCTAGACACCACAGTATTTGAGCAATAGTGATAACCCACAATAGATGAAAGTAACATTAAGAGGTATAGAAACTATGACACATGAAAAATAATGAGAGTAATGTCAATGTTTACTCTGAAAAAAAAAAATGACATGATGCTAGCCTTTCAAATATTTGAAGTAGACTTACTCAGTATTGATACATCAGGCAGAGTCAAACTTAGGGGTATAATTTTGAGTTCATTATGCAAAATAAACTATTTAACAACTTAAGCTAAAACAAATGGACTCATTTCGCTCTTGTGCAAAGCGATGAGCTTCTCTCACTGAGAATGATCCTAACAGACTAGATGACCACATTTTTAAGGAGTGTTTATTTAGGAGATGAACTAGATGACCTTTCAACCCTAAGTTTTTGTAATTTTATAAAAACAATTATATAAGAATTTAGATGGATAAAAGATAACACTATCATGAAAAACCATCCAAAATATACATCAAGATGATTATAATTTATGTTTTGATAATAAAGGAATGAGTTATAAAAACTATTCCTAAAAGACATGTATTCCACTGCACTCTTGGTTCTCAAAGGGCAACAATATGTTGGATATTACAAAAAACATATGAGAAGCAGAATATACTATTCTACCATTGTACAAAGCAATGATCTAGAATTCTGGTTGCTGTAACTTCTTAAAATCAAGAAGGCTGAAGTGGGAACAGAAGATAACTAAAAGAAAAAAGATATAGAGATTGTTACATAAAACCAGACTTCACTCTGAAAAGGTACAAGCTGAGTGGGTGCATTACAAATATTTATAAAGGACAGGAAGGGCACAAATAAGGTAAACTCAGATTTGTTCACCCAAACCTAGAAGGCAACCATTCAAACTGTGAAGGAGGTAAGGTTAGGACAAATAACAGAGGTATCATTTATTCAGGAAACATAATTTGCTAGGATTAAAACAGGTTATAGACTGAAAACAAATAACTTACCTCCTTTAGTTGATCAGCACTCCCCCATGATGCAGAACGCTGATGTGACCTCTTTTCGGCACCCTCTTCTGCCCAACAACTAGGTGTCTTTAATAAAAAAAAAAAAATGATAATACAAATAATAAAATAAGGAATTTTGTCTCTACTTCTTAATCTCACAGCATTTCAAACATATTTCAAAATCTTAGCACATACCAGTTAAGTTACACTAAATACTAAAATCCCTTAAGTGCTAAGATTTTTCATGACCCGTGAAATGTTTAAAACATTCTGTCATGTTCTGAATTAGACATTACCAATCTACGACGTCTCTGAATAATGTCATTCAAAACATTTTGGTTTTTTTTTTTTTACAACAACATTAATAACTTAAAAGTTATCAAATCAAAGAGAATTATGAAGATACACATTTTTGAGCTTTTAAAGAGAATAGCCAAACTAAATATAAAATGGCATTTGTCCTAAGTAAAAAAGATGGAAATGAGATTAACAGAACTAGCTCAGAAGCAGTGGGATTACAGATGACCTACAAGTCAAATATCTAGCTAAAGAGCAGATTGTACTACTCTTCCTACACTCAGGAAAGAGAGTATTAGCAATAGTATCCTCTTTTGAAAAACATCAAGCGTCTTTAAATAAAAATATAAAATTATTAAAATGACAAAGAAAAACATTAAATCTGAATGAACTTACTATGATCTGAAACAATACATTAAAAAAAAACTTGAGCTACATGTCAGAAAAGAGTTTTTACCTTAAACCTCATTTTCAATCATTCAACCAGTAGCAGACGCTATACCCAAACATAACACAAAACGCTAAATGCCAAATAGTGAGACCATTTAGTAGTTGTATAAAAAAGTCAAAATGTTAAAATATCATCCTTAAGATATGAGAAGACTCTTAGTGGAATGCAAACCAGGGAAAGTAAAAAGCACTACAGCTAGACAAAGGATAACGATTAGCACAATCAACACATATAGATTGAAAAATTATTGTTTATTATAGACTGAAAAAAAATCAATCCTTATGTTGAGGTTGATGCTATATAACTTCTTATGAAAAAGGCCTCAGTTCTACTCTATACAATTCAAAATGCTTGTGAACAATTTTTTAAGTAATTACCTCTTAAGAGTAATAATGCTCCAAAATGAAACCAACAATTAATTAAATGGTAGGTGAATAAAAACACAAACAAGCTGCTTAACCAACCAGTTCAAGTACCAAAGTGAAGCTGTTCAGTGATAATTGAGAGTAAAACAGTTTATTTTCATCAAACTTTCATTTTTAGAATTTACATGCTCAATACTTTTACTTTTCTACCAAGTGTAAGCATTAGTCTTGTCAAAACTCAAATGACTAAGGATCACAATGTTTAAAACTCAAAAGTACTTCACAGAAAAGGAGTCAAGTTTCTGGTATGTTGCATAATTATTTAATAATTACATTTCTAACAGGAATTATTTTCATTTGGTACAACTCCAATTTTTTCAAAGGACATTTATTACATAAACTGTATAGGTATCTCCAACTGAGAGTTAAATCAATAGCCACAAAACTTTTACAATTGCCTTACTACTGCCAGGCACACCAGTGGCAAATGGAGCTACATCTGAGGTCTCTTATCTCACAAAAGATCTTCTTTCTTCATACTATCATTCTTTTCTTAAAACTGAATGTGAAAACCTATATCATTATTTCAGAATGTAGTGTTAGTTATACAAAAGAAATAAAAACTAACTACAAAGGAGCATTTATATTCCTGAAATCCAGCTAGTAAAACATGTAGATTTTTAATTTTTTTTTTCAACGTTTTTTATTTATTTTTGGGACAGAGAGAGACAGAGCATGAACGGGGGAGGGGCAGAGAGAGAGGGAGACACAGAATCGGAAACAGGCTCCAGGCTCCGAGCCATCAGCCCAGAGCCTGACGCGGGGCTCGAACTCACGGACCGCGAGATCGTGACCTGGCTGAAGTCTGACGCTCAACCGACTGCGCCACCCAGGCGCCCCAGAACATGTAGGTTTTTAAGAGTGCAAAACTATTAGAAGAGTACTCTGACATGTGGCTGCAGAATTACATGCATATAAATTGTTTAAATACATTCATCATAGTACCAACTTTTCCAAAAAATACTCCCCAGAAAGTAATTTCATTTTAATCACATCAATTTTAAATAAATAGAAAATGTTCGAGTCTGTAAATATATTCTATAGACCACATTGTCCAATAAGACAGCTACTAGCCACATGCAACAATTTACATTAATGAAAATGAAATAAAACTAAAAATTCAGTTCCTTAGTCACACTAGCGCATTTCAAATGCTCAGTAACCACATGTGGCTAGTGGCTACTGGCTGCTATACAAGACAGCACAGATGTGGAACATTTCCATTGCTACAGAAAGTTCTACTGGGAGCAGTGTTTTATACATTTAATCGCAGATTTTTAACAAGTTACCTTAGTCAAAGCAAAACCAAAAGATGGCTACTTGGTTTATTAAATCTATGTAAAGTTCATGCTTGTGAAGTCACAAAAGATGAACTAATTTGTATCTAATTTATTAAATCTGAGCATTTGAGAAATGCTTTACTATTTAAATTCAATAAGCAACAATACAAAGCAGCAAAAATCCTTTCCTTTCATATCAGCAAGAAATTCCTTCCAACTAGATTCTCCATTAATCTAGAGTAGAATTTTATGAACTGTGCTACTTATAACATCGCTATTGGACGCTGATAAGAATAAAGATAAAACTGTTCTATGGCCAAATTAATTTGGGAAATACTGTATTTCATACTTCCCCATACCTCATGTACAATACAATTACCATTTCAAAAACTCAAATACACACTTTTTTAAAACCTGCTTTACTTTCTTTCTTTTACTTAAATGACCCCAGAACACTTATTTTACAAGTAGACTTATTAACACTTGGAAAGGAATATAATCCCCTCAATAATGTGGACTGTATCTGATTGCTTGCTCTTCAGCCAGCCACTTTAGGGGATTCTTCCTTTCTAGTTGCCTCCACTTACACTACCAAGGAAGAGAAAGTAAACCTTTTGTATACTTGAACAATGCAGAACTAAAGCCTATCTCTAAGACTACTGGCTTAAAAAAATTCCCTTGGAGTGATAAGGATACCAAGGCCATTTTCATTTTTTATCTTCACCTCTTGGAATTATCCAAAATCCAGCCCATGAAGCTTCCTCTCTAACCCTCAGGTCCATCCACCTACCTCTTGGTTTCCTGTGTGAGGACCTCTTCTTCTATGAGTGAATTATACAGAAAACAGTTCTAGTGCATGGGACTGCACACTCGTTTAAGAGCATTTTTAGGTTCACAGCAAAACTGAGAGAAAGTTGCAGAGATTTCCCATATACCCCTCATGCCCCACACGCACAGCCATCCCCCACCAGAGTGGTACATTTGTCACAACTGATTAACCTACATCGATCCATCATCATCACCCAGAGTCCACAGTTTACATTTGAGCTCACTCTTGGCAGTGTGCATTGTATGGATGTGGACAAATGTGTGACACGTATGCCACCATTATACTATCATGCTGGGTATTTTCACTGTCCTAAAAATCCTCTGTGTTCTACCTCTTCATTCCTCTCCTTATCCCCTAAACCCTGGCAACCACTGATCTTTTTACTTTCTCCTTTTTGGCCTTTTCCAGAATGTCGTATCGTTGGGATCGTATGGTAGGGTCACATTTTCAGAGTGGCTTCTTTCACTCAGTAATGTATATTTAAGGTTCGTCCATGTCTTTTCACAGCTTTATGGCACATTTCTTCTTAGTGCTCAGTAATACAGTTGTCTGGATGCACCACACTTACTCATCCACCTACGGAAGGACACCTTGGCTGCTTCCAAGTTTTGGGAATTATGAATAAAGCTGCATAGATGTTATCTATGTCCAGGTTTTTGTATGGACAAAAGTTTGCAACTCCTTTGGGTAAATACCAAGGAGCACAAATGCTGGACGGTGTGAAAAAGCTACATTCAGTTTTGTAAGAAACTGCCGAACTGTCTTCCAAAGCAGCTGTAGTGTATCACATTCCCACCAGCAATGAATGGAAGTTCCCATTGCTCTGCATCCCGGCCAGCATCTGGTATTATCAGTGTCCTGGATTTTGGCCATTCTAATAGGTGTGTTTTAATTTGCATTTCTCTGATGACAAATGATGCGAAGCCATCTTTTCATATGCTTGTTTGCCATATTTCTTGGTGAAGTATCTATTAAGGTCTCTGGCCCATTTTTTAATCAGGTTGTTTGTTTTCTTGTTGTTGAGCTTTAAAAGTTCTTTGTATATTCTGGGTAATGGTCCCTTATAGATGTGAACACTGGAGAATTTTATAATAGGCTTTATTCACAAACTAGCAAGGGCAAATTAGCTCCTAGCAAGAAAGTACTTTTTTCAATATGCAAGAGCCCAAAGCTACTTCCACAACAACCCACAAAACCAAAAAAAACCCCCAAAAAACAAAAAACCTAAGTACTTGAAAAAATTCTCATGATCTTATTTAAAACTTAAGTAAAACTTTTTTTTTTTTTTAAAGTAAGCTCTTCACCCAGTGTGGGGCTTGAACTCATGACCCCAATATCAAGAGTTTCATGTTCCACCAACTAAGCCAGACAGGCACCTCTTATGCAAAAGTTAAAAATCTATGTTTTATACAGTTAAATCTTTGATCTTGGAATTTAATGTAGTTTATAATCAATATTGGAAATATCATTACTGACTGCTAACTATTTTACAACACTTAAAGAGATGATCCTTAGTATTAAAGTACAGACCAAAATGGCAAGACATGAAATTAAATTACATGAATCAATTACATTAGTCATTGTTGTGATTACAGATCAATTTTAAGTTATAAAAAGTTTTAAAAGACAATTTACAAACCCTTCATTATTTATAAATATAACCACTAATAAAAAAATGTTTAAGCTTCTAAAAAGCTTTTATTAAAAAAAATTTTTTTAAGATTTATTTTTATTTTTGGACAGAGAGAGCGAGCGAGCATGAGTGGGGGGCTCGGCAAAAGGAGAAGGAGCCAGGAGGGGAAGAAAGAGAGAATATCTTAAGAAGGCTCCAGGCTCAACACAGAGCCCAAGGCAGGGCTCAATCCCACAATCTTGGGATCATGACCTGAGCTGAAATAAAGAGTTATGAAGCATTAAAAATGAGCACAGGGATGCCCGGGGTGGCTCAGTTGGTTAAGTGTCTAACTCTTGATTATTTATTTATGTATTTATTGAGAGAGAGAGAGAGAGAGAGAGAGAGAGAGAGAACAAGCGAGCGAGCTCGCACACATGAGCAGAAAAAGGGGCAGAGAGAGGGAGAGACAGAATCCCAAGCAGGCTCCATGCTGCCAGGGCAGAGCCCAACATGGAGCTCAAACTCACCAACCATGAGATCATGACCTGAGCTGAGATCAAGAGTGGGATGCTTAACCCACTGAGCCACCTGGGTGCCCCTGACTCTTGAGTGCACATGCCTTTCTCATTCTCTCTCTCACAAAATAAATAAAGACTAAAAAAAAATGCCTTAAAAAAAATAAAATTAAAATTAAAATGAGCAGAAAAAAGATAATGATTCTACTATTGTTATCCCTTTGTTCTTCTGATAATAGTATACAGGTATAAAGTTTCATAACTAGACACAAATATATATAGTTGTTTCACTTGTTAACAAATACCATAGAAAAGAAAGAGTTCTGCTGAAAAAGCTTTAGGAATTCAGTGATTGCAGCAGTTACATGCTCAATTTTTTTTTTTTTTAATCACACTTCAACTATATAGCAAGTTATGTGTTCATCAGGTTAGACCAGTTTCAAAGTGTGGTCTGTGGACAAGCAGCACCTGTGTCATCTGGGATATTAGAGATGCAGATTCTCAGGGTCAATCCCAGAATTACTAAATCTGGAATTCTTAGATACAGTTCAGCAATCTACGTTTTAACAAGCTCTCCAGATGATTCTGATGCAAATTGAAGTTTGAAAACCACTATTAGACTAAGGAAATAAAAATGAATAATAGATTTTGCACTCAAGGTGCCTGCTGACCATATATCCACTCATTTTCCTTGTAGGCTAATATCCATTAACAAGTATAATATCAATTTGCATATAATTACATCTTTGGAAATTACCATACACTAATGTAAATACCATTTGGAGCCATGTAGAAAGTTATATCGAAAGGGAGAAATTTTTCTTTAGTGAGGAACATTAAGCAATAGTCCCTAGCAAAGGATTAACGTGCCTGCGTATTTAAGCAAAGTTGTACAAAATCTATATCTAATTAGGCCGCAGTGTGCTCAACACACAATTGAATGAAAATCTGTGAAGTAATGGTTTGTGATTTTCCAGATTAGTAAACAGGGAACTTATTCAGAAGAGTTAAGAAGCTGTATTTCTTAAGGTTACGGTAAGGGGGAGGGAGAGTGTTAGCCAACTGCAATTTCTGAAAACAGGAAATACCACAGAAATTAATTATTGCAGGTGTGCTACACATGATAAAATGAAATAATCTGCCATACTCTGTAAGAAATGCTAATTTGAGAAAAAGCAATCATAAGTGTGCCGACAACCTTAACAATATTCACAGTAATTCTATTTCTAAGAATTAACCTGAGATGTACCCCCAGAGATGCAATGGAAATAAATTAAATGTCTATTAGTAGGGAAATGAAAAATTGTGGTATATTCTCACAATGTGACAACCACTGCACATGGATGACAATCCCACTTCAGTAAGCAAATACACACAAACAGAAAAGCGCTAGAAAGAGATATTTCAAACTATAAATAGTAGTGAGGATTCTAGATTATGCTATTGTAAATCCATAATTTTTTTCAGCTGAATGAGAATAAAAATCGGGGTAAAAAAGACTTAAAATCATGTTTAGGAACATTGAATGGAATGGGAAAATGCTATGACTTATTAAAAAGGTTACAAAATACTACCTATGTGAATTCTATTTTTAAAAGTCTTTATTTTTACTTATTTTTTAAATGTAAATAATAAAAATATAGAAAGATACATATCAAATAAGAAATGGCTATGTCTGGATGTTAGGCATATAGGCAACTAATTAAGTGGTTTTTTGGTATTTTCTAAATTTTCTACAATGATGACTATTTTCAAAACTTACAACAGGATTTTTAAAAAAATAATACTAAGACAGCTCTGCTATATGACTGGTAAGTGTGCACACACCTACACTAAGGAAGCCCTCCTAACTTCAGACACAAATGTCAAATCTATTTTGGGAGACAGACTACACATTACATTAAGTTAGAATGTTAGTAGGGGCGCCTGGGTGGCTCAGTCGGTTGAGCGTCCGACTTCAGCTCAGGTCACGATCTCGCAGTCTGTGGGTTTGAGCCCCGCATCAGGCTCTGGGCTGACAGCTCAGAGCCTGGAGTCTGCTTCAGATTCTGTGTCTCCCTCTCTCTCTGCCCCTCCCCTGCTCAGGCTCTGTCTCTCTGTCAAAAATAAATAAAAACATTAAAAAAAAAATTAACTTTATAAAAAAAAAAAGAATGTTAGTATACATTACATAAAATATTTTTCAGGTTTCTTTTGACTAGGAGGGTTAGGGTTTTCTCCAGACTATAAGGGACCCAGACTCCAGACTACATATAGATCACCAACTACTGGCTATGGAAATGGAGTTGGTGATTTTAAATTTCTTTTTTAAGTTTATTTATTTTGAGAGAGAAAGCACAAGCAGAGTAGGGGCAGAGAGAGAGGGGAGACACACGGTCAGCACAGAGCCCGATGTGGGGCTCAACTCACGAACAGTGAGATCATGACCTGAGCCAAAATCAAGAGTCAGACACTTCAACCACTAAGCCACCCAGGTGCCCCTGGAGTTGGAGATTTTAGAAAAGCAGGAACGGGGCGCCTGGGTGGCTCAGTCGGTTAGGCGGCCGACTTCGGCTCAGGTCACGATCTCGTGGTCCGTAAGTTCGAGCCCCGCGTCGGGCTCTGTGCTGACAGCTCAGAGCCTGGAGCCTGTTTCGGATTCTGTGTCTCCCTCTCTCTCTGCCCCTCCCCTGTTCATGGTCTGTCTCTCTCTGTCTCAAAAATAAATAAACGTTAAAAAAAAAAAAAAATTAAAAAAAAAAAAAAAGAAAAGCAGGAACATTTAAGTGTTTAGAGTAACTGCAAACTGAAGGTCATTGAAATGTCAAACACTCAGAAATACTAGTGGGAAGTTATTGATGAGAATACTGATAGGAAGTTATAATTCAGTTCAGGTATGCCTTTCATGGTACACTTTAATTATGTGAAGGCAAAAGTATCTAAAAATGTTCTCCTGATAAAGTTAAACACAGAGCTACCATATGATCCAGCAACTCTCAGAGAAATCAAAGTATGTGTCCACACAAAATCTTGCACACAAATTGTCACAGCAGTACATCAACTCATGAATGTATAAATAAATTCGAGTCTATACCCTAGAATATTAGTTAGCAATAAAAAAGAATGAAGTACTGATACATGTTACAAGATGAATGAACCTTACAGATAGCATACTAAGTAATAGCCAGACACAAAAGGCCACAAATTGCATGCGTCCATTTATTTGAACTGTTCAGAACATACAAATCTACAGAGGCAGAGAGTAGATTCATGGGTGCCTACCACTGAGAGAAAGAGGATTGGGGCAAACAGTAACTGCTAACGAGTACAGCGCTTTCTTTTTGGAGTGCTGAAAATATTGTAAAATTGATTACAGCAACGGTTGCACAACCCTCAATATATGAAGAACCACTGAACTGTACACTTTTAAATATATGAACCATACGGTATGTAAGTTCTATCTCAATAAAACTGTTACTAAAATTTTTTAGGTAAATGAGGCAATTATAAATCAATCATTTTTCAATTAAAAAAAGCCATGTACTGCTGAACCTGAAACTCACAAGGATTGTTTGCACCTTCTTGAAAATAACTGTTATTTTCTGTCATGCTTTTCTTGACAAGTTTCAAGTCACAAAGAGGCACTAGTCAAGTAATACAATAGAAGAGGCCAGGAGGCACTGCACATTAATAACCCATCCAGTTAGGTTCCTTAAGTCACGTGGAGAACATGTAACACAAAAATTAAAGATGAAATGTAAAATAAAGTATACATTAAAAATATTATTCTCGGGGCACCTGGGTAGCTCTGTCAGTTAAGCATCCTACTCTTGATTTCAGCTCAGGTTATGATCTCACAGTCATGAGACTGCGCTCCATGTCAGGTTCAGTAGGAAGAATGGAGCCTGCTTGGGATTCTCTCCCCTCGCTGCCCCTCCCCAACCCATGTGCACCCACTTTCTCTCTCTCTCAAAATAAATAAAATAAAAACTTAAAAAGATATACTATTCTCTGGCTTTTTAGAGAAACAGTTACTAATAGGCTACTGACATATAACCAGCTTGAGATAGTTATGTGAGGAATTAAAAGTATGAACAATATTCAATTTATTACTTGGAATGTACACTTAATAATACCCTTTCTGACAAGTTCTATCACTACTATTGGAATAGATTTAAAATCAAATGAGGAGATCTAATTTTCAGTTTTTAGACATTATTAGAATGTATTCTATGGTATTACCATCTTTTAAGTTACAATTTACCTTGGTTGCTGGGTTTCAAAAAATTAATTCCACATGTAAAAAAGTGAAAGCGATTTACTTTTTTAAAAAGAGCATTTCCAAACTCTTTTAACAATCACACTGGAATATAACTGCCTCTGAATTATCCAAGAGATAAATTACCTTTGTTGTTTCTTGATAGCATTTTAAAAAATCTCTCATACCTGAGAGAAAATCAGCAATATAGGTGACTAGGAGATATCTTCCCAAAATATTTCCACATGATTCCAAAGTCATTAAAAAACTAACAGTGCTCAACTGGTAGCATAAGACACCTAAGTGATGAGGAATGGAGGAGTTTCCTCAACAATGTAACTCCCCTTTCCCATACTTGGACCCTTCACAGATGTGAAGTGCCATTTCTTACTTGTAAGACTACACAGTAGGCAACGACAGCTACTTAGGACTGAATTACCAGGAATTATTTACTGAGTTTCAGGCCCCTACTATGCTAGGGAGTTATCTGTATAATTTCTACTCCATTTCCTACCAACTCAGACTTAATGCCCATAATCGCATAATCAATTGTTGATGTTAGTAATAGTGACTTTCTCTGTCCGCTTAATTCAGTATCATTGTATTTAAGCCTGATGATAGTAAAATATTATAGATTCTAAACCAAAGGCAACTAACATTTACAAATATCCACCATGTCCTAGATACTGTGCTAGCAAGCTTAACATGGATTATTTTATGTAATCCTCATTGCAACAGTTATCTCCCCAAAATAGTTATCCCCCCAAAGCTATGAGAATTCCAACAGCAATGGGAACTGTTTTCACTTGGTTTATTGTTTCCTATCAATGTCATATATCTTATTCCAATAATTCATTTATACAAAGTAGTTATTAATAAGTGGACAGGCAGATTACTTTCTCATACTATGCACTTAACTATGATTTAATTCTTAAATTCTTAAAGCTTAATATAACTAACAGATGTCTAAGTAAATGGTAATTGTTTATTACTGTTACAGCATTTTTAACAGAAAATTGATGGGTTAAAAGATATAAAAGGATGAGAACCAATGTAAGCCAAGATGAGAGAAGAAGAGGGCTGTTCCAAATAAATACAAACTACTTCACAATTTTACCTAGAGCTAAATTAGGAGTAAAGGCATGGGGGAAAAGACTAAGGAAAGCAGGTATTTTGCTACCTGTTAAATGTTTCTGGTAATGGGAGGAAACCCAAGTACAGGGGTATGGGGAAGGCTCTTTACTAAATTCTTTTACTTTTGAATCAAATGAATATATTACTTATTAAAAATTAGTAAGTACAATTTTGAGTTTCTGGTAATTTTAGTGATAGTATTTGAACTTTATGAATAAAATATTAAATATCTTAGCCACGGGTTTAACTTTTTCATCAGTACAGCTGAGTGTATTCCTTTGGCAACCAAAACTATTACTCCCTAAATTAGGAACATGACTACTTTCGTGTGGACTGTTGAACTCCAGGATTATACGATCCTCTCTCTGAATGTGCTAATAGCTGAAAGAGAAAGTAAAGGTGATCCTCAACAGGAAGGAATCTTTATACATTTACTCAACAGCCAGTTAGGGACCTGCTCAATAAAAGAAACAATGTAGGTCCCTGGAATGCAATGTAAGAGGCCAAGATGGCCAAGTCTTCAGACTTGTTTCCATTTCCAGAAAAGCCTCTCACTCTCCAAAATTGTTCCATCAACTGCTGCTTCTTAAACAAACTTGCTTAATAAGGGCACAGGAAACCCAAACAGCTGTTAGTAAGCATGACTTGTGGTCAGGAAATGAGTTTTTGATCAGAGTATAAAACTGAAAGTTCTATTTCAGATCTATTACTATTTGAGGTATAATATCCACTCCTTTGATTAAAGTCCTCCTCAGTCAAGCTCTGTTCACAAAGGGAGGAAAAGGATCGATTTTTTAAAATGTCATTTAAATAGCAAAAAATTTATGTATTTGAGTTCAGAATTGTTGACTTTATCAAATGTAGCTAAAGCCAAATGCTAAGTACTTATTCCTGAACAGTTTCTTAAAAATAAATAAAAATAAATAAATTTCGAGAGAAAGATGCTGGCATAGAGGTAGGATCATAAAACCATACACTCAAACTTAATGAAATTAAGAAAAATAAATAAATATGCTATTTTATATACTTCCCGGCATGTTCAAACGTTTCATCCTCCAAATTTTAAAATTAATTTTATTATTTTAATGTTTACTTATTTTTGAGAGAGAAAGACAGCACGTGGAAGAATCCCAAGCAGGCTCCACGCTGTCAGTGAGAAGCTCAACACAGACCGATGAACGATGAGATCATGACCTGAGCTGAAATCAAGAGTTGACCGCTTAAATGACTCAGCCACCCAGGTGCCCCTGAAAATTAATTTTAAACAATAAAATGCCAAAGAAAAACATCATCTGAAAAATAAAAGCAGAGTATGCAGAATTTCACTTAAGATCTAACCATCCCACGTACTACCCCTCAAAGAATGTAAAAATTAAGTAAGAGCAATTCTAAAGTTGCCTCCGATACTAAATTTGGAGGGAAAATGAATGGGGGGGGGGGGGTAGATAGGTAGTCAAAGTGGAAAGATTTACATACAGAAAAGCTATTTTCACCTCAATTGCCCATCAAATTTTTAAAAACTGCCAAGCTTACCACACCATTTTTCCCTAATAGGGAACAAGTGATGGGATGGATGACTCCAAAATAAATGAATGGATAGATAAATAAGTAAATAGCACAAAGCTAATTATTTCCAGCAATAAGCAAGATTTGCCAGAACAGAAAGACAAAAGACAAAAACAAACTAAGAAATAAAAACCATGGGAAAGAGGTGAAAGAAAAGAGGAAGAAATTTCCTTTTGAAGTTTCCCTTTCCAGCAGTGAATCCACAGTACCATGGCAACTATCCAAACATTCACCTTTCTCCCTCTCTGCTAGTTAATGTAAATAATAATAGCAAGTATTTATTGACACTTAATGTATTGGTCACTATTGTTAGCATTTCAAATGCATTAACTCAATTTAACCCTTATGATAATCCTATGAAGTATACTATTCCATTAACAAATGAGAAAACCCAGACATAGAGGTAAAGTAATTTGCCCAGAATTAGAAAGTTGGATAATGCTAGAGTGAAGATTCAAAACCAGTCTTGATTCCAGAACCAGAGCTCCTGACCAATGGAAAACAAAAATAAAACAGAGTTTTCAATATTAATTTATATCATAAAAAAGACTAAATTCAGAGGAAAAATATTAATCAAGACAGAGTATCCCACAATAATCAATACTAACCAAAAGGAAGATACAATGGACATAAATCTTTATACATCTATATTCTTAAGATATATAAGCAATAACCACTGGAAACATACATTGACAGAAATTTTAATTCAGTAACTGCCAGCTTATGATGGAACAAACAGACATAAATCAAAGGGGCTATATGGAAGCTGAATAATATAATAACACTGAATATGTAATGAATTCTGTATCTAAAAGTAAAGACTATACCTCATTTTCAAATACTCACAGAGCATTAAAAGAAACAAACACGATCTTAACATTAGGCCACAAAGAAAATTTCACCCAAGTTTTCAAAGATGTATAATTCTATACTCTAAATGTAATAATACTAGAAATTAAATTTTTACTAGGAAAAGCAACTTTAACCATTTAGAAATTAAAAACAAAACAAAAAGCTCTCATATACTAAACAGGATATCAAAACTGAAACTACATAGTTATCTCGCAAAATATAAATAATGGAAACATTATATACTAACCAAAGCTGAGCTCAGAGGATAAATCTTGACATAAAAATCACTTGTATTACTGAATAAGAAATAATACCACAAATACAAAAATTAAGCATTTATCTCTAGAATCTAGGGGAAAAAATACACTCCAGGAAGGCAGAAAAAAGTGCAATGATCGAGTAAAGTCAGAGGGCAATGAACTAGAAAAAAGAAAAACAGGAAAATAAATTCAACACCTTCACATCTTTTTTGTGCTATATAACCTAATAAATTTAATCACTCAAAACACAGATATGCAGTATTATAAGTGAGAAAAGAAAACTACAGATTTACAAGAAATTAAAAGAATTATACAAGAATATTTTGTGCAACTATGCAAATACACTTGAAAAGTGGGATGAAATGGATTATATTCAAATGAAAATACCAAACAAAAGAAATAGAAACTAAAACCAAGAACCACTGGAAAAAAATTAAGATTTTACTAAAAGAGTTACCATCTAAAAACATACTAGTCTAGTTAGCTTCATAGGTAAAATTTTTTCAGACCCAAGTAACAGGTAATTGGGATGATATTTTCACCATTGTTCCAGAGCACAAAGGAAGGAAATCTTACAAAATCTTTTCATGAAGCAAGTATAACACTAAGGATTACATTATGAAAAAGAAAAAAATTTCAGACCCCATTTCTGAATTTTGAAACAAATATAATATTAACAAATGCTTTATTTGCCACTGTATTATTTTTAAAAGAGAATTCCATACATAGCATTTATTCCAGAAATGTAATCATGACCAATTATTAAGTAATCTATTAAAGAAATTCACTATATTATAGGTTGAGTCAAAACAACATATTCATTTCAATGATGAATGGTATTTCACATCTGAAAAAATCACTTCTGATTTAAGAAGAAAAACAATTAGTAAAATAATTATGCTTGATGCTGCTCTTGTCAGAGTGAAAAGCACCAGCTCTGTTTTTAAGTTTATTGAGATCTGACATACAGTATTATATTAGCTTAAGGTGTACAACCTAATAATTCAGTACTTGTATACACTGTGAAATGATCACCACAATAAGTCTAGATAACATTGTTACTACTCATAATTATGGAAATTTTTTCTTGTAATGAGAACTTTTAAGATTTTCTTTCTTGGCAACTTTTTTTTAATGTTTATTCATTTTTGAGAGAAACTAAATGCACACGCAGGGGAGGGGCAAAGGAGATGGGGCACAGATTCCAAAGCAGGTTCCAGGCTCTGAGCTGTCAGTACAGAGTCCAATGCAAGGCTAGAACTCACAAACCGTGAGATCATGACCAGAGCCAAAGTCAGATGTTTGACTGAGCCACCCAGACACCCCTCCTGGCAAATTTTAAATACGCCATACAAGATTATTAGCTACAGTTGCCATGCTATACATTACATCCCTAGACAAATTATTTATTTTATAATTAGAAGTTTGTACCTTTTGACTCCCTTCACCCATTTAGCCCACCCCCTAACTCCCAGCAACCATCAATCTATTCTTTGTTACCTATGAGCTTATTTTTCTTAAGATTCCAGATGTAAGTGAGATCTTATTTGATCATATTTGTCTTTGATTTATTTCACTGAAGTAAAATGTCTTCAAGGTCAATTTATGCTGCTGTAAATGGCTGGATTTCATGTTTTTATGGCTGAATAATATTCCATTGCATACACATACCATAACTTCTTTATCTACTCATCTGTTGGTGAACACTTAGGCTGCTTTCATACCTCAGTTATTGTAAATAATGCTCTAATGAACATGGGGGTACATGTATCTTTTTGGGTTAGTGTTTTTGTCTTCTTTGGATAAATACCCAGAAGTGGAATTACTGGATCATGTGGTAATTCTATTTTTAATTTTTTGAAGAAACTCCATACCGTCTTCCATGGTGGCTGCAACAATCTACTTTCTCACCAGCAATGCACAATTATTTACTTTTTTCCCCATCCTGGCTAACTCTGGTTTTTTGATAACAGTTATTTGTATAAATATGAGGTGCTATCTCACTGTGGTTTTGATTACATTTCCCTGATCATTAGTGATGCTGAGCATCTTTTCATTTTCCTTCTGGCCATCTAAATATCTTCTCTGGAAACATGTGGATTCAGATCTTCTGTCCATTTTTTAATTGGATTGTTTGTTCTTTTGCTATTGAGCTATAGCACTTCTTTGATATTCTGGATATAATTTGCAAATATTTTCTCCTATTTAGTAGGAGGCCTTTTCATTTTATTGTTTCCTTTGCTGTGCAGAAGTTTTTTAGTCTGATGTAGCCCTACTTATTTACTTTTTCTTTTGTTGCCTTTGCTTTTAATGTCAAATACAAAAAATCATCACCAAGACCCACATAAAGGAGCTTACCACCTAGGTTTTCTTCTAGAATTTTTATGGTTTCAGGTCTTACATTCAAGTCGCTGATCCATTTTGAATTAAATTTTGTGTATGGTGTATGATAGTGGTCCTGTTTTGCCAGCATCATTTATTGAAAAGACTTGTCCCTTCTCAACTGTATATTCCTTGCTCCTTTGTGATAAACTAATTGACCATATATGCATGGGTTTATTTCTTGGCTCTCTATTCTGTTCCATTGACCTATGTGTTTGTTTTTACACCAATACCATACTGTTTCGATTACTATAGCTTTGTAATATAGTTTTAAATCAGAGTATGATGTCTCAAGCTTTCTTGTTATCAAGATGCTTTGGCTATTCAGGGTCTTTTGTGGTTCAATACAAATTTTAGGATTATTTGTTTTGTTTCTGTGAAAAATGTCATTGGAATTTTGACAGGGATTATACTGAATCTGTAGATTACTTGGGGTAGCATGAACATTTTAACAATATTAATTCTTCCAATACATGAGCATGGAATATATTTCTATTTGTTTGTATCTTCTTCAGTTTCTTTAGTCAATATCTTATATAGTTTTCATGTGCCAGTTTTTTACCTCCTTGGTTAAATTATTTCCTAGGTATTTTATTCTTTTTGATGCAATTTTAATGTTTATTTTTGACACACACACACACACACACACACACACACACACACACACAGTGTAAGCTGGGGAGGGGCAGAGAGAGAGAGACACAGAATCTGAAGCACGCTCCAGGCTCTGAGCTGTCAGCACAGAGCCCAACATGGAGCTCACACTCACGGACCCCAAGATCATGACCTGAACCGAAGTTGGACACTTAACCGACTGAGCCACCCAGACGCCCCTGATGCAATTTTAAATGGGACTTTCTTAGTATCTCTTTCTGATATATTAGTGTAAAGAAACACAACAGATTTCTGTATGTTGATCTTGTATCATGCAACTTCATACTGAATTCATTAGTTCTATCAGCCTTCTGACCAAGTTTTCAGTGTCTTCTGTATACAGCATCATGTCATCTGCAAATAGTGACAGTTTTACTTCTTCCTCTCCAATGTGGAAGCCTTTTATTTCTTTTTTATTTCTCTATTTTCTTTATTTCTTATTGCCTTACTGCTGTGGCTAACTAAGATGTCCAATATATGTTGAATAAAAGTGGTGAGAGTGGGCATGTTTATCTTGTTCCTGATGTTAGAGAAAAAGCTTTCAGTTTTTCACCATTGAGTATGATGTTAGTTATGGGCTTGTCACACATGGCCTTTATTATGTTGAGATACATTCTCTCTATACTCGCTTAGTTGAAAGTTTTTTTTCACAGATGAACGCTGAATTCTGACCAATGCTTTTTCTGCATCTATTGAGATGATCATATCATTTTTATCCTTCATTTTGTTAATGTGATGTATCACACTGAACAATTTTGCAAATGTTGAACCAACCTTGCTTCCTGGAATAAATCCCACTGATCATGGTGTATGATCCTTTTAATGTACTATTGAATTAGGTTTGTTAATATTTTGTTGAGGTGTTTTGCATCTAAATTAATCAGGGATACGAGCTTATAATTTTCTTTTTTTGTGGTGGCCTTGTCTGGTTTTAGTACGCCAGGTCTCTTCCAGCCTCTTCCTATAATAAGTTTCATGGCCAAACTTAACGTTAAGTGGGCAGAGAAGTAAAATCCTACAATGTGCCATGGAGAGAAAATGTGTATATTTGTGAAGAGAATGTGTATATTTGCTACCATACTTGGGAACTCAGAAGAAACATGCTTTATTATTGCTCTATACTGTTTTTATTGTTTGAACCCTTTATGGAAAGTGTATGTACTACTTTCTCATTTAAAAACATGCTCACACTCAGAATTGTAAATCCGTCTGAGATGAAGCTTTAGATAACATGGTAAAAACTGAGAATATACTACTGATTGCTGTAACTTTAACTGTAGGTTCAATTTTGGGAGTTGGTAATAAATTTTTGTTTAAAAAAGGGTTGTATCTGCAAGGCTGATATATTAAAGTAATATTAAATTCCACAAAAGGTTTTTAGTTTTTATTTCTATTAAGCTGCACAGACTATTCTAATAAGCTGGCAATGATCCATTTCTTCATTAGCCTTAAATATGTGAAGTGGTCTCTTTCAGTCCTCAGTGTAAATACGTGATTCTGCAAATTTGGTCTGCTATTTCAATTTATAGAAAAGGAAACTGAAGTTTGGACCACACAATGGTTAATTCAGTGGCCATGATTATTCCCCCAACATTTTAAAATACTCAAACTTAAAGTTTACTGAAAATAACTGCCTCGTGAGCACTAAAAAAGCCAACATTTAGATTCTCTGTGTAACATTTTGCTATATTTGCTTCATATATCTACCTATCCATCAACTGATCTTATTTTTGATTCATTTCAAAGTAAGCTGCAGACAGCAGTACATTTCACTCCTGAACATCTGATTAGAGTTCAATATTTGTTTAGGCTCTATATTTTTAAAGTTCTATGGTAAAACACACAAATGTATACTTGTGTAAGTTCTGAAAAATGCATTCACTCATATAACCAAAACCTCTATCAAGATATACAAATCTTCCATCATCCCACAAGGTTCTCTCATACTGGGCCTTAATTTGAACACATGATGCATCTCCAAAGTCCACAGTGATTTTCACAACACTATGCTACACTTTTGAAAAGGCCCAATGTGTAACTATATTAAATATTGAGAATTTTATTCCTAACCCTCAATAATTAAGGTAGTTGAAATATGGAAATGTGAAAGAAAAAAATCCTAGAGACACCCTCCACCAAAACCAGACAGCCTAGATAGCAATATCTGTAGCAAGCGACTGTACCACCTTCTCTCCACTAACTTACCCTAAATAAACAAAATCTTCTATTTGCATCACTCAGAGTTCAAGAGTTAATCCAGAAAGAATGGATATGACAATAAAAAAATAAAAACAAAAACAAAAAACATCTCACATGTTCATCTCTTGTACCTTCAATTAAACCAACAGAGGCTTGGGGGCAAGACCATTTCTTATGCTTCTAAAGTAAACACTGGGTTAAGTCTATATGCTTCAGGGGTTACTATGAGAAACAGTGGAGAACTGAAGAAAAAGCAAAACCTTTGGAATCAGCCAAATCTGAGTTCAAATTTCTTTATTTTTATTAGCTATATAACCAAGTACAAATTACTTAACTTCCCCATGCCTCAGTATCTCATCTGTAAAGTGAGGCCTATGTTTTACCTTCCTTTCAATGTTGTTTCTCAAATAAATGACCTACATAGAGACCCAGTCAGACCTCTGTCCTGGACCTCGAGTTTTAGGAAGAACTACTCTGGCCGTCTTCTACCCACACCCCTCCCCAAAGGTGAAGAGATCATGGGTCCAAAAGGACATACACACCATGAGCCCACACCTCTACCACGGACTAAGCTCTGGGTAACCTAGACCCAGGAATTCCTTGCCTCAACAGAGCAGCCTGGTTTCTAAGTTGTGAAAGAAACTATTCCCTGGGTCCCACTTCCTGAAGGAGTACGAACAAAGCATGGATGTGAGAACTGGGGCATTGAAACATATGTGTGAAGCCCCCTCTCAGAGAATAGAATGGTGTGTAGGGTAGGAAGAAATATGAGTTTAGGCTCAGAAGACGGGGTGGGATCAGAGCATGCAGACACATCCTGGCATGTAGGTCTGAAGAATCCAGGATTTCTTAGTTCCAACTTGACGTTCAAGATCCATGTGAAGGTTTATTTGCCAAAGTGGAAGGACAAAATATATCTTATATAACAGTTTGTTATACACATATGGTATGTGGGTCTTCATTTATATTTGCTCCAAACCATGCAAATGTTGCAAATGGGCCTATCTGTATCCACTACTAATAACCTACCATGGGTACTGACATTCACTTTCATATATTGTCATGTATACTTACATAACATCATGAGTTAGGTTTCACTAACCTTGTCACACAGATAAAGAAACAGACAAGCTTAAGAAGCATACCCAGAGCCCTCTTTTCTATCTCCATCTAGTTTTCTTCTTAATTCTGGAATATGAGTTTCCTCCTCTATAACTTCAATACTAAACTCTCCAAGATAATGTGCCCCTAATCCTTAACTTTAGTCCTTATTCTCCATGGCCTCTCTCTTTGGCACCTGATGGTGTTAACAATTCTTCCTTAGAACATCTTTCCCTTTGGCTCCTAAGGCTAGACTACTGCAGTTCTCTTAGCTTTTGCTCTTTACCTGGCTCCTCTGTTTCCAGATACCGTCTGCATAAAGCATATACTCAATAAAAAGTAGGATTTTTTAAAACCTAAAAAGAAAAGCTGCCATCTTTAAATACCGTGCCAGTTACTCCACTAGGTGAAACACACAAACACACTATTCCATTTATTCTAACAGCACCATAAAACTGAAGCTCAGAATGACTGACGAATTAATCTATATTCGACGCCTGGCTCCAACACTTCCTACCTTTATGATCCTGAGTAAGTCCCTTAGCTTCTCAGAGTCTCTGCTTCCCCATCTGTGTCATCTTACATTGTTCTTGTGAGAACTAAATGAAACTCGGGATGTAAGAAATGCAGCACATGATCTACAGTCAGCAAATGTTAATCCCCTCCTCTTCTTGTTGCTTCCAGGTAAATATATTAGTTTTTTCTCTTTCCCTGTGTGCATTTCCAAAGATGAAGTCCTTGGTCTCTTGATCTTCTTTCTTTATATACCATGTCTACACTTTATCACACTTGTGAACCCTACTCTTCCAAAAAGATGGTCTTGAATTATCTGTGTCCAATTCTAAGTGTCCAGACCCACATCTCTGAGTTCTGCTAGTTATTTCTACTTGAGAAGCCCATTGTCTACCACATCAAACTGATCCTTTTCCTCATAAAGCAAAGAATGGAAAGCAAAAGACTATATTGCGAAGACAAAACTGATAAGATGGATAATAAAGAAGCTAATTTCATGGTTTCAAGCTTCTCTGAGAAAATTATAAGCACTGAGAAGATTCTCACAGATCATGTCCAAATTTCCTCCCTTTTTCTTCAGACATGAAACTCAAATACTTCCATTTCCCTAACCTAGAAAGCTTCAAATCTTCTCATTCCTTTGAATCCTCTAACATTTAAATGCTCCATTCATCAAACATCTAATTATATACTATCTTCTATTACTGATTTTCATGAATTTACATCTTATCTTTCTAACTATGCTGTAAGTTCTTTAAGGCCAGCAACCGTCTCTTATACTTTTAATATTCTTCAAAATGCTGATTGACGACTGTTATGAAGAAATGGTCAAGAACTCAGAAATCATAAAGTAAGATGTTTTCATATTTTTCCCTGACTTGGAAGGAAAAGCTTCTCAAATCAAAAGTTTGGGGAACCTTCCATAAGCAGAAAAAGTGTGACAAACAGTAAACGTTCTATTTAGATATCAAGGTATCAAGGTTTCTAGTCTTCGGTTTTAAACAAACAAACAGGGACACCTGGGTGGCTCAGTTGGTCGAGCATCGGATTTCAGCTCAGGTCATGATCTCCTAATTTGTGGGTTTGAGGCCCATATTGGGCTCTGTGCTGACAGCTCACAGCCTGGAGCCTGCTTTGGATTCTGTGTCTCCCTCTCTCTCTTTTCCCCTCCCCTGCTCATGCTCTGTCTCTCTCTCAAAAATAAGCAAACATTAAAAAAAAGTTAAACAAAATCCTATAACATGAATTTCCTTAGCCATGTGCTAGTACTTTATAAATTACTTCCAAAAATTGTGTAAACTTTTCTTCAAAAAGTATTTATATTTTCTAATATACTTACTAGTTATGTTAATTTCTGTTAAGCAATTCTTAAAACTCTAAGTCTCAAAAACCATGTAATATAAACTGATATGCTCTTTATTAAATTTTAAATAATTTTAAAACTTTTAAAACCGAAATGACAATAAACCATTAGTCTAAAGCTTATTAAAAGAAATGGCTTCCTTCTTTGGTTGAATATATTTCAAATTTGGAAAAATTTGATGAAATTACATTTTCTTTATTGTGATCAAAACAGAACTGCAGGGTAATAAAACTGATTTTGATTTGCTCATTTTACCTGAGTAGCTTTATCTTTCATGCATGAAGGGTAATGAACATGAGGATCCCGTGGCCACTGTCCTGTGAGATAAGGTCCTGTTATCGTATCCAAAGAAGAGGTTCGCCTTATTGTACTAGAGGTTCGAACTTGCTGAGCTTTTGGCCTGTCCACTATAAAAAGTGAAAAAAAATTAGATTAGTCACTGATAAATTATGTAAAATTTAAACTTTATAGTCTGTAGAATGTCACCCTGCCAAGTTTCCTTATGATACATATTTACCCTAACAGCTCTTTCATATATGACCTGATGAAGTTTGTAGACCCTCTCCAAAGGAAAATACATTCACATATTAAATCTTGCATATATTTCCAGGGCTGTCAGATGCTTGTTCACCCATTCAGAGACCTATTCTAAAATCTACCCATCATCTTCACTGCCATTACTTTAATTAAGACTCTATCATGTCTCCCCTGGACTGCCAGTTTCTTCACTGCTATCTCTGCATCTATCTCAATTGGGCTACATCCCAACACCACTAAAACAAACAAACAAACAAACAAACAAACAAAAAACACTTCCATGGTTAATTACTATCTTAAAGTTAAAGCCTGTATTTTTTACAATTTGGCTCCCATATACCTCGGTGCTTAATGTCTTGCTACTCCACTATAAATCCATGCTAACTACAAAGTGCCAAATGAACTAACTGCAGTTTCCCAAATGTACAACACTCCCTTCTCTGCCCCTATACATTCTACTACTTCCTGAGCAGACAACCCTCTCCTTTTCTGTTCCCCTGACAAACTCTTATCTCCAAAAGCAGCTCAGGTGTCACACCAACTCTGTGAAACCTTCCCCAAGGCTTTTCTTTTTCCATCTCTACCCTTGGTTTCAGATATATGTGACCCCCTCTGCTTGCATGGAACTGTAAGTTTGTCTTTCTCCCCCACCAGGACATAAGTTTAGTCTCTACAGACTGAAAAGGAATCAATGCTCAATACTACTTAAATCAACTTATTCATAGCTACACAAAAATAACATGTATAAAGAACCTCATATTGTAATTCAATTTCCTCATTTATGTATGAAGAATCTGGCCCAGAGGGATAAAACAGAATTGTCCAATGAAAGAGAACTGCCAACAGGAGCCAGAGGTAAAAAGGAAGCAAGATCTCCAGACATTCTACACAGTTTAGTCAATCTACTCTAACAACCTACTTCCTTCCATTTGGGTACTGTAAGTACTGCTTTTCAAAATTAAAATGATCATAATGAACTCTACAGTTTCTTAACAAAGAAATTATAGTCTTTCCATATACACATCCCCAATAATTTACCACCGACGTGCTTTCTATAATAAAATCCATCCAATTACAAGCTCCAAAGCTCAGAGTCTCATCCAGGGTTACAGCTCACATGGAACTAAAATGCCTTGCACATTAACAACAATTAAGGAACATTTGTTTTGAATACTGTCCTTCCACTATCTTCCTGAAGCCAGAATATACAGGGTTTTTTTGTTGCTTTTTTTTTTTATCAGAAAACAAAACACTGTATACTTTGGTGTTATCATATTATTTACATATCTTAAAACTGCAGTTTTGATTTTTTTTCTTTAACCTTAGAATGTTACAAAAGATAAGAAAATTACCAAATTTCCTCCTCATCTTTATTACTTAGTCTAATTTCATTTCACCATGGGCAGAGAATCTAGGATACCTACTATTTCTATCTACTCTTTGGAATTATCTGAAATTTTCTTTGTGACCAAAAACATGGCCAATTTTTATAAATATCTCATGAGTCATGAAGAAGATATATTTTCTGTTTTCAGAATATAGGTCTTTACTAGTCTTGTACCTCAACTGAAATAAAAATACAGAATATAGGAATAATATAATTATCATCTGGATCTGTCACAAATTTAGAGAAGAACCCTAAAATTTCTAAACTTCTTTTGAGATCTAATAATTCTCTTTATTGCCATTTTTTATCATTTACATTTTAGTTCTGTGTAAACTGACACATACTGATCCATGATAGCAGTACTATGGCTTACATACTTCACCATTATGATCTGTTCCATATATCACGTTTTAAACTCTGTCAAATTAAACATTCACATTGTGACCCCTTTTGCTATTATAATTTTCCTGATATCCCTACTCTTGAATTTTCAATTTCTTTCAATCATTCTGTTTATGCATGTGTCCTATACTCAGTATATAACGAAGCTTTTTGGAAAAAAAACTTTGCAGTAAGCCTTCTTGTAGAAGATAATTTTATCCCATTTACATTATTGCTATAGTAAATTTAACTTGTCATGTAACTTTCTTCTTCCTATTTGTAATGCTTTCTTGCTACTTGTCCTGTTTCACTGTTTTGTTTTTTTTCTTCTCTCTTACCTCCTCCCCCATCACAACTAATACCTATGTAGACTGTGTTTGGTACTAGAAGTTATTTATATTAATTCCTTTAAGTATTTTTTTTCTGGCTATAAAAGCAATACCCACAAATTTTAACAACTTTGGGAAAAGGAGAAAATATGTCTCTCATGATCTAATTTATAACAATTTGTTTAAAATTTTTAAAAGTTATTTTATATTCCCTCCACCAGGAAGAGGGACACAAGAGACACAAGAGACAAAAAAGATTGTCGCTTAAAAAAGAACCAACATTTATAGCAGTCCACCACTAAATACAAAAAGTCCTGCATAAAGGTCAGCCGTAGCCAGAAAATGAAGAACCACTACATGTGGAAAACTTGTGCCTAAACTTACACTGCTCCGAACTATTAAAATGTCATACATACGCTACTTACAACTATTAAAACTCCTCCTAACTTGGAAAATAAACCATAGGGACCATTTTTATGTTTTATAATGAAGAAGCGGTATAAATGAGCTTCTTGATCTATATATTTCAATCTATATCAAATAACTCTTGCTATATATTTTATCACTGGACCTTTGCCTATCACTCTGAAAAGATCACATGCTCTCCACATAATGTCCATTCTCTAGGATTAGTGACTTTGTCAGAACTGCGGTCTTCAAGCTATTTTGACTAAATACTCATAGGTAAGCATGGAACAACATCTGTAGTTATTCATTTATAAATGAGATATGTACTATATTACTAATACGTTAAGCATTATAAAACTGATAAAACAAACACATGATATGGAAGAAAAATAAAAATACACATGTGTGAAAAAAAACAGACGTTATGATGTTTTCCTGTATCTCAAAAGATGGCCTTATTACTTTAATGGACCTGAAACTGGGTGCTAGTCTCATTGTACAGATTGGCCACTTAGCTCTAATTTTACAAGATTATCCTACTGCTTAATGATGTTCAGAATGTGTAGACAAGCACCAGACATTACCACCACCAAAACAAACAAAAAGATCTGCCTTAAACAGAGAAAACAAGTTAGGACAACGCAGTGTCTATATCTTGTTACAAAATTCATTCTACCAATCATCATTTAAAAAAAAAATTAAAGTATATGAGGCATATATTCTTGATAGGTCCTATTTCAAACATATTCTTTATTTTTTTATGTTTGTTTATTTATTGGGGGGGGGCGGGGAGGGAAAGAGAGAGAGAGGAAGAGAGAGGATCCCAAGTAGGCTCTGTGCTGTCAGCAGAGATCTCACAAACCATGAGATCATGACCTGAGCCAAAATCAAGAGTTGGGTGCTCAAATGACTGAGCCACCCAGGTACTCCCAAACACTCTTTAAAATAAAGATTCTCACCAGTGCTCACAACCAGGAAAATTTAAAAGATAGGGAATTATTAATTTCCAAATTATTTCAAGTGTAAAAATCAGATTAGGTTTGAAAATTGGCAAGGACAGTACTCTTCCAGGATATGATTAGCCATAATAACTGAATCTATCAAATATCACTAAAGCCCTAGACTTAACAAAAGGTTTGTTAAAAACAATGTAATTCTATTTCTTTTTTTTTTTTTAATTTTTTTTTAACGTTTATTTATTTTTGAGACAGAGAGAGACAGAGCATGAACGGGGAGGGTCAAAGAGAGAGGGAGACACAGAATCTGAAGTAGGCTCCAGGCTCTGAGCTGTCAGCACAGAGCCCGACACGGGGCTCGAACTCACGGACCGCGAGATCATGACCTGAGCCAAAGTCGGCCGCTCAACCGACTGAGCCATCCAGGCGCCCCGATGTAATTCTATTTCAACAAGATGACTTGTTACCATTATCCAAATTATCATGGCAATTAGCATATATATATATATTATTAGCATATATCATGGCAATTAGCATATATATATATATATATTATAAATTTTCAAATTTATCTGAGAGAGGACAGAGAGAGAGCTCACACAAGCACACAGAGAGGGAGGGAGAGGGAGAGAGAGAGGGAGAGAGAGAATCCCAAGCAGGTTCTGCACAGTCAGCCCAGAGCCCAACATGGGGCTCGATCCCACAAACCATGAGATGATGACCTGAGCCAAAATCAAGTGCTGGATGCTTAACTGACTGAGCCACCCAAGTGCCCTGGAAATGAATTAGTTTTTAACTGCCTCAACATCTAAGCCTCGATGCTCACCAATTTTTATTTATTTAATTCATGGTGTTATCTCCTATCAACTCAGGTTTTACAATCCAGTGCAATACGGAAAATCAACACTGGCTTTGCATTACTTATATGTTCAATACAATAAATTGTCTATGTCATGGTTACAGCTGTGATTAGAATATGTGGTTTTGAATTGAGTGATCACAATTATTTCTCTAATTATTACAAAATTACCTCAATTCAAGTAGATCAAGAGGACACCCTATGAGCTAGAAACATACATTAGTAGAGAGTCAGTCTTTGAATTAATTTATAAGAGTTTAACTTAATAGAATTGCTAAAATAAATATTCAATTACATTTATGTAAGGTATGAAAGAAAATCAATTAAATAAATACTTAGTATCATTACTTAAGGAAAAAAACAGGCATCAGGAAAACAGTACCTTCATAAGTGGTGAAACCAGGTAATCATTATTACTAAATAAAACTTGCTAAATGTCTGCCATATGGAAAGCACTGTTACATGTACCAAGGGAAATTGCAAAACAAGTTTCAGATTCTCTTCAAGGAGTTTATATCGTGGTTAGGGGTAGACATGATACATATAATTAAACTATAATGTAAAGCAGTATATGTATGGCAAAAGCACACCAAAGGAGAGGAAGGGAAAGAAAGCAAAAAAAAAAAAAAAAAAAAAAAAATTAGGCAGCAGATATTAAGAATGCTGCTCTCCAACTACACAAAAGGAGTAGTAAGAGTCTTTGCCATGCTACTTTACCAGTCCTGCTGCTAATACCCTTACTTAAATAGTTGAGGGTAAAACACAACTAACTCCAGCAAAAAAATACGATGGTTAGGAAAAAAAAAAAAAATCACACCTATTTCCAGTACTATCATTCTATTAGAATCAGAAAATGACTGTTGATAGCAACAGTCTATAACAAGTCGTCCTCATTACATTCATCTAAACGTTGTTCTTTCCTGCCCCTCTTCACCTCCTTGAATAGGAAGCCACATGGCAACAGCAGTTGGTAGGCCTGGGTCTCCTGAGTACCTACTGAGAACTATACAAAATACTTCTTGCTCTCTAACAACCAACTGGAAATTCAACTTTAGAGTAATAATAATAAAATAGGCTTAAATACATGAAGCTATGTATTAGATAACCCTGAATTTGAATAGCAAACTAGCACTGTTCAAAACAGTTAAAAACATGCCTGATATCTAACTGCCAGAGCAATGCAGTATGATGTTAAATTAATTTGTTCCCAACAATGTTTACTTCAGTGGCAGTGATTGAAGATTGACTAGTCAGTTTGGAAATCTCATGCCTTAAGAAGCTAACCTGCAGTGGAAAATAAAGTTAAATACAACTTCTGCAAGCTAAAAAAGAAAAAAAAAAGTTACTGAATATTGGAAACTTAAAGAACTATAGCTCCAGAATAATATGAAACAAGCCACCAACCACATCTTCCAAACTAACCTTATCAGGTGACAAAGATGATACAGTATTTTTGAGTGCCATAATGTAGCCATACAGAATGCAAACCAACACAAATAAAAAAGTACTCATATTTTTTCTTGGACCATTAACACACTCCAACCTATTTCATACTATGTTCACCCTACTACAAAAGCAAGTAACTGTGTTTAGCTCTCAATTAATGATTATTAGCCAAAGCTTTCCATCTACACTTCGTGATTACATGAAGCACATCCAAACTTAAAGAAAGCATTTAACAATTTATTTAAAACTTCTTGAAAAAGAGCTATTACTCCTTCAACTATTGTGTAATGCCTAAAATTCCATGAAACTTAGCCATTATAACGCCACCAGAATGAACTGCTTCTTTATTCAAAATCCATCACTGATTACCATTGTAAAGCATCTTCCAGCCATTCAATTGAGCAAAATGCTTAAGACAACTAAGTACTAATACCACTTTTCCAGTTCTTTGTATCACAGAACTTGTAACTAGTTTTCAAAATGTCACATTACAATGTTAGCCAATAGTACCAAAACAAACATGTATAATATTTTGTCTTGAATTTAAGCTCCTGAAGTGTGTAAAAACATTTTATCCTACCAGAGTTGTAGTGAAAATAATCATGTTTATCATTTAACTTTGCTAACATTAGAAATGAAAACAGCCAATGGGGCTCCTGGGTGGCTCAGTCGGTTGGGCGGCCAACTTCGGCTCAGGTTATGACCTCGTGGTCCGTGGGTTCGAGCCCCGCGTCAGGCTCTGTGAGGACAGCTCGGAGCCTGGAGCCTGTTTCGGATTCTGTGTCTCCCTCTCTCTGACCCTCCCCGTTCATGCTCTGTCTCTCTCTGTCTCAAAAATAAATAAACGTTAAAAAAAAAAATTAAAAAAAAAATAAATGAAAACAGCCATTAAGTCACATAATGTGTTGGTGTGTGTCTGTGTATGCCTTAAATTACCTAGTATTGATTAGAACAATGTTAAAGAATGCTTTAAAAAAAAAAATTGAGAATGCTTTTTTGCCACTACAGTGTTAACACCTGGGCATGTCTGAGAAGTAAAAGAAACAGCTTTCTAGTATTTCACTTAGAAATGAGATCTTAGGCAATCCTAGAACAGAAAGACACAAGGCTCTCAGGCAATTCAATGGTGGACTAAGCAATGGAACTCAAGGATGGGATCCTGTGTGGCTTTCTTACAAGGATCACCAGGCAGCTTGTTAAAAACGCAAGTTACCAGGCCAGACTCCAAGAGATTCTAATTAAGAAATTATACAGGGGAACCAGGTATCAACACATTTTTAAACCAAACCAGACTGATTCAGATGCTTCATAAGGTTTGGAAGACACTGAGGTCCTAAAGCAGTGTTTCTCAAAGTCTAAGACTTTTGTTAAATATGCTCACTTTTGTGCCTGTTTTCTTATCAACCATGTGAGACTCTTTGGTAGAGGAGAGGGATCAAGAAATGTGAATTTTCAGTAAACATCCCAGGTGACTCTTAATGCTATTAAAAGCTTAAGAAGCTATGTCTGAAAAATAAAGGACTGAAGGACTGGGACCAGATCCTTTGGAACTGTAGATACTCAAAAATAAAAACCTGCTATGACAATAATTTACTCCCATTTAAAGGCACTGGAAGTTTGACTACATATACCTAAGGAAATATCCTGCTGCAAAGTCAACCAACTCTTTGAAATCTGCTCCTAGCAGCTAAACTTCTAGAATTTAATAAATTTAATACTCATCATCTCCTTTAAAAGGTTACTTTCTAATTTGAGGCTAGCCATGACATAGGAAACTTCACATTTTAATACAGAAAACTCTAGGCAGAATGCTTAGGCACACCAGAAAGATGAGATAACAAAGTTCAATATAGCTTCCTTTGGACAGAGATCTTCCTGTCCAAACAGGGTATTGTGCATGCAAATAAAAGTGAAGTACAAAAAAATTTACTTCCTCAAACACATGAGGAAGTCTGAAAAAAATAGATTAAGTAGGTTCCCTTATAAAATGAAAGTGCCAGAGCAAAATTAAATCAAATATATAGGTAAAGTGAAATTTAAATTTTAATAATTAATTTGACTACAGCATTTAAGCCTGAGTTTATTAAACAACCTTTATCTTTACAGAAAATCAATGAGCTTTTCATGACGTCTAACTTCATTCATTCATATTATAATTTCAATCTTCATCATTGAAAATCAAAAGAAGTTCACTAAGCCAAGATTGAAGACATTAAATTACCTTTCTTCAACTTCAACTTGAAATGATACAGTTCCTAATCTAGTGGAGATCAAGAACCACTATAGGGGCGCCTGGGTGGCTCAGTCGGTTAAGCGTCCGACTTCGGCTCAGGTCACGGTCTCGCAGTCCGTGAGTTCGAGCCCCGCATCGGGCTCTGGGCTGATGGCTCAGAGCCTGGAGCCTGCTTCTGATTCTGTGTCTCCCTCTCTCTCTGCCCCTCCCCCGTTCATGCTCTGTCTCTCTCTGTCTCAAAAATAAATAAAAACGTTAAAAAAAATTAAAAAAAAAAAAAAAAAAAAGAACCACTATAAATAAATACAGGTTGGAAATATTCACCCCACTGGCTCGCTCAGGTTAAAAATAATTTTGCTAAAGGCCTATTTGTTATCAGGGATTTGCTTCAGTATTTCTGTAGTGAGAGCTCTTCCTCGAGAGCCATAGTTTTAAATTATTATCACTGACAAAGATTTTCTCCTTGGCCAAACTTTAGTCAGGCTCCTCTGAACTCTTCTCAACTAGGCCCTAACTTTTGGGCTTCCATGTTTGTCTCTGCACTGTCCAATTTTAGCAAGAATCCCTACCCTCAATATTTGATCACTCTTGATATCTGATCAAGTTCCTCATCCTCCACCACCCCCATGTGATATCTGATCACCCTAGACTGCCTTCGACAATAACCCTGTGATGTCTGTTTAGCCAGAATCCTCCCTTATCCCAATGTTTCCTTCTTAGTAATTTTCCATCCACTAACACTCACCCTGCTCCTTGGCTAGAAATCCCCACTATTCTTTGCTGTATTCAGAGTTTGAGCCCAATCTCTCTTCCTCACTCCAAAACTCCATTGCAGTGGTCCCTACACATATTACAACAGTCTCCCTGAATAAAGTTTGTCTTACCTTTCTTTAACAAGTCTCATACTTTTTTCTTTAACATCACCAGCAACATTGAGTAAGAGTCTCCTTACCTGACAAGTATAAAGAATGATTTCCAAAATAAATTGCCAAAGTTTTTTTTCCAAGTGTATAAACAAGAATTAACAAATGTAAAGGGAGACTGGTATACTTTTCTAGCCAATCTAAAGTACGTTAATACCGGTCACCTAGTAGAATTATTACTAGATTCGGTTTTCCAAAGTCAACATAGTCCAGGCACTTTATTAATGGCCTTTATAGGTCTTTCTTCCTTGACATCTAAGAACACAAAAACACATAGGCCATATAAAACAAAATCATCAAAATAAAATGAACTTCAGATAAGAGACAGGAAGGACACTAGATCTGAACATGCTAGCTGAAATCAAACTAAAGGGCAAAAATTGAAGCCCTCTTAGTGTGAGTAGATTCTGAAACACTAATCAAGCATACCTGGAATCCTGCCACAGAGGCAATCTAGAAAACATGCAGAAATGACCATATGGCAGCCCTGCAGAAATCTGGAAAGGAACCAATCAAGAAGTTGACAAGAGAAACAAACATGCTTCTAACCAAACTGAGCCTGACACAGCCTGTAACCTGAGATTTGTCAAGAAAACAATTTAAAAAAATGTAGTCATGCAGCCATTTAGGAATGATCTTATGGGTTACAGCTCACTCAAATTTGTGTGAAATGGCACCTAAGATGAGATAAGGAAAGCCTTCAAGCTTGTTTTCAAAGAAAGCCCAAGAGAAGATCTTTTTGTATCTTTTGTTTTAAAGAAAATTTCACTAAGATAGCCATAAAGCCCGGTGACATGCAGTGGAAGAACACGCAACAAAGTAAGATGGGGCTCTTGACATTTGGAATACATCTACAAAGAAATTACATATGTGGTAGAGAAGATGCTAAAAAAAATTTTAATGCATTTTTTTTCCTGGTAGCAAAATAATAGTCCTTTAAAGAACCTTGGTGAAGTCATAATTAGTAGAAGGTTCATAAGCTTTATGAACTTCCAATGAATTCAATTCACAGAGAATCCAAACATCTAAATCCATTATGACTAATGGGCTGAGACATTAAAGAAATAATCATCAAGTATTAGCAACTATAAAAGAACCAAAATAAGATGGTCAAAGATGAAAGTAATATTGTAATTGAAAAGAAAGCAAGTATTCTCTAATCAGGAGACAGAATATTCCACAATATTTTGTTTTAAAGAGCTAACTTCCAGTTAAAGCATTGGTAGAACTTGGAAAATTTTTAACCAAATGAGGTAGATTCACTATTATATCCCAATTTAAAAAGAAAAACAAACAAGTGCCCTCTTTAATACCTATCACCCGCTTAACCCACCCTCTCACCCACACCCCTTCCAGAAACCCTTAGTTTTGTTCTCTGTAGTTAAGGGTCTGTTTCCTGGTTTGTCCATCTGTCTATATGTCTCTGTCTCTGTCTCTCTCTCTCTCCCCCCACCCTTTTTTTTTTTTTTGGATGAGCACTGAGTGTTGTAAGTGATGAATCAGTAAATTACACGCCTGAAATTAATAGGACATTGTTTACCTGGAATTTAAATAAAAACTTGGGGAATAAAAGAGAAAAAGTAAAATAAATTTTATAATGTGGAAAAAAAAAGAAAAACAAAAAGGCTACAGAATGGGTCATATCTTGACTACAGTATGACAACCAGTTTTACTGATGAACTCAGTAAAACTCAGTTTACTGAGTACTCAGTACTGATGAACTGATTTTTAAAGTAGGAAACAACTTCACCCAAATTGTGATATATAGCATTTTTCCTCAAAATTTACCTTTTAATGAGGAAAAAATAGAAAATAATTCACTCATCTAGAAAAGGATACTAATATTTTTTTCAGCTGTTTTTGTTTGGAATATATGTCCATACATATAGTAATTCTCTCTCCCTCCCCCGCTCTCTCTCTCTCACACACACACACATGCCCTCTCTGTTACCCTCCAGAGTACAGTTTCACTTCATAATACTAACCTCTTATTTTTTATTTTAGCACTATGGCAGGTTTCTAATATACGTAGCATTTTGTGTCTATTAAGTAGAGCAATAAGTCAATATTCAAGACAGTTCTTCATATAAAAGTTTTGTCAAGGGGCACCTGGGTGGCTCAATCGGTTTAGTATCTGACTCTTGGTTTCAGCCAGGTTAGATCTCACAGTTCTTGAGTTTGAGCCCTGCGTCTGGCTCCACGCTCAGTGTGAAGCCTGTTTGGGATTCTCTCTCTCCCTCTCTCTCTGTCCCACCCCCACTTGTGTTCTGTCTCTCAAAATAAAGAAACTTTAAAAAAAAAAAAAGAAAAGAAATCTTTTATCAAAAAACTGCAAAAGTAGGAAAAGATTTTACAACTCCCTGTGACAAGAGAGCAAAGAAACTAGTCAAACCAAAGACCGAGGGAAAGCACCTGCAACATAACAATGTCACAAAACGGCCCCACAAAAACTTCAAATCTAAGTGAATAGGGACAAAGATTCAGAAATTAAGACCATCATGTTTTGAACATCTGTCTGAGAGGCAGCAGAAGGAAAGTATGTGGGCTTCTGACAATCCTGAGAACAAAAGAAAACCAATCACTATTGGGTAAATGGAAAGGACAAATCTGAGAACAGTAGCCAAAATTGGAAGGGGGTTCTACAGGAGTGCAAGAGGACACCAAGTGAATAAAGTCTGAAGTAGTGGAACTATATGGCTAGTCTCAAACTTAACAAAACTGCTTCCAATACAGAGTCCAACAATGAAGAGAAATTACTGGGAGTCCAATCAAAACTGAACATAACAGGGACAATACAAGCAAAGCAAACAGAAAGTTCAGATAAGTTGGGGAAGGTAGTCAAGGAGAATGATAACAAAATCAAGAGATTTTAAGTCATTTTATAAAAACAAAAGAAGCGAGAATACTAGAGTTCTTAAGCTAGAAAAGCTCTACCTGAATGATGTCCCCCTTCTAAAAACACAGTAAAATTCATTTCACCTAAAATGTGAGCAAGAGAAGAGCAAATAAATCCCACATAATTATTTTTTAAGTTATTTTTGAAAGAGAGAGAGCATGAGTGGGGGAGGGGCAGAGAGAGAATCTCAAGCAGGCTCCACACTGTCAGCACAGAGCCCGATGAGGGGCTAGAACCCATGAAACTGTGAGATCACGACCTGAGCCGAAACGCTCAGAGTCGGACATTTAACTGACTGAACCACTCAGGCACCCCAAACCCACACAATTACACTATGAGGGAAAATAGGGCACAAACAATAAATAATGACCTACGATAATGAAAGCAAGAAAGAAACACATGACCATGTAGGATGAAAATTGCAACCTAATAGCTCAAAACAAGCTAAAAGTCTTTTTTAAATGATAGAAGCAATGAAAAACCTCAGGATTAGAAAAATTCAGAAGTGATGTGTTTGAGGGCAAGGAAGATATGAAAAGAAAAGTGACCAAACTCAGGAAAGACTTAGAAACATAAGAAAAACTTATTTCAGGAATGAAGACTAAATTACAAAAAATACAATGGGCAATGCCTTAACAGAAATTACATGAAACATAAAACACATTTTATAATTTTTAAAAAAAGGAAGAGATCAAAAGATTTCAAGAGAAAATGATTAATATGTACCATAAGCAAGATGAGGTCCAACATATGTTTAATAGGAATCTTTGAAGGAGACCAAAACAACAAAACAAAAAATACTAAAAAACTCTAAAATGAAAGATAACTTGAAACTATATATTCAAAGTACATACATATATCCAGAGAAAATTGTCCACAACAGCCTACATCCAACACATTTTAATAAAGCTAAAGTGACCTTTAAAGGCACAGATAAAAACTATAGCTGAATTCTTGTTAAAGTATGGAGAACTCAAGGAGTATCGTTGCCATGAGTTTCTCCTGAAGAATTTACCAGAGACTAAGCTTCATACAATGAACAGCTGGCAAAGGAATTAACATAAAAACTGCTAGGAGGTGCAAGGAATTCAGTTAATAACTTTGAAAGGACAAAGGAGCAGCAGATTGCCCAATATTGCTAAGGCAAGTCTTGTATCACTACATGAAATAATGGCCAGAAAAAGATCTGAAATTCATAGTCATCCTCTTAGCACATTTGAATCTTAGACTATAAATTTACAGAATAGCTGCAAACCAAATGTGAGTTATTAAATTCCCTCTAGAACCAGATACATACATTTAAAAATTTTTGATATTTCTCTAGCATTTTGATTGTGTTGACTCAGAAAAACTAATGCTAGCCTTAGAGAGGTACACTTTCTTCCTACTTAACCTAGTAAAGAGATGAACTCCTGCCTAGTCCAGAGGAGAAAATAGCTGGAATGGAGCATCCATAGTCACTGCATTAACAGAATTTCTGCCCACCCCCCAAAGCTGGCAATCGCAGAGGAAAGTTTCAAAGTGCATCTTATGGAAGCCTGCAGCAAGAACCAGGAAGGGATCAAAGGACAGGAGTTCCTTTTATGGGAAAAGGTGGAGTTTACCATGAGAAATGGCAGGGCAATGGACAGAGGGATTTGAAGAGAGTCATTGGAGAAGAGGACTTTCTCCTTGCAAGGGGCTAAATCTAGAAGGGACAAAAATAACCAGGCTCTTTGCATACTATCCCACCATCTACTGGGTATGCCAATAAAGAACAAAAAGTCTTAAAGTGATTTTAAAGGCCAAGAAAGCATTGATTATGACCACTAACATTATAGGATCAAGCTCTTATTCACTACTAAAAAAGCACTGATTATATTACATAAAATGAGATCTTTAGAAATCTGTATGACAACTGTAGCTCTTCTGATTCTGAAAAAGAATCTGAAAAAAAAAATTATCAGCATTCTTACCCCTTATGTGAATGAAGAATGAACTGATATGGCAGAGAGAGCACCACAGTTTCCTAGATCAGTAAATATTTCTTCTCATGCTATCTACACTGAAAATTTGTAAGAATTCAAAATCCAAAGATACTTGTACATACAATTTATAAACAAAGTTAAGACTTAAGCACTTAAGTTTAGCTATCAATACTTTGTTTAGGTAATAATAACTATAGGTTAGCTCATAATAGCATAATAATAGAATAAGTAGGTAACTCCATGGTTAAATGCAGAAATTAGGAGTAAAGGCCTAGAAAGAGAGTTGACTGCTTAATTGCAACAAAATATGACTCCCAATCAAGCAAATTTATTGATGGCAGGGAAACAAAAAATGGTTAATCTCTACTGGAATATATTTGGATACCACTGACCTGCTTAATGAAAAAGAATCTAATAAATTAAATTTAGTCTGCAAGCTGTATTTTCCCCCAGATTGTGTCCCCAGATCCAGCAATGGACTAAGAAATACACAACTAACTACACTTCCCTATAAACCCAGAACCAATAGGCTCAACAGAATGAAGACTTCAGAAATAGGGAAACACAGATGTTTATTCTAGCATTTACTTTCCTAAATATTGACACCAAAGAATCAAATACGTAGCTGTGAAGCAGTAGTTTATCCAAAATTGGATGCTTCATTAAAGCTGGAAATGGCCAAAAGCTGCAGGAAACATCCTGAAGGAAAATGCCTTATACAAATGACACCTTTGTAGAGGCTATGGAGTAAAAAAGAACATGGTAAAAACCAGTCCTGTGTTTGCATACACAGAACACCTTCCACCTCAACAATTCTACAAATATTGTGCATTAAAGGTTGCCAGGAAATGCTGCCAAGGACTGAGAGCAACTTAAGAAAAAATAAAATAAAACTACTAGTGGCATGACTAAGTGCACAGGAAAAGTGTCATAAAATATTTTAAAATAGCATATTTTATTCCTCTAAAATAGCCATAGAACTGCCCATTATAATCTTAGTCAAAAATAGTCTATTGATTGAACTGTACTTCAGTCAAAATGGCACTGTCCAGGACCTATAAATGGAATAAAGTCACAAAGTTCCAGAGTTTATATTAGATCTGAATTAATTTTCCCCTCCTTAAACGATGAAAGAACAACGTTCAACCTGAGTGCCCAACAACTGTGTGAACCAATATCAGGCTACAGTTTTGGATACAGGCTGAATCACTTAACAATACCTAGACTAGCTGAGGCATTTAGAATAAAAACACTAACAACATCTCTAGATATACTGGAAAGACTCATCTCAATTTGGGGGAAAACCGAACCACACCACAAAAAAGCTGGGTGAACTGGATTTACATTTCCCCTTTCTCTCCATTCTTTCCCTCTTTACTTCTGGTTAGAATTTTTTAAATTCTTCCTATGTAGTTTTAAGATAGAACAAGTACTGAACAATATAGGTTTAAAAATTATGAATAATGCAGTTAACTTATTTTTCATGCAGATGTCAAATCCTTCACTTATCTTTCTCTCTTTCCTATCTTTTAGCTATTTTACTTTTGCAGCATAGGACTGATCTACCAGAGGTTGACTCCTTCCCACCCAAAGGTTTTCATCTCTCTTTTTTTTTTTTTTTCCCTGTTTCTCTAACACCTAGCACAACTACTCAAGAAACATTTGTTGAACTTGTGGATATCATTTTCCCATCCTCTCCTAGTCTTTATGAAATAAATATTAAAAAACTAGAAATCACCCGGTATTTATCCCAGACCTCTTTACTGAAGACTTTTTAGAAGAGCCGCAAATAGGACAGCTCCATATTTCTTTTTAATATTCTGTATGTGAGGCTCATCTAAAATCATTGTGAATGAAGTACAAGACAGTGACAAAAGTAACTCGAATTCAGGTCCTACTGTCATCCTATTTTCCACATTTATATAAAAGATTGTAATTTCTATGCTCAGATATTTCACAAACAGGTCATTAAAATAGGTTCATTAGGGGCGCCTGGGTGGCTCAGTCGGTTGAGCGTCCGACTTCGGCTCAGGTCCGATCTCGCGGTCCGTGAGTTCGAGCCCTGCGTCAGGCTCTGGGCTGATGGCTCAGAGCCTGGAGCCCACTTCCGATTCTGTGTCTCCCTCTCTCTCTGCCCCTCCCCCATTCATGCTCTGTCTTTCTCTGTCTCAAAAATAAACATAAACATTAAAAAAAATAAATAAAAAATAAATAAATAAATAAATAAATAAAATAAAATAGGTTCATTCAATACAAAACTCTTCATACAGTGTATATTCAAAAAACATGTTTAACAAATACACTAAACTTCTTGGCCTGCCAAGCATGCTGGGAGACCATGTACTTATTTTTAGTCACTGAAACAACCATTGCTGAAAACATCCCTGAACTTCTTTTGAATATGATCTTTTAAAATTGTAATCAAAGAGTAGTTATGGAATCGTTAGTGAGAATACATAGCAAATTATATAAATAAACATTCCACCAAGATCACACAATCAAACTTGACACAGTATCTCTTGCATATTGACAGAAGTACTGATAACGATGAATCCCACTTGCCAATGTGTTGAATCAGATGTGGAGAGTAGGCCTTCCAAGGTCAATTTTCGAAGTAGTTCTAGTAGTAACAGCTGGTGGACCACCTTTCTTCATGCTCTGAGATGCAGTAAAGTTGGTAACACTAGCATCTACAATTATCCTTGTAGATAGCTGAGATCACATTTTAGAATCTCACTAATTATTATCATAAATTGTTACCACAGATAGGATAATCCAACTTAAACTAATTTAAGGTCATCTATCTTACCTTACAAGGAACATGTATTCAAAGTATGGAGCTATGTAAGGATAACAGCATTTTCAATGAAAAAGTGAGTTCAGTTTGCAAAGAACACGAGGTACCAGAGGGTGCCGAGGTAAGTCCTTTATGTCAAGCTAAGGACAGGATTTTTTTTTTTTTTAAAGAAAGAATGTGCTTATAGTAGTATGATGGCTAAATTATAGATGGGACACTTTAGCAGGGGGAAACCACAACTGTATGAGCAACAATAATTAAGAAATGGAAAGGATAAAGAATGCAAAGAAGCCACCAGATTCAGGACATAATTCAGAGGAGACGGGACAAGATACAGTGATGAGCAGGATGGGAGAAATGAGGGAGGAAGAAGTCAATGATTATGCCGACAGGAAGTTAGAATTCAACCCAATGATGCCCTAGGTCTGAAAGTCTTAAGGTTGTGTTCCATAGTGCCAGTAAGCAAATAAAAGAAACCATTCAACTCCATTCTGTACCAACTCTCTAAGTTGGTACAGAACTAAATCATTTGATACTCTTTACCTTGATAATTATACTCCTAATCGCATCTTATTACACATAGATAATTAGAGTACATTACCCAAATCTGGAATTAAATCAAATTCATTTATAATTTATTAATAAATTATTGTTTTTTGTCTCAGTACACGGAAAAATAGGCCACTTTTTCGAAGCTGTTAACTTAGAAAATATGATATATTCTACCCTGTGAAACATAGGTTGAATGCCCTTTAAAACTTTTCATACAGATGGGAAAAAGATCAGCAAGAAGGTAAAGAGCATGAGCAAAACATCCACAGATAGTTACAGTGATATTTAAAATATTTGGTATGTCAACTTGCAGAATGTAAGGAGAACGTCTGTTTTAATTTGCTGTACACAGGTACCACCAAGAAGAATACCCTCTCCTGTCTGCAGAAATGCAATTACACCTTTCAGTCCCTCTTAAAACTTTGAATTTAAATACCAACATAATCTTCTACTCAAAAATCACAAAGCCAACTTCAGCAGAAGAAATTATCATACATTTCTTAATAAAATTAAAATGCATACAACTGAGTTGGCATTCTAAACTGTGTTAGATGATTTAGAAAAGGAAACTTATATTTAGACTTATCAATTTATATCTCCAAACCAACCCAACAAACTTATTTTATACCAAATAATTCTGAAGTAAACAGTTTAGTCAAAGAGGTCAGCATTCAAGACATGCCTCCAGGAAGGACATATAATTATAATATAATAAACAGTAAGCTTCCCCATAATCACAAAGAAGATGTGGTTAGATATCTACTGATTTCATCTTATGTGAGCTAAGCACAGTTTCTGTGTCACTACCACCCAGTATATTGAAATTACTTGAAGTATTATGAAAAGATGACCATGAATTTCTGTATGGAGAAAGTGTCAGGAACTAATGATTACCCAGTAGTTGCTGAGAAAAGGATGTGAACTCTAGAGTCTTCTCTCTTTTACATACCCATACCACCACATCCACATGGTATAGACCTTACGAATGAACATATTAGTTGGCCAATTAATTTCCTAGTCCTTAAGTAAAGAAACTTTAAGCTAAAATCATCCTATAGTAATACGCAATTATAAATAAAATCATAATCCACAGCACTAATCTTATTTCTAGTCTAATTGTGCTTACTTATTGCTTACTTATTATCCTCCTGACATTAATAATGGTAGAAGGTTTTGTTAAAGTTTTTCATGCAGGAAGAAATATTTCCTCCATGAAGCTGGTTGGAAACAGTTTGCTAGGAAATTACAACTGAACCAGTAACTTCCTTTTATAAGGACAAAATATTTCAGAAAAAGCTTTGTAATACTTATCTAATTTAAAAGCATATCTTTCAATTTATCAAAATCAACACTCAAGAAAAAAACCACAAATAATCCAGTGAAGAAGTGAGTCAAAAGACAGGAATAGACACTTTTCCAAAGAAGACATCCAGAGATGGCTAACAGACACATGAAAAAGTGCTCAACATCACTCATCATCAGGGAAATACAAATCAAAACCACAATGAGATACCACCTCACACCTGTCAGAATGGCTAAAATTAACAACTCAGGCAATGACAGATGTTAGCAAGGATAGAGAAAGAGGAACCCTTTTGCACTGCTGGTGGGAACACAAACTGGTGCAGCCACTCTGGAAAACAGTACGGAGGTCTCTCAAAAAATTAAAAATTGAACTACCCTACGACCCAGCAATTGCCCTACTTGATATTTATCCAAAGGACACAGAAGTGCTGTTTCAAAGCGGCACATGCACCCCAATGTTTATAGCAGTGCTATTGACAATAGCCTGAGTATGGAAAGAGCCCAAATATCCATTGACTGATGAATGCATAAAGAAGATGTGGTGTGTATATATATATGTGTATGTATATGTGTGTGTCTGTGTATGTGGCATGTGTATGTATATGTATATGTGTGTGTATATGTATACATATACACACACATATACACACAATGGAATATTACTTGGTGATCAAAAAAGAATGAAATCTTGCCATTTGCAACAATGTGGACGGAACCAGAATGTATTATGCTAAGCGAAATAAGTCAGTCAGAGAAAGACAAATATCATATGACTTCACTTACATGTGGAATTTAAGAAACAAAACAGATAAACATAGGGCAAGGGAAATGAAAATAAGATAAAAAGAGAGAGGTAGACAAACCGTGAGAGACTCTTAAATGCGGAGAACAAACTGAGGGTTACTGGAGGGGTGCTGTGTGGGGGAATGGGCTAAATGGTCAAAGGGCATTATGGAGGACACTTATTGGGATAAGCATTGGGTGTTATATGTAAGTGAAGAATCACTAAATTCTATTCCTGAAATAAAAAATAAAAATAAAAAAAATAAAAAGCATATCTTTCCACAGAGAAATGTGAGAAATAAAATCATTAGTACATATGAGTTCCTTCCCTTTTAGGGGTTAGTTGAATACCAAATTTCTTAGAATCTTTAAATTCAGACTAGAAAAGGAATGGAAAATATGTATTCATGCTCAATTATGACAACTTCTTAGGATATTAGTTAATTCTGCTAAATGTCAGTAGAACATTTTATGCAGCAATGAGAAATTACACTATTCAGTAATATGTTTTTACAACCTCAGATGAACCTCAATCTTGTGTAACTGACTTCCTAAAAAGTTTGTGTAAATAACACTTTGGTAAGTTGAATAATTTTACTTGCACATAAGCTAGACATTCTCTAAAGCAAATAACCACCCCCAAATCTGCTCTACAGTTCAAAATTGTTTACATTACAAAAAATTTTTTTTACATTACAATGAAGCACAAATTCATAGGTAATTGACATTCTCCTTACTTGGAACTTAGGATAACCATGATCTTTATGAAATAACTATAAAAACATTTGGAATTTTAATTGAAAAAGCCCATCAAATTTGGGACATGATGACTTAAATTTCTCTAACAGCTTTAAAAGCTGATTCCATGGAGACTAAATAGGCCAAAATTCACTTAAAAGAACTCTAAATGTAACTTAGAAACTCACTTCGTAGAAGTGTATCTTGCATCTTTGAAAATATGGACTGTCCATCCCTATCCCACCAATTTCTACCAACAAGAGCACCCAGCTCCAATTTCACATCAAGATTTAATAAATCAGTGCTTTTCCAACCTGATATACTACCACTGAATGATAAAAACCATCAGTTACCTAAACATTTCGGCATTTTAGAAAATGGCAACACAAGTGTAATCTATTAATTTTCATCTTTGTTGGATATTTATAAGACTGCATGTCATAGTAATAATCACTGTTCAGTGATTTGAACCCAGCTACTTATATAGCTAAAACAAATCTCTTATTATAAGTCCTATGTAAAGATTTAACAAGTGTTCGCTGCAGGGCCTTCTAGGCACCAGACACCATGGTGGATGCTAGAACACTATAAAGGACAAGGTGCTATTTGGTGAAGCACGAGCATCCACCAAAATTACAGAAACATTAAGGTGAGTTAAGACAGATGAAAAATCATATATAAACTGTTAAAGCCTTGAGAATTGCTATTTTAACAATGGGAATAATACAGTGAATCTAACCAAATATTCGGCTACCATACTATTTACTTTCTTTTACATTTTGAGGCACTTAATACAAGAACAGAATAATATTTTTAAATGACACAGCAATTATTAACAATAATTTACTTCATTATTTTTCCTATGCCTTCCTATTTCCTAGAACTCCCATATGCAATTTTACATGGTTTATTACATGGTTATATTCCGAGATTATAACCGTTTCTTCAGTGTCCCATAGGCAACATAGGGAGTTCTAGAAAAAAAAAAAAAAAAAAAAAAAAACCCAACCCAGAACATGCACTTCATCTAACATCTATTTTACCATGAGATTAAGTGTAATACTTATTCCATTAAATGGGACTATCTGTATAAAGATGTTATTTTTTGATCACATGGCTTAGTACAAAGTAGAACAGGACAATTGTCTTAAAGATGAACATAAACCAACTAGTAATACTAAAGACTTTAATCTTAATAATCCTTTAAGGTAAAAACTATGAATAGGTAAAAATTGAAAACTACATTGTGAGTACAGTAAAAATAAATGTCATTGTGTATTCAACAAAGATATCAAGTAATGGTAATGCAATGTATGAAAAGCTTATTTTCTATACTATTTTAGCTTCATAATAGCAAATATTTAGCCAAAACCAAGTTGTACTCATCTCAACAGTCTCATGTGACACCACGTCCAGGTATCACTATACATTATTACTACATACTACTACATTTTTACATGAGAAGCCACATCCAGTAATAAAGTTCAGAATACCAAGAGGGTATCTGTGTGTGTGCGCACAGAAAGTGCCAATAACATCATCCTAGGTCAGGCAGGAAAAGAACTTCAACCTAGATATATTATGGAAGCCACTGAATGAAGCTCTCCTAGGCTTCATCTAATGAAAGAAAAACACATAACTAGAATATTTGGTATTCAACAAATACCAAAAAGCTCACCTTAACTTAGGTAAGCAAGCAAAGGAACATGATAATTCTTATGTGATGCCCAAAGCTCAGAGAAAACAGTGGGTCAAATTCTTGCCAGATTTTAAATACATGGACTTTGATAAGAAGTATGAATCTCGTGAGAGCATCAACTGCACCTAGACTATGCATTCTGTAAGGGTCAAACTAAGTTCCTCAGATATAGGAGGGATTCAACAAATATCTATTGTGCAAAAGAAGGAGAGAATCTATTCATTTTACTCACCACCATATTGCCAACAACTAGTCAATAACTGAAACAAACATTTCTTGAATGAATGAACAGTTACAACGGAAATTACATCACAGCTACACTAATCTTTGGCCATGTTAACCAAAAAGCCAAAAAGTAAGCAAATTCAAGTGACTAAGGGTTTTGTTTTGTTTTTAAATAATGGGTCACTCTGGGATGTAAAGAATAGGATTTTAATATGTTTTTTAAGCTATCTGATCAAAATATTGCAGAATATTGTAGTTTTTTTCAAAAAACCTTATCTCTGAGCACAGTCCAACTCCTTACTTTTACAATACTAATGGACATGTATTTAGCAATTTTTGCTAACCTCTGTTTAGTAGATGCTAGACACTTACATTAAATAACCTAACTTACAGTTGTTCTTCTTTTCACAGCTACAGATCAGATTTCCTCCAAAAATACTTTAGAAAAAAGACAATGACATTGTCACAGAACTCTCAAAGATACTGTAAACATATTTTGTTTATAGACTACCAGCTCAGATATAAACAAACCTTTATTTTACTATGATTTTTTTGTACCTTCATGGAAAGATCACTTCACAGGTGTACATGAGAATAGCAGTTTTTTATAGCTAGACCTGATGTAACCCTGAGTAATTGAGCCCTCCCGGTTTTTATTATCTTCTAATAAAGAAATATTGCTTCACTAACTCAACTCATAAATTGATATATTTAACTAGAAAATTTAATTACAGAAGAAATGTCATGAGAAACTTCATCACACAGACTCTATACAACACGTTTTTTAAAATTTTGGGGGGAATGTTTATTAATTTTTGACAGAGAGAGAGAGAGAGAGAGGCGCAAGGCAAAGAGAGAGGGGGACACAGATTCTGAAACAGGTTTCAGGCTCCAAGCTGTCAGCACAGAGCCCAATGTGGGGCTCTTCTTAGGAACCATGAGATCACAACCTGAGGCAAAGTCCAGCACTGAACTTGACTGAGCCATCCAGGCGCCCCTACACAACACTTTAAATATCATAACAATACCCTTTCTAATGTTACTTATGAAAGGGCTCATGTTCCACACTGACTATTAAAGAGAGCTTACAGTAAGCACAACTGACATTGAAAAAAATGCCAAAACACCATGGAAGAAATTATTAAAATGAAGCTCAGAATATCTTTTCTACATCACACCAGCAAACCTAGAAAAAGTCAAAGAGCCCAAACTTCTCTAAGTTGAGAAGAGAGTGTACCTTGTTGCTATGCCATGACAGTGATATATAAAAAGGTGCTCTTTCGAATGCTGCTAAAATATCAAAGGATCGCAAGAGTCAAGAATCATGTTAGAGATGAATGGAGCCTTATGATGCTTTATTAGAAATGCAAAGTTTAAACTGTCAAATAAGAAAATACAAAAGACCTTATTCTATCCCGACTTTGAGATTTCACACGAAAAGCAGTTTTAAAAAATTAAATTCTTCTTTAACAAAGTGGTAGAACCTTTAAGGACCAAAGGAAAGGCTTACTGATGGCATAAAGTTTTGAAATGCTAGGATATCCTTATATGCATACCTGAGGCCTGAATCATTGGGAATACTTGCAACTATTCTAAGTTCTGTGGACCCTAGAGTCCAGTCCCATTTAGCTTTCTCTTCACCCAACCCTCCAATGCTATTTTTGACCTTTCTATGACTTAAGTGTAAGCAATGGGATAACCCATTGTGCATACTTTCCTGTCCCATAATGAACTGGGTTCCAAAAGCAAGTCTCAGCTAACCTGAAGTCGGGGCTTAATAGAGAGTTATATGGGCCCTCTGGCCCTATGTGTATGCTGTCTGACGTTGGACAAATTACTCAACTTCTCAAGATGTCATTTACTCATCTGTGATGAGAGGTTATAAAAGTACTCTACACTAGGTTCCAGTGAAGGCTAGTGGCTGACATAAAGGCTCAATAAATGATCATATTATTAAGAATTATCTAGTCTATACTATCGTAATGAAAATATGGTACTAGCATAAAGATAGACACACAGACCAAAGGAACAGAACAGAGAGCCCAAAAATAAACTCACAGATACATGGTCAGCTAATCTTTCACAAGGGTGCCAAGAACACACAATGGTAAAAGGATAATCTCTTCAATAAATGGTGTTGGAAAAATGGATATCCACATGAGGAAGGATAAAACTGGACCACCTTCTTACACCATATACAAAATTAACTCAAATGGATTAAAGACTTAAAAATAAGGTCCAAAGCCATAAAACTCCTAGGAGAAAATATAATGGAAAATCTCCTTGACATTGGTCTTGGCAACTGACATTTTGGATATGACATCAAAATCACAAGCAACAAAAACAAGTGGTACTATATCAAATTAAAAAGCTTTTGTACAGCAAAGAAAACAATCAACAAATTAAAAGACAAGCTATGGAATGGGAGACAATACCTGTAAATTACCCACTTGACAAAGGGTTACTATCTAAAATATATAAAGAAGTCATACAATAGCAAAAAGAAATCAATCCAATTAAAAAATGGGCAAAGGAGTTGAACATTTTTCCACAGACATAAAAATGACCAACAGGTACATGAAAAAGTGCTGGACATAACTAATCATCAGGGAAATGCAAATTAAAACCATAATGAGATACGACCTCACACCTGCTCAAATGGCTATTATCAAAAGACAACAGATAAAAAGCACTGGCAAAGATGTGAAGAGAAGGTAACACATACTATTGATGGAAATGGAAATTGGTGAGAATAGGAAACAGTACAGAGGTTCCTCAGCAAATTAAAAATAGAACTATCATACAATCCAGCAATCCCACTTCTAGGTATATACATCCAAAGAAATGAAATCAGTATCTTAAACAGCTATCTGCCCTCCCACGTTCATTCCATTACTCACAATAGCCAAGATATGGAAATAACATAAATGTCCAATGACGGAGGAATGGATAAAAAAAAGTATGACTCACTCACTCACTGACTCACACACCATCACGAATATTATACAGCCTTAAAAAAAATAAAAAAGATGGAAATCCTGCCATTGACAACATAGATGAACTTGGAGAACACTGTACTAAATAAGCCAGACACAGAAAAACAAATACTATATGATCTCACTTACATCGAGAAACTAAAAAAGTCACATTTATAGAAGCAGAGAGTACAGTGGTAGTTTCCAAGGGCTTGCAGGTGAGAGAAATGGGTAGATATAGGTCAAAGGGTACAAACTTTTAACTGTAAGATGACCAAGTTCCGGGAGAATGATGATGAATAATGTAGAGCATGGTGACTCTAGTTAATAATACTGTACCGTATATTTGAAATTTGCTAGGAGTAGATCTTAAATGTTCTTATCACACACCAAACAAAGGCAGTAACTATGTGAAGCAATGGATGTTTTAATTAGATTGACTGTGGTAATCATTTCACAGTGTATACATATATCAAATCATCACACTGTACACCTCAAATATATACAATTTTTATTTGTCAATTATACCTCAACAAAGCTAGGGGGAAATATTAAAAAAAGGAATTATCTAGTTTAATAAACTTACTTTTCCTCAGAATTTTTTTCTCTAACCAAAACTCTAAAAATCCCACTTCTCATTTTAAAGATAGAGAAACTAAGACGCCAAGAATTAGTGACTTGCTATAAGTCAAATGTTAACACTGGAAATAGAACCCAAGTCTCTTAACTCCAATTACTTTCCAGTATACCTTTTTGTTTCTAAAACTCCTTTATGGTACCATTTGGAAAATAATTTGACCTTTAAATGTGATAATGCTGGAGAAAAGAACTAGGTTATTCTAGCAAGGAATAACGTAACCACACATTGCTTCATTCCACCTTCATCAAAAAAAAGACAATCCCAAAAGCAAATTTATATAATCAGTTATAGGGCAACTCTAGTTGTCAGTCAATGCTCAATCTTATATTAATGCTACTTGTAGTAATCACTTTGTTAGGTACGTAAGTATCAATAAAGATAAATGAGCCACCAAGAGCTCATTTATGTCTTCTTTGTTCTGCTTAAGGAAACAATTGTAAAATGTCTTTAGAAAATGCTTCATCAAATATTTAATTTTTTAGTAACGTGAAAGTTAAAATTAACGATGGGGACTACTCACAAAAGTTCTCTTTGTGGTTAACCGGATAAATAAGGAGTTATTACTGTCAGTAGGTGGTAGGTATTTGATCTTTAGTGACACTAGGCAGCAAGCTGTATCAGCTTATGAAATATTCAGGTATTTAATTCTCATGGCTTGGAAGAAAATTTTGGACACTGACCTTGCCACACAATAATAGGTTTCACTAGTTTCTTTAACTCATCCTTATTTTTGGTGAGCCATCATTAAAGTGCACCATGGTGGCACTTCATTAAGTTACAAACATCCACAGTGCAAACCCACAAATTGCAGTGATAACTTGTTAGCTCTTGGGAGGACTGAATTAACCTAGCACCAGTTGCTGAGACAATCAAGACCAGTCTCTGCTTACTGATTCCTGAAGCATTCATTACTTTACCACCACGTGTAATTAATTTTTAATATTCATTGAGAAAATACCTCCCACTATGATTCAAGGACAGCACAGATTCTAGAGAAGAGGGCCAGACACAATCAAGTTCATATCCTTGAGTCCTCGGCAAGGATTTCTCTCTCACTTGCTCTCTCTCTCTCTCTCACATACACTTACATTGTTCTGTAAGAACAAATGAAGAAATATGACCAATTCATATATATTCTATTCTGGTTACATTCACCATCCTGTATCCTACATGTTTAAATATTCTGAAAATGTCAAAGCATATCCTGGCACAGTGTAACAGTGCTGTTGAAAAAACAGAAACCCTATTCTTTAGTAATTCTATTAGCTCAGAAATCACGGGTGATCACCAACATCAGAGTCTTTTTGAGTTAGGAGCAACAAGATAGTTTTGTGGAATAAACACTGTATCTGGAATCAGATGATTTGCACTTCAAATCCACTTTCTTGATAAATGAACATATACATTGCATAGTATATAATAAGCACTAAAATGCTTTCCTCCTTTCTACCTACAGCTAGAGGCACAGCATAATATAGGGGAAGTGACTGAGGTATTCCTAAACCTATCTCCTCCTGTTATTTGCCTCAATAGCATTCTTTTGAAGTAAACAACACTGCTTAAAGGTATCTGCCATGGTTGTTCCTACTACATTTAAATACTAGAATAGTATTTTTCTCTGTAATTGTTCATAATGTAAGCAAAGTCCTTACTTTCTTCAGAATTACCGCTAACCTATTACAATTTGTTTTGCAGAATAAACACAAATCTTATTCTTTTAGAGTTAGCTGGGTGATGGGCTGGATCATGGTCAGTTTATGGGGTCCAAATAAGGGATAGAGAGAAAGAAAGGGAAGTAACTTCTGGCTCTTCCATCAGTCCCTTAGGCTTTCCATACCAATAAATGAGTACTGTTCTCTCTTTCCTCCACTTTTGGCAAATTCTATTAAGAGACTATCAGTCTCAAATTCAACCTCTTGTTAAAATACAAAGTATAAAGGACAGAAACAGCATCAGAAATTTATCATTTAATAACAAAATTATATATTAAGGCAAAAGACAACAGTGCCTGGCACAGATGCTGTGGAAAAGCCTATCTTGGTGGTGGTGGTGTTCAGGAATCTCAAGCTCTGGAAAAAAGAATGAACTAAAATTAAGACTATCATGGTCGTTAGTATGTACTACTTGGCAGAATATTAGCTACATACGAAAGTTTTGATGAAACAGGTTTTTAGAAACTTGTTTGAATTTCAGACTTAAAAAAATTTTCTCTTATGAGTCATTTATTGAACATTGCCATTTATTTCCATTGTTATTCATTGCCATAGAGCCCAATTATTTCTTTGTTTTCTTATTCACATTTAGTCTGCATTATCACCAATAAAAACCACAAGGATGCCATTACCTTTCACCATTTACCAATGCCTAACTCCTAATTTGCATTAAATCCTTGAAGAAATGTATCCTGCAGTGAATGACATATCCTTCTATAAAAAGTACTGTAAATAATGAAATGATTTTTAGCTCAGTATACACTAAAGATATAAAATGAGTGTGTGTATACACTCAGTATACACACACAAAGCTACACACATAGTTAAACTGACCAAGATACTTTTATAAAACTTAGGTGTATGATATTCAATATGCTAAGAGTAAGTTAAGGGAGAGGAATATCATCTTTGAACATAAGACAGTAGTTTAAGAACAACTAACTTCCATAAATTCACTTATCTATTTTGCTATTCACTCCCTGACCTGCAAATCTCATGCACCATAAGCGACGGCAAAAACTAAATCATTAATGCTGCCGATCCTTAGTGTAAGTTCTCAAAGGCCTAAAACCTTTCCCAAAAATCAGTATTTGAAACCTGTCATTTTAGAAAAAACAAAACAAAGACACTTTCAACTATTTTTACTCAAGTATAGGAAAACTTTGAAACAAGTTCCTCTAAGCACTCTAAGAAAACTCATTTTAAAAGAGAGGGCCATGAGGAGGGCCTGATTTCTAAGAGTATCAGCCCGAGAAGTAACTTTATACAAAGAGAATGTCTGAGCATCTCTAAAAAGGGGAAAAAAGTAATTAAAATGTTTCATTCCACAAACTGAGCATAGTGTAAAAAGACTCAAGAAGGAAAATTTAATGAAAAGATTGAAACACTGAAAGCAAATTAATTTGATTAAAACACAAAGACATACACACATTGTATGAAGTCATTCAATATTACATGCTAACTGGCTTTGTATTTTCTTTTAAAATGTAATCACAACTTAGCATAAAACAATAAAGCTCTCAAGATAACCATAAAAAATTCTAATCAAATTTCACTCTGGAGTTTGTAATCTGTTAGCATAGTAGGCCTAAATAAATGTTCTGTTAAATCAGGGATCAATGCATGCTATTCTCCATAACAGGAGCCATATAAATTACAAGCTCTTCCATGCTTTTTTAACTAGATTTAGTACACTTAAAAATAAGCAGTATTCTCCATTCAGAGTTCTCTAATGCAACTCCTTTTATATCTTTTAGAATTTATAATTCATCCTAGTGCTCAATCTTAAAAAGAACACACACACACACAAAAGGATTTGCAATTGCTACTTACTATCTTATCTTGCACAGTAAAATTGAGTATTTGTTCTGTTTCTAAATCCACAGGTTTTGCTCTGAGGTTTCAGAAAGAAGCAACTTTATTTTCTTTTGATTATTACTCATGATTTTAGCTTACAGATGATTAACTTTAACACTAACATCCTGCTATATTCCCATTTGAGTTGTTCTATTTATCTCAAAGGTAGACTTTATGTATTACCATTACAAAAAAATAACTATTTGCATAATACTTTATGATTTTACATCTATTACAAACACATCACAGGGAGCCTGAGGATGCATTCAGCAGCTTGTCATTCACCACTTCAAGACCCTTCAGAACCAAACAAGGGGGAGGGTGACATTTTGCTAAATGGCAGAAGTAGAGAAATGAATATAAATAACAAACCTTGAAGTTTTAAAAATAAAATAGAAATTTAAAAAATACAAAAATATGATTCACATGTATAAACGAGATAGTTTTAATTTGTAAAAGTCCATATCCTTTATATAGAGCAAGGTTATTAAAAGACTTACGTATCTTATGATACCGTTTCAAATTATCTAAAACCGTGCTACAAAAATAAAGAAAACTGCCATCTCGTTTAATTTTATAAATTAATATATTAAAACTGATTGCACCAATTACAGAATTCAGCTTTTCCTCAGCTTTATGAAATAACCTGAGTATCATTTCTTTATTATTATAGCCTAACCCTAAATATGCATATTAAGAATGTTTAAGAGGGAAATAATAATGATCTGACATGTTTAGAAATTATGTTGTTTCATAATTTCTTCTTGGTAAAACAATTACAAAGAAAAGTATTTGAAGCTTCTGTATTTTCTTCCATCACCACCGGTCCAGAAAAAAAAAAAAAAAAAAAGAATGCTCAGTTATGTCACCTCCAGTCCAAATGCTCATAGCACTTGAAGCTTTCTGTAAACAATATGCCTCTGTACTAAATACATATCCCTGGAGCCACCATCTACTTAATTTAACATTTTTAAATGTAGTTTCATATGCAGCATAACACCATCGTAAATACACACACACACACACACACACAGAGGAGTGTGCAAAAAAGGAAGGAGGTGGAGAGCAAGAAATGGAGCACGTTGTTGTTTTTCATTCATGCAGTATAGTGATGTCAGTGTCTGCAGCAGCAGCAGCAGCAGCAGCGGCGGCGGCAGCAGGAGCCTTGACCTGTAGAGGCTAAAATCCACTGAAGTCAGAACCTCGCAGAATTCAAAAGAAACTGAGTAGATAATGTTTGAAAAATTGTTCAACTGTTCATAGTATGGATTTTAAACGGCTAACTAAACAGAATAGATTAGTTGCACAGTTTTAATTTGGGTAGAGAGGGGTAAGGCAGGATGTGAAGTAACATAAAGGTAATATAATCAGGGAACTGAGGGCTGAAGAGCCTGCATTCAAAATCCCTTAAATCTAAGGAGCTGACAAAACCACCTGGTGTTAAAAACAGCAGAAAAGCCTCTTCTCTTCCCAAGATAAGCTCTCTGGTGATGCAAATCTGTCTGCTGCACAACCAGACTCAGAAAAGTGTTTTCATCATTATTACATTAAAATTGAATTAAACTCGGATGTACCACACTACAACAAAGAGGATAGTTTAAGCCTGATCACAAATTTCATTAAAACTACTTTATTAGGGACCATGTAATTCTTAAGCAATTAAGACTTTTGAAAGATGCAGAAAAACAAGTTGTACTATGATGTGTTGTAAGATGTTAGTGTTTATCAACAAAAGGGGAGGAGGCACTACATAGCCATTATATTGTTACAGCAACTACTCTTACTCTGCCCACAAAACCCTCTGTACACAATCAGTCTGAAATGGTTATTTTATGGCTGTTACATTAGTCCCTAAAAGAAAATCCCAAAACTCAATCTATGCACTGTTGAAGCTAAATCACTCAAAAATTTCTCTAACTGCTGCCTTCTATTCGTTCTTTTACCGCTCATTTCATATAGCTCCAGAAAATGTGTAAGGGAGCTGCATATGGCATTAATCTGTTAGAAAATGGTGGCCTTTTCTATAAAATACAGCCAAAGATGTGTGTTCAGTTGTGGTCATTATTAGGGCGATCACGTTGTTTTCATTCATTCATTCAGGATTTGCTGGAGGATGTCAGTTTCTGCAGCAGCTGGCTTGACCTGGGGGAGGAGTGGGGGAGCAAATTCCTCCTGGTGCATACAGATTACAGGAGATATTTCTTGGTGCTCATGTACACATACCACTGCACTACATCCTACTCTGCCATACCATCAAGTGGTCTGAAAACAAGTGCCTTAGCAACATGCTAATTACCGGCCAGAAATGTTAAAAAAAAACAAAAAAAAACCAAAAACCCACTAAAACTGCAATCTATCACAACATAATCACTTTCTCCAAGTCTAAGACATTCATTAAAAAAAAAAAAAAAACTCCATTAAAAAAAAATTCCACATACCACATAACCGTACGAGCTCCACAGTGTTTCCCTTCCACGCAGAGTTTTCCACTCGGTATGATCAGTTGTCTCCACAATACTGCAGCAGGAGCAGCATCTGTAGCTCTAGCCTGGTATCTAATTATATTAGCTACTCCACTCTCCCTTATGAGCTTTAAGTCCCTGTTTTGGCTAATCTTCCTTTTCTCCCCCAGGACTCAACTAGATCATGCACTGTGTCCCCAGACATAAACAAAACCAAACCAAAACAGAAAACATTAAGGGAAGACTAGAGCATCCACTAGCTCACCACTACCTTTGACACCTAACAAAAAAGAAACTTGAGATGCTTTAACAGCTCAACTGAACTGTTAAGTGTACTTAAAAATGGAAGGAAAAAGTGAGCACACTCCACAAACAGGTCTTTAGAAAATTACCATGAAAATCTTGAGTTGGGCATTGACTATTTCCAGTGAAGTACTGCTCTGATGCATATGACTATATTAAGTATTGAAAAAAAGGGAGACGGGAAAAAAAAAAAACACTATACACTTCAATTGCATACCCAAAACTGTCTCCTCTACACATCCAACAGATAATCCTTACATCATAACTAATGCCACCACCCTTCCAAAAAAGAAAAAAAATATATATATGCCAGTAATCACAGACACGTTAGGAACTTTGTAGGAAAGCACAAAGAGCTTGTAGATTACAACCACCACCTTATCGGCTGCCAGAGTTTGTGTGCGTGTATTTTTAAGTGTTTCGCCCAGCTCCTCCTTCCCCGCTACCAACAGCAAACACATGAGTGAGCTAATCAGCTCTTAAACTGAAAAACCTTTCGATGCAGGCGAGTGATGGAAGATAAAATCTGAGGGGCGGCATGTGGGTCAAATAAAAGTTGTTTTGCAGTTCGCTCCTCCAAGCCCCGCAGCGACCGCAGGGAGGTGAGATTCCCAAAGCCACTTTCACACCTTCGATAATGCACTAGCAAAGAGAAGCCCGGAGAGGCTGAAGTTTCCACGGAGGGAACCGTCGGGGAAGACGCAGCCCGGGAGGACGGAAGGGTTGGGCTCGCTACCTCTGCACACGGGCGAGCCGGGGCTCCGTCTCTCAGGTGAGTTGCTCCTCCGGTGGTTCTCGGGGGACCGTCTCGGGCGGCCCTTGGCCCGCGGCGTCGGCTCGGTCGGGGCCGCGGCCGGCTGCAGCGTCGGGCTGGGCGGACTGGGGCCGCGGGCCGCGCCGGGCCCCGGGAGGTTACCCAGCGAGGCGGCGGCGGCGGCGGCGGCGGCGGGTGGGCGCGTGGGACTGTGCTGGCTGCCCCGCAGGAGCTGGTAGGGCACCGTGGCGCGGATGGGCTGCAGCAGCCGGCCGGCTCCCGCAGCCGGGGCGCAACCCACGCTGCCGCCGCCCGCTCCGTTCCCGCTACCAGCGGAGGGGGCGGCGGGCGGGGAGCCCGCGGCGCTGCGCCGCATCCTCTGCGGCGGGGGATGAGGGGTCTGAGAGGAACTGGAGGAGGAGGCAGTGGACATGGTGGCTCCGCGGGCCCGGGACGACACCGGCCGACACCGAGGCGCGGAGCGGGCGGCGCGCGAGCGTGTGGGAGCCGGCGCGATAGTGCGTGCGAGTGTGTAAGGGGGAGGGGCGGGGGTATCGGGGAGGAGGAGGAGTCTCTTGGCTCCCCCTTCCCAACGCGCACCCCCGCGGCCTCGGCGAAGGGGGAGGGGAAGGCTGCGAAAACAAACGCCCAACGGCCCCAACCGCCGGGCCAGGCTCGGTGTGGCGGTCACGGCCGGGGCCGCGAGGAGCCCAGAGCCGCCGCCGCCCCGGGCATCGCGCTGACAGGGGAGAGGGGCAACAGTCCGGATCACGCAGCCTCGGGGGCCGCTCGCTGCCTCGCAGGGCTGCACGCGCGGGATCGCCTGGCAACTGCAGGGAGGGCCCGGACCCCTGTTTCTGGGGATCTGGGCAGGAGGAAAGGGCCTCGAGGTGTCTGGCTCTCCGCGGATTCCGCGCCACCGCAAACGCCGCCGCCGCCTCCGCCTGCTCCTCACTCCAAATGGCAACTGATTCCCCACCCGCACCCCGCCCCCGGCACCGCCTACCGGCGCTTGGACCCGGCAGCTGCCGCAACGAGCATTTCCATTGGCTCTGCCGCTCTCCACCAGAACTCGAGTGATTGGTTGCAGAGTAGGAGTGAGAGGAGCACTTGCCAGTTAGAGTGGGACGTCCTACTTTGGAGGCGGGGCGTGAGGGAGTGGAAGAGTGAAGAGCGGGGGCTGGGTGAGGGCGCAGAAAGAGGCGTGAGAATTGACAGCCCTTGGGATAAGACGGAGGGTTTGACTGGGCTCACCTAAGAAAGTGGGTCCGTGTGTGTCCTTGCGCGTGCCGCGACACCCACAGATACACACACACACACACACACACACGCCGGTAAACAGGGCGCGAGGGCTCCACCCTCCTGGGCCAGTTGTACAACTTGAGACAGAGGACCCTTAAGGCTAATTTTACTTTGCAAGTACACCTGTTCTGGCGGGACGTTTTAGAAGTTGGAACCAGAAGAATATCCCTTCCCCTCTAACTTTAGTAATCGGAGCTTTTGTGGCTAGTAGACTAGTTAAAAGAACTTAAGGGCATCAAAAGCAAAGCCTAGAAGGATTGAAGAGTAGGCCAATACTTTTATAAAAGTCTATCCTAACATTTGTAGTTACGCAGTGAAAAGAGAATACCATCTTATGTTCCAAGACAGTAACTGTGAATTGCAAGGGTTAACCAGGAATTGTGCATCATTACACCATCAGTTAGATATATTAATGGAGGGCACCCTGTTGCCCTTCCCCAGAAGCAGATGGCCTCTTGGGAGAAATAAATGCCAGACTCGCTGTAACAATCCACTGTGGTAAATTTGGTTTTAATTCTGCAGTGAAACTGAAGAGATACAGAGAATTTGGATGACCAACAAAAGCCTAAGTTTACCCTATGGTAAGCCAAGGTTTTAAACCTTATACGGGAACAATTAATTTAATGGTCTACATCAGATACTCTCCATTAATTTCCATGAGATAAAAAAAAAAAAAAAAAAAAAGAGAGAGAAGTGGGTTATTAGATTGGTCTGCTCTTGGTGTCTGCCCACACTGACAAGCTTCCTGTGATTTCAGGCACTCTATGCAGGGGTTAGTTTCGCTTAGAGGAGCCATCCCTCTCTGCTTCCTTGTACTCTAAGACCAAAAAGCCTACTAGTTTCCGTAAAGTAAATGAAACCCAATAAAAATACAAGAATTGCATCCAGTACTTCCCATTAAGATTGGTGGTAGTTCCTCACTTTATCATACACTAGAATAATTCTAGTAACTAGCTAACATTTAATGAGCATTCATCATGTGCCAACCACTGGTATAAGAATGTTTTATGTGTTAACTCATTTAGCCCTCCAAAAATGCAAAAGGTAGATACTATTATCCCCAGTATGTACTCAGCTAAGTCACAAAAAAGTTAAATGTGTTGCCTGAGATTACTCAGCTAGTAAGTTGGGAGCAAAGAGCCTGACCTAGGTAAACTAACATGAGTCTGTGAGTAAGCCCTCTGTTCTAGCACATCACAGCTTAAAGCTGTGGAGTACATGATTGGTAGAGTATTTACAACAGTCCACAAATCTCTTATGTGAGATAAGTTCTCATTAGTTCAAAAGAAATTTTACAAGTGAAGGCAGCCCATTGTGTATTTTTTTTCTTTCCAGAATGACCTATTTTAATTTAAATAAAGTAAAAACCTTACTCTTGCAAATTTGGTGTAATTGATCTATTGTGTTGGTTTTTCCATCTAAAGTAGACTCTTCATTGATTAGGAAATCGCATTCTTTTATGAGGAAAAAGAATAGCTTCTTTCCAGTGACTTTTTCAGAATATCAAGAACAAAAACTTTAACAGATTAAATATGTGAAGTTAAAAAAAAAAAGGCCAGTAAATGTCTAAGTTGTTGATTTGATTGCAGCATAGTTTCATTATAGAAATGTCCTCTCTGGCCACTCCTAAATATAAGTATGGAACAACCTCAACACATTAGATTACAATAATTCTAAATTTAGACCTAGCCACAGTCATAATGATCAATACTTGATTTGGATCTAAAACCACATACGTAGCCATATTTTAAAGGTTTTCTGTGTCTGTTCAAATTTACCATAGCCAATTACATCAGACATCTAAAGCAAATCTAAATAACCCACACAGACAACTATCATCTTAAAATCCTGTTTTCAGTTATTTGTAAGTCATTATTACCTATTTGGATGTTCAACCAGCTTCTCTTTGCTAAAGAAATCTTGGTCCTCTCTTAAAACTTTACTCTTGTGAAATAAGTACTGATCTTCATGTGTGAGGAATTCAGTCTCCAGACAAATCAAAGGTAGGCTAAAATAAACTAAACCCTGCTTTCAAATCTCCATTTGTTGAGTTCCTAATAATGTTTATTCTTATCAAGGATGAGAGTGGGCTCCCAGGGCATAACAGAAGCTTTAGAAAAATATTCTCCATAAATTGGAAAACCCTTAGAAGGGGGGGCAGATTGCTTGACTAGCAGAGCACTGTTATACTACTTTGCTAGTTATGGGAGAGAAAGGACCAGTGCAGATTATTTCTATTTGTTGAATATAAGCGTGACAATCTCTGGAAATTAATTTAAGACTTAACATTAGTAATGCCCTCTTTACTATGTTGCCCTGACTAGAAGTAAAGACATTGAACAAACAGTTTGGTGGCATTTCCACCTTTGTTCGTAGCCTTATGTATTGGCTGTCCACCATTAGCTCACTTGAGGCGGAATTCTATTATATTTACTTCTTAGATCATATATGGTAATGGATGTATTTTAGATTAAATTAAAACTTGGAATCATTGGCTACATGTGATTAATATGCAGCCCCGTGTGGAGAGAAAAATGAGGTAAAGAACCAACAGGCCTACAGAGCTACCAAAACCTCTCTTTTCTGGTTTCATCCAAGTTTGCCAGGCTGCACATCCAAGGTTCATCCAAATCTAAGAGGCAGTCCGGGCTGTCAGTATTAGCAATGAGGTCATGGCTGAGAGAGAACACTAAACAGATCTGCACTGATGCTCATCTTAAGCTGATTAAACTCTCTTGTAGGTGGATTCCTTATAGCAACAACAACAACAAAAAAAGCCTTGCCTGAATTTTAGTCCCTGGCAGATGCTTACAGTAATACTCCTTACTGCTTGTGACAGCCTATGTGCACCTTTGCACTAGGTGTTCCCTCTGCCTGAAAAGTTCTTGCCCCAGATATTCACATGGCTTTCTCCCTCATTTCCACCAGCTATTTACTCAGATGTCACCACCTTCACAGTGGTTCCAGTGTTCTGAAAACCCTTGTTAAAATTGCAAGCACCCCCTAGGCATTACCTATTCTCTGTCCTACTTTTTTTTTTCAGAAAACTTATCACAATCCAACTTATTATATAATTATTTTTTGTTCTGTCTGCCTAGAATATAAGAGCCATGAAAGCAAGACTTTGTGTTTTATAACTGCTGAATCTTCGCAGTAGTGCTTGGTACATGGTAGACAATCATTATTTGCTCAGTATCGTTGAAAGAGTAGCAAATTTTAACCAGTGTTTGTCCCATGAACCAGAACTGTGGCTTTTATTAGAAAACATACCTATAATCATAGGTATATCTGCTGAAAAAACATAGCCACAGAGTAGAAAAACGTTCTATATGGCTACTATAAGCCATACAGATATTTGCATTAGATCTGGCCTTCAAACAGAAAGCATATCTTGTGTTCTGGTCCTTATACAGGCAAAGTGAAAAATATTAGCCCTAGTGTATCTTGGAGGCTCATCAGAGGTTGGAAATGGACAGTGAAATTGGTGATGGAGAAACAGGCAGTTGAAATTTGCAGAAAAAAAAAATAACCAAGTGAAATTGACAGAGAAGCACCGTTGAGGACAGTTAGGGAATGACATCTGCTGATTTGTAGGTAGTTCTGTCTCACTGTTAGGAACAGTTATTCTCAAGAGGCCTGTATAAAGGAACTGAAAAAAAATGTATTTAAATAGAAAGGAACATTTCATGTAAGTAATAAAAATTTTGCTGTTTCTTTTTCCCTAGTTTTATTGAGATATAATGACATGAGATTGTGTTAGTTTAATGTAATGATTTTGCACTATATAGGTCTAAAGTGTAAAATGATTAACAAAGTAAGGCTAGCTAACACATCTATTACCTCACATAGTTGTGTGTGTGTGTGTGTGTGTGTGTGTGTGTGTGGTGAGAACTTTTAAAATGTATTCTTTTAGCAACTTTCAAATATACAATATAGTATTGTTAACAACAGTCACCTTGTTGTACATTATATCTCCAGAATTTATTCATTTTATAATTGGAAATCTGTATCTTTTGACCACCTTCACTCATTTCCCTCACTGCCCATGGTCTACCCCTGATAACCTCCCATATGTTCTCTGATGAGTTTGGGGTTTTTTAGGTTCTGCATATAAGTGACATCATATGGTGTTTGTCTTTCTCCATCTGACTTACTTTGCTTAGCATAATGCCCTCAAGTTTCATCCATGTAATCACAAATAGCAGGATTTTTTTTCTTTTCTATGACTGAATACTATTGCATTATGTATATTTTATATTTATTTATATATGTTTCCATGTCTTGACTATTGTAAATAATGCTACAATGAACATGGGGATTACAAATACCTCTTTGAGATACTCATTTTCTTTGGATATATACCCACATGTGGGATTGCTACATTATATGGCAGTTCCACCTCTAATTGTGGGAGGAATCTCCATCCTGTTTTCCGGGATGGCTGTACCAATTTACATTTTTACCAGGAGTGCCCAAGAGGTACCTTTTCTCCACATCCTGACTGGCACTTGTTATCTCTTTGTATTTTCTGGAAAAGAAATTCTAACAAGTGTGAGGTGACATCTCATTGTACTTTTGATTTGCATTTCCCGGATGATGAATGCTGTGAAGAATCTTTTCATGTACCTGTTGACTACCTGAATATCTTCTTTGGAGAAAGTGTCTATGTAGGTCCTTTGACCATTTCCTTTGCTGTCCGTGCAGAAGGCTTTTTAGTTTAATGTAGTTCCACTTGTTTGTTTTTGCTTTCATTGTTTGTGCTTTGGGCATTGTATCCAGAAAATCCTTGCTGAGACCAGTGTCAAGAAGCTTTTTCCCTATGCTTTGTTTCTAAAATAAATTCAAGAGGAGCAACTGAAATGGGGGATATTTTATTTCTAAATAGTAAATATCGAAAGAGTGAGCATATAATTCTTCCTACAATGATAGAAAACCGTGATGAGGACCACCAGGTTTTCAGCTTTCATTTCCACAGCAATTTCTATTGCCAACTATGAGGCCAGGGGCACATTCCCTAAGCTGATATATAAGTTGACTGTTATCATTTAACTAGAAGACTATATTGTACAAAGCCAGGACATTCGGAGTCTAAAGATGTGGGGACGAAAGAACTGCAGATATTCTCTTTACATGGTGCGGCATTCCATTTGTTTTAGTTCCAAACATGGTGTCAACAATACATGAGACCAATAGTAGTCCTGTGAAAAGAGGATACTTGATAATTGTAGTATTAATTTTTTAAAGATCACTTTAGAGTGATCAGAACGTGTCCCGGATTAATTTCCTCCTTATGTGTCTGAATTTTACTTTTTACCACATGAGTGAGTTGAGGGACTGTTGTTAAGGCACATTCATCAGCAGTGCTTGACTAGAGAAGTTTCTTATTATTTTAAGCTTTTTGTAGCACACAATTTTCAGTGTCCTACTCAGCATCTTATTGAAAAGGCCCACACCAATACATCTAATAGGCCTATGTGAAGGTTTAATAGCACATTACTGGTCACAGGCCTTAGTAACTCCTCACCAAGTTACTTATCAAATGTCTTGGGAGTGTCAGAAACCACTGCATGCTCTGTAGGGCACATCTGTTCTCACACTTTGGTAAACTGTAGTCTCTCAGAGGCAAAAAGCTCTGCCGACAAATAGAGGAAAAATCGTGTCTAAACACAGGTCCTCAAGAGGAGAACCATAAATAAAATACTAATGGAAGTGATGGGAGGGAAAGATCACTTTTGAGGAAAGGCATCAGGAAGAAGAACATGAAGAAGTCTCGTCATCAGGAAGACACAGGATATTTTAGGAGATAATTGGACCGTCTACCTTGATTGATGGTTAATGAAAGATAAATCTGGATCAATTGATGACAGGTCATAGAGGTTGGTAGGTAAGGCTTGTTCTTGATTGAGTAAGCAGTGAGGAGCTGTCAAAGATTCTTGAGTGGGTGGGGAGAAACTGAGTGCAGCTGTGTTTCATGAAAGTTAATGCAAGGACAGTTTTCAACACAGATTAGAGACTGAATACTGGAAGATGATTTAGCAGACTTGGACAATAATCCATGTGAGTTTAGTTCATGAGAGGGGAATGGCAGAGGATGTGGAGAGGAGGAAAGTGATAGGCCTTCTCAGCTGACGGACCTTGAAAGTAGGAGGTCAGACAACTCTGAAACTTCAGGATTGGAATGCTGGCAGGATAGTAGTGGCTTGAAAAGCATAGCCAGGAAAACAAGCAGGTTTGGTGAGAAGATAATTATGAATTCAGCTATAAATAAAAGATCCAGAGGATATTAAGATGGAGTCAGTTGTTTTTTTTTTTTTTTTTCTTTTTTTTTTATTTTTTTTTCTTTATAAGAGGGAGAGAGAGAAATCATGGTGGGGGGCGGGGGGCGGGCGAAGAGGCAGAGAGAGTGAATCCCAAGCAGGTTCCATGTTGTCAGCACAGAGCCCAATGCAGGGCTCAAACTCACAAACTGCCAGATCATGACCTGAGCTGAAATCAAGAGTCAGATGTTTAACTGACTGGGCCACCCAGGTGCCCCTCTTTGTCTTACTAAGATATAACTGACACACAGCATGGTATAAATTTAAGGTATACAGCATAAAGATCGGATTTATGTATTTGTATTTCAAAATGATTACCACAATAAGTTCAGCTTTAACACCAACCATCTAGTATAGATACAAGAAGAAAGAAGAAAAAAAAAATGTTTGAAGGTAGTTTTTAAATGATAGTGAAGTTGAGAACAGCAGAGATAAGGATTTGGGGGTATCCACATAGATAAAGTATTTGAAGCCAGGGGTATAAATGAAGTTAGCAAGGGAGAAAAGTGTAGAAATAAAGGACAGAAGATCAAGGGCAAAATTTTGAGAATTTATACATTAGTGGGGGAGAAAAGAGTTAAACAAAACAAAGCTAGAAAAGAAGGCAGAAAGGAAGCACTCCTTAATAAAATGGAGAGTGTTTGGTGTTTTTGAAGATAAGTTTGGTAGCAGGGGGAGGAAAGACAGAGAGGGGAGCCTGACCATATGTTCAGTTCCCCATGATGACTATTTTATTTCTTACTCTTTTTTTTTTTTCCAGTCGTCGAAAACCATCCCCACACCTGCTTACCCTGGTACAACTCCAGTATATCCCTACCATCAGATCTGCAAATCTTTTGGCATTTGGCTCAATTTCTCGATTACAAGTAATACATTTTCTGCTCTCCTACCAAAAGCCATTTCCTCTACTTGTGATTTAAATTCTTCTCTTCTTACCCTCCCTCTTGTTCATCATCAAATGCTTGATTATTCCCAAATATGTACGAACAAGCTCCATCAGAACATTTTTAAAAAGCAAAACAAAGATTCTTGTTTTATCCCTTTCCATCTGCAGCTCTAATTCCCTGATCCCTTCACAGCAACGCTTCTTGAGAGAGTTGTCTACAAGTTAACTGATTTCCTGTTCAGTGTACTTTAATCTGGCTTCCACCCTCATCATACCACTGAAAACAGCTACTCAGTGTTGTCAACAGCCTCCATATTGCCAGGCCCAATCAATATTCCTTGGACCTCATCCTAATACAAATTTTAGCAGTTTTCAACATACTAGGTCAGGCTCAACTTCTTGACAAAAGATCTGGTGGAGTCTAACCGCAATTGCCTGGTCTGCCTGCTACTTTTCTTAGTTTTTTCTCTTTTTTTTTTTTTCCACACCTACTTATTTATTTTTTATTTTAATTCCAGTATAGTTACCATATAGTGTTATATTAGTTTCAGGTATACAATATAGTGATTCAACAATTCTATACATTACTCAGTGTTCATTATAAGTGTACTCTTAATCCCCTTCATGTATTTTACCCATCCCCCTATCCACCTCCCCGCTCTGATAACCATCTGTTTGTTCTCTGTAGTGAAAAATCTGTTTTTTGGGTTCTTTTTTCCCCCCCCTTTGTTCGCTGTTTTATTTCTTAAATTCCACGTATGTGTGAGGTCATATGGTATTTGTCTTTCTCTGATTGAATTATTTAGCTCAGCATTATACTCTCTAGCTCCATCCATGTTGCACATGGCAAGATTTCGTTCTTTGTTATGGCTGAATAATATTCCTGTGTGTGTGTGTGTGTGTGTGTGTGTGTGTGTGTCTGTATGCCACAACTTCTTTATCCATTTCTTTATCAATGGACACTTGGGCAGCTTCCATAGTTTCCCTATTGTAAATAATGCTGCAGTAAACATAGGAGTGCATATATCCCTTCAAATTAGTGTTTTCATATTCTTTGGGTAAATACCCAGTAGTGTGATTACTGGATCATAGGGTAGTTCTATTTCTAATTTTTTGAGGAATCTCCATACTGTCTCTCATAGTGGCAGCACAAATTTGCATTCCCACCAATAATGCATAAGTGTTCCTTTCCCCCTACATCATTGCCAACACTTGTTTCTTGAGTTTTTGATTTTAGCCATTCTGACAGGTGTGAGATGATAGCTCACTGTAGCTTTTATTAGCATTTCCCTGATGATGAGTGATGTTGAGAATCTTCTCATGTGTCTGCTGGCCATCTGTATGCTTTCTTTGGAGAAATGTTTGTTCATGTCTTCTGCCATTTTTTAAATTGGATTATTTGTTTTTTGGGTGTTGAGTTTTATAAGTTCTTTATAGATTTTGGATATAACCCTTTATGGCATATGTCATTTGCCAATATCTCCTCCCATTCCAAAGATCGTCTTTTAGTTAAGTTGATTGTTTCCTTTGTTGTGCAAGAGGTTTTTTTTTGTTTATTGTTTTTTTTTTTGATATAGTTCCAATGGTTTATTTTTGTTTTTGTTTCCCTTGTTTTGGGAGACTTATCTGGTAAGATGTTGCTATAGCCAATGTCGGAAATACCGTGGCCTGTCCTCTTTGGTATGATTTGTATGGTTTCAGGTTTCTCATTTAGGTCCTTTATCCATTTTGAGTTTACTTTTGTGTATGATGTACGAAAGTGATCCAGTTTCATTCTTTTGCATGTTGATGTCCAGTTTTCCCAACATCATTTGTTGAAATGTCTGTCTTCCCATTGCATATTCTTGCCATTTTTGTTGAATATTAATTGACCATATAATTGTGGGGTTGCTTCTGGGCTTTCTATTCTGTTCTATTAATATGTGCCTATTTTTGTGCCAGTACCATATTGTTTTGATTACTACAGCTTCGTAATGTAACTTGAAGTCTGGAATTATGATTCCTCCAGCTTTGCTTTTATATTTCAAGAAATAAAAGCTTTGTCTATTTTGGGTCTTTTTTGATTTCATACAAATTTGAAGGTTGGTTGTTCTCATTCTGTGAGAAATGTTGATATTTTGATAGGGATTGCATTAAATCTTTGGATTGCTTTTGGTAGTATAGACATTTCAACCATATTCTTCCAATTCATGAGCATGAAATTTTCTTTTCATTTCTTTATGTAATCTTTAATTTCTTTCATCAATGTTTTATAGTTTTCAGAGTATAGGTCTTTCACCTCTTTGGTCAAGTTTATTTCTAGTTATTTTATTATTTTTGGTGCAATTGTAAATAGGATTGATTTCATTAATTTCTCTTGCTGCTTCATTATTAACATATAGAAATGTTACAGATTTCTATACATTGATTTTGTATTCTATGACTTTATTGTATTCATTTATCAGTTCTAGTCATTTTTTGGTGGAGTCTTTAGGATTTTCTTTCTATTCATAGTATCATGTCCTCTGCAAGTAGTGAAAGTTTTACTTCTTCCAATTTGGATACCTTTTATTCGTTTTTCTTGTCTGATTTCTACGGCTAGGACTTCCAGTGTTATGTTGAATAAAAGTGGTGAGAGTGGACATTCTTGTCTTGTTCTTGACCTTGGGGGAAAAACTCTGTTTTTTTCCCAAGGAGTATGATGTTAGCAGTGGGTTTTTCATATAAGGCCTTTAATATGTTGAGGCATGTTCCCTCTACACCTGCTTTGTTGAAGGTTTTTTTTATCATGAATGGATGTTGTACTTTGTCAAGTGCTTTTCCTGCATCTGTTGAAATGATCATATGGTTTTTATCCCTTCTCTCCTTGATGTGATGTATCATGTTGATTAATTTTCAAATACTGAACCACCCTTGCATCCTGGGAATAAATCCCACTTGATTGTGGTGAATGATTTTTTTAATGTATTGTAGGATTCAGTTTGCCAAGGATTTTTGAGGATTTTTGCATCTATGTTCATTTTGAGGATTTTTGCATCTATGTTCATCAGAGATACTGGCCTGTAGTTCTCTTTTTTGTGATGTCCTTATCTGGTTTTGGTATCAGAGTAGTGCTGGCTTCACAGAATGAATTTGGAAGTTTTTCTTCCTCTTCTATTTTTTTGGAATAGTTTGAAAAAAACAGGTATTAAATCTTTAGATGTTTGGTAGAATTCACCCTGTGAATCCCTCTGGTCCTAGACTTTGCTTTTTGGGAGTTTTTTGATTACAGATAAAATTTCATTGCTAGCAATCAGTCTGTTCATGTTTTCTACTTCTTTCTACTTTAGTTTTAGTATGTTCCATGTTTCTAGGAATTTATCCATTTGTTCTAGGTTGACCAATTTGTTGGTATATAATTTTTCATAATAATCTTACAATCCTTTGTATTTCTGGGCTGTCCATTATTATTTCTCCTTTTGTGTTTGTGATTTTATTTGCATCCTCCCTTTTGTTTGTTTTTGTTCTGTTTTGTTGGTGAGTCTGGCTACAGGTTTATCTATTTTGTTGATCTTCTCAAAGAACCAGCTCTGGTGTCATTGATTTGTTCCATTGTTTTTGTTTTGTTTTGGTTTGGTTTTAGTTTCTACAATAGAAACTAAATCATTTATTTATTAAATCACTTATTTCTCCTCTAATCTTATTTCCTTCCTTCTACTGGTTTAGGGTTTTGCTTATTGTTCTTTTTCTAGCTCCTTCAGGTAGAAGATCAGGTTGTTTACTTGAGATTTTTTTCTTCTTAAGGTAGGCCTGTATTGCTATAAACTTCCTCTTAAAGCCATTGTTGATGTATCCCAAAGATTTTGGTTTTGGTTTTTAATTTTCATTTTTTTCCATGTGTTTTTTTATTTCCTTTTTGATTTCCTCTTTGATTTTTTTGGTTGACCCATTCATTGTTTAGTAGCATGTTATTTAACCTCCATGTATTTATGGTCTTTCCGGATTTCTTCTTGTGGTTGACCTCTAGTTTCATAGTATTATGGTCAGAAAAGATGCATGGTATGTCTTGAGTCTTTTTGAATTTATTGACACTTGTTTTGTGGCTTAATATGTGATCTACTCCAGAGATGGTTCTCCATGCACTTGAAAAGAATGTGTATTCTGCTGTCTTAGGATGGAATGTTCTGAATATATCTATTTTTTTAATGTTTATTTATTTTTGACAGAGAGACAAAGCATGAGTGGGGGAGGGGTAGAGAGAGAGGGCGACACAGAATCCAAAGCAGGCTCCAGGCTCTGAGCTGTCAGCACAGATCCCGACATGGGGCTTGAACTCACAGACTGTGAGATCATGACCTGAGCCGAAGTCAGATGTTCAACTGACTGAGCCACCCAGGTGCCCCAGTTCTGAATATATCTATTAAATCCATCTGGTCTAGGGTGTCATTTGAAGTCACTGTTTCCTTATTGATTTTCTGTTTGGATGATCTATTGATGTAAATGGGGTGTTAAAGTCTGCTGCTAATACTGTAATATTATCAATTAGTTCCTTTATGTTTGTTATTAGCTGTTTTATGTATTTGGGTGTTCTCATATTGGATGCATAAATATTTACATTGTTGTATCTTTTTGTTGGATTGTCCCCTTTATTATTACATAGTGTCCTTCTTTGTCTCTTGTTATAGTCTTTGTTTTAAAGACTATTTTGTCTGATGTAAATATTGCTACCCAGCTTTCTTCTTACATCCATTTGCATGATAAATATTTCTTTATCCTTTCACTTTCAATATGCATGTATCTTTAGATCTGAAATGATTGTCTTATAGGCAGCATATAGATGGATCTTGTTTTTTAAATCCATTCCATCACCCTATGTCTTTTGATCACAGCGTTAAGTCCATTTACCTTCCAAGTAATTATTGATGAGTATGTGTTTCTGTCTCCTACTCTACTAATCACTCTTGTTCACTGTCCTTCAGGGGTTTTACTTCCTCCAGTGCCCTCTAAAAACTGGGCTATATTCTCTGTTCTCTTCTTGGTTATCTCAAGCATTTCCATGGTATTAAATACTCTAAAATGCTGGCAACTTAAATTAATCTCTCCAGCCCAGACATTTCCTTAAAATTTGGTATTCAGTTGCCTATCTGACATATGAAGTCTCCATGAATATCTGAAAGTAATGTATCTGAACTAGAACTGAAGTCTTAATTTCTATATTACTGCCCCCCAACCCCCTCCCCACCCCCCCACCCCCCGCTTAAAAAGAAGTTTTATCTGTATTCTGTATGTTGTTTCCCCACTTTAGTAAATGGTATCAACATCCACCTAGTTATTGTAAATAAGATGACCTGGGCAATATTCTTGATTTCTCACTCTCCTTCCTTCCCCAGTTCCAACCCATCAGCTTGTCCTTTCATTTACTTCTCATAAATAGATGTCTAATCTATCCCCTTCTCTCCATGTCCTCTGCTACTGCATCAGTCCAAATTACCATCATCTCTTACCTAAGCTACTGCTATAGCTGCTAGCTGGTCTTTCCACTCCACTCTTGCCTTCCTTAATCGATTTTCTGCTTATCAGTCAGGGTAAACCTGGAAATATATTGGACCATGTTGTTTGCTGCTTAAATCAGTTCAATGTCTTCCAATTACTTTGCAGTCAAATTAAATGAGCTTAAAAGGCCTACCCTGCTCTGGCTTCAGCCTCCTTCCCCAGCTTAATCTTGCTGTTCTCTGCCTCATCTTTTAAGTTCCAGTTGTAGTAACCTCCTTGCAATTACTCTGAAACTCTACTGCAGGGTCTTCACACAGCTTATCTTCAGGCTGAAACACTCCTTCTACATCCCTCACCCTCCCCAGCTTCCCTTAGTGGCTCCCTCACATTCATCATGGCTCAGCCTAAATGTCTCCAGCATATCCTTTGAGTCCTCACCTATGGCTAATAACCTGTAATAATCTATCATTAAGCAAGTCTGTTTCATCTGTAATGCTCATTACAAGTTGCAAATACACATTTGTTTACTTGCTTATGCGGTAAGCCTCCCCCACTAGATAGTAAAATCTCTAAGGGCAAGGGCCTTGTCCAGTACTTGATCACTTAACGCCTAGCCAGTGCCTAGAATATAACAGGTGATCAATAATTATTTGTTAAACCTTTATTGGTGCCTGAGTGGCTTGGTTTATTGAGCATCTGACTCTTGATTTTTGCTCTGGTCATGATCTCAGCGTTGTGGGATCAAGCCCTGTGTCTGGCTCCATGCTGAGCATGAAGCCTGCTTGGGATTCTCCCTTTCTCCATCTGCCCCTCTCCCCAGCTTGTGCTCTCTCTCTAAAACTAAAATAAACAAACAAACAAACTTTATTGGATACTGATAGCTTTCCATTTCCTGATTTCAAACCTTGCATGACCCTATTAAACGTTCTGTGGGAAAGCTTCCTGTAGTCTTACGTTAAAATCTTTATATTAAGATTATATTATTTTATATTCTATATATTCTTTATATTAAAATTTAAGTCTTATAGTAAAAGTATTATTTCAATTACTTGAATAGATTTCTGTTCTTATAATTGAATGATCACTAATAAAGTTTGGAAAAGATGGGGTTACCAGCAATTTCAAATGCTACTGAATGGGCAAGAGGGTTAAAGCTACACAAAAAATCATTCTCAACACTGGTAATCTTCAAGCCAACACTATAAAATGTGGCTCCATAGAAGCCAGGTTACAGTGGGGTCATGAGAAGATTAAGAAGGTAGATGTAGCCATTGTAGAATGTTCTTTTGAGAAATTTGACAGTAAAACTAACGCATGAATTACAATGGGATCCTGGGGTTCAACAGAGACCAAGAAAGTATATGTTGGGTTGGTTTAACAAGAATACAGAAGAAATGTTTATTGCCTAGAAGCCAAAGAAGCCAAAGGAGAAAAAAATGAAAAAGCAAGCTTTGAATGGGGAGGAGGATTCATAGATACAGCTTCCATGAGGCAATAGAGAATTTGATCAAGAGTGCAAGTTTGACAAAAAGGGACCATGTTTCCCGCCCCCCCCCCCATTATGGGAAGAAGGGAAGATAAGAGCGTGGAGGTAAAGAAAAAATTTATGTAGCACAAAGGGAGGTTAAGTGTGGTCACCTCAGGAAGCAGCAAAGTCATCTACAACTGGTCATTAAGGGGAGGGTCAGAGTCTCTAGAAAGGCTTTTCTGAAACACACTTCCATCTCTCCATCACCTCCCTACCCAAGATTGTAGATGCTGTCTACTGCCACTGTAGCAGAGACTCACTGCTGCTGAAGGCTGCACTAGTTGATGGGAATGCACCTTATTTCTCAGGTGGGATGGAATAGGAAAACTCCTGCAGTCACTGAGGAAAAGGGCAGTTAGAAGGAAATGTGGGAGTTTAAAGAGCTCTGACATCATGAGGAATAGGACAAGTGCACAGAATTGTGTTTTCCAAATGTGTAAATCATGAGGAATAGCTGGAGTCCCATGCTAAAAATACAGATTTCAGCGTTCCTTCCTGGAAAATCTAATTTTGCATGTTTGGGAATGGGTAGGGTAGGACTGTATAATTTTTAACAAGTTCCCCAGGTGATCATTATGATCAGGCAAATCTGGAAAACAATGGATTAGAAATGAATAAAAGTTCATTGAACTTAATTATAGGACGCAAATATTTTCTCATTCTTCAGCCAAATTCCAAGAAATGTTGATAGGTGATAATGGACATCATTTAATGGAAATTACCCAAAGAAAACAGTTTTCAAAGAAGTAGGATCTAGTTCTCTGGTTCAAGAAAATATATACTGATACTTAAAATAGAAGACTAGAGATATTTTTATTATAGGGAATTTTATTAAGGAAAAAGTAAATGGAACTGACTTGCTGATATTGTTTGTAATATAATGAGTCATATATTTTTTTAATTTTTTAAGTTTATTTATTTTGAGAGACAGAGTAAGCAGGGGAGGGGCAGAGGCAGAGGGGGAGAGAGAATTCCAAGCAGGCTCCACAGTATCAGCACAGAGCCCGATGCAGGGCTCGAACTCACAAACCAAGTGTTCATGACATGAGCCGAAACCCAGAGTCAGATACTTAACCAACTGAGCCACCCAGGAGCCCCATGAGTCAGGTATTTTAAAGCCTGTTCTGCTTCTAGTTTGCCTGCGTCCCAGATTAATGAACTAAACATAATGAAATCTAAGAATGTAACTTGATTTTATCCATTCTTATCATTCTTGAAGAGGATCTTAAGCGCACCAGTTCAGGTCCCTTTAAAATATTTAAAAATATCACAGAAAGGGTGATTTGTATTGATATACAACAGTCAGGCCCCAGGCTGCTTTCTGGGACCATTGGGCCCCACTAATTTGTACCAGTTCTCTTCTTTTCTAGTTGGCCCTGACCATCAGGTATAAATTAGTGCTAAATCAATATTAGCTGATACTTCCCCAGGTGTGGGAAGTGCGGAAACCAGATCACATGAGCAAACACAGCCCTTCCTGGCTACATTTAAAGTAAGATGGTTATTATACTGTACAGGGAAAAGGCTTTTTTTCCCCCTAATCTCATGCCACCTTAATTTGCATTAACTTGATATACTGATATCTATAGTCAGAATCAATTTTCAGTTATTAGTTTCCCTGCCCCCTTTATATTTTATTCATTTTTCCAGGGAGACTTCTCCTACTCTTCCCATTTTCCCCTCCAGCCATGTCTTATGCCCCACATGGTTTTGCATTTCTAGTGCTACTTACGGAGTTGAGTGGGTAGGCCAAAGGGGACTTAGTTTACATACATGGTTTAATTGCTCACCTTGGGGAGAACAGTGTCCTAAATTGACTTCAGTTTTGCCACAGCACCATTACTCAACAAGGTATTTATGTAAGTGTCACTTAATGACACAGAAATAAACAAGGAGCTCAAGTGTGTTACTGAAGAAAGAAGCTTTAGCTGCCCATTTTTCTTACTCAAGGAACAGTCTCACTTCAGTTGTTCTTAGAAAACTGTTAAGTTGTCTTTAAAGAAAAATCTAAGAAAACCAGGCGGAACATAAATACTATGAATCAGGTCTAAGCTACCTTTACCTTTGAAAGGATTAGTTGCTTTGTTATCCATTATTGTCATCGTCATTAATTATTATCAGTGATAAGGAATCTTGTTATTTCCCTCAACACTTCCAAGTCCTAGCTACTCATAGTCTAGCTATGTATTCAGCAGACTGAGAAATATTAAACATATATGTTCAGTATTTAGCCATAGATGAAAACAGAAACAAATGTACAAATTTCCAATGAAATGGTGTGACTCTACATCATTTTTCCCTTCCTACATCATGTGTTTTATAGAAATCTCGTAGTATTTTTAAAGCATATTCACATCTATGACCTTTTTGTATGCAGTAATTCTGTGATTGTTTCCATTTTACAGATGGGGAAATTGTCCTTGAAACCGAGGAAAGCTTTCACTAGGCTCACAGTAGATGAGGGATTCATAACTGGAAATCAGGTCTTCTGACTCCAGACCCAGTGTTTTTCCCCTCACTATAAAAAATGCCTTTATAGCTAATGTCAGGGATATGATCACTCAGTATAAAGAAGTATGCTTCTTGTCCACCCTTGGTCTTTGAAGGACCTATGAGCTAATAGTGTGCAGTAGGGGACACTGACTGCCTGAGAGATTGATGATGTATATTCAGAGGAACCTGATGATGTACCCTGAAGGAGAAGGGCCTGTCTAAAAGTCCTGATGTGCTTTAAACATCCAAAGTTCCCGATAGGAAGATGGGGTGGGGTAATTATAGGTCTTGCTTCTGGTTTATCTTCTTCATATCCTCACCCTCACAGATGTCTTTCAAATGTTGGTAATTACAGCTTTCAGAGCCAAAGCCTACAAATGCATAATCCACACATGACATACTAAAATCTACGTCACTGTGTAAGACTGGAGAGAATTTCAGTGCTACTGGACTCACATTAACAGAAATCTGCTTACAAAAGAGGTAGCCATTATTTCTGTATCATTGCTATACTCAGCTGCATACATGTGTAATGGTTTCTTGTTGATCTATGGGATATGTATTAACTCATTTGCCTCTAAATTTCACCAGTAACTTAAAAATAGACTAAAGTGGACATGTAGATGACCATTTGATTCAAAGCAAATAGTCTGATGCTGGAAAACCTATCCAAATCAATGAAACCAACTTGAAATGATGAAGGAACTGCTTCTAAACAAGATGAAGAATCAGTGTTGAGAAGTAAGTCTAGCACAGAGAAGCAGTTGTCATGGTGGCCTGTAAGTGGAACCTGAGTTAATCACATCATAACTTAAGAATTCAGCAAGTTCTTGTTAGAGTGGCAGCAATGTAATAATACATAAAATACAGTGGATTTTTCTTACCATCTGCATTACTGGCCAGACCAATGGTGATATATCCTAATTTGGGGTCTCAAAATTTAGGAGTCTGAATGTTTAAAGAATTATGAAAGTAGACTTTAGAAAAAGTCAAAGGAATTAGTTTTATTTGGTTTGGAGTTCAGAAGGTTTAGTCTTCAGGTGTATTTAGTGCCATAAATATTGCTGGGTGGGTATTTTTTTCACTATAGAAAGAATGCAAGGGAATGTTAGAGATTTGAGAAAAACGGTAAATAAAAAGAACTGACATATGTTCAACACCTATGCTTTGCCGGGCACTCTCTTATCTCATGGAATCTTCACAGAAACCCTTCAATAGAATCTCATGGAAACTAAAATGAGAGCAAGTAATAAAGTCAAAGTCAAAGATCAAAGTTCTTAATCTGATATTTGGTCCTAGGGTCTGTTTATCTCCACAGCCTATGCTCCTGACACCAATTCTCTGTAATAATACATTGGGAGGGGTTATGGAATTTTCATCCCTCATTAAATTCAAGAATAGTTTCTAGAGACCTGTATCTGAGATAGTGATATATTCCTATCTAGAAGTTTGAAAATGGACTAAATTCCTCTGAGGGTGCCTTCAACTCTGTAGTTTTAGATTAAAATTCAGATCAATAGAGATCTAGCTCAAGGCTTTTACTGGGCATGTTATTATTTTTTAATCATTAAAGATCTGAGGCCTAAAGCATGAGTAAGACTTTAGAGTGTTTTTTTAATGTTTTTATTTATTTTTGAGAAAGAGAGTGTAAGTAGGGGAGGGGCAGAGAGAGGGGGACAGAGGATCTGAAGCAGGCTCTGCACTAACAGCAGAGAGCCCGATGTGGGGCTTGAAATCACAAACTGTGAGATCATGACCTGAGCCAAAGTTGGATGCTCAACCAACTGAGCCACCCAGGTGTCCCGCATGAGTAAGACTTTAAGTGTTTGAAGTTTTCTCCACCTGTTTAAATGTCCGACAATAAGGAATTGATCCAATAATTAGAATATAACCAACCATATAGCAGAATTCTGTATTATGGCTAGAATTATGTGGAAGAAATTTTAATGATATAAGAAAGGGTTTTGATATATTACCAAATTTTAGAGATCAGAAAAACCAAACCAAGTTTAAAGCTTTTCCAATTGAATTTAAATATGTATTTACATATGCATGGATAAAAACAAATGGGAGAATATATATAAAATACTAACAGTGGTTTCCTGTGGGAAATGGGATAAGAAGTGACTTTTATTTTCATCTCTGGGTCTCCACATTTTTTAGAATATATAGAAAAAAAGGTTTACACACCATACGCTCCACAATTTTCTAAAAAAGTTTTAAAAAAAGAAGTGGAATAACATATTATGAATGCAACTATGTGTAGGTTAAGGGAAATTTATTAAATAGCATTGAGCCCATTGGTGACAGCAAACTGTCAGTGTACCCACCATTGGAAATAAAATTAGCCCTTCATGTGATTTCTTATTATGCTAAAATTATTATATATAACTGCCAGAGTTCTTTTAGCCCCTGCCTAAAACCCTCTATATAGAAAATACACAGCTAAGCACATGGTACTATGTGTATAAAATGGAGAAAATAATCACACCTGGCTCACAGGGATCTCAAAGATTAAAATACTTCTAAAGCTCCTGGCAAACTGCCCAGTACATAGTAAGCATTTAATAAATGTTAGCGATCTTGGTACTTACATTTTTACTGATAAGCTAAAGAACAAAATAATTTTACAGAGGACGATGGTGGTTGATCTTAGACGTTCATATCAGCCACCTGGCACACATACTTCATTTTAAAATAGCCTTACAATTAATGTAGGTGGTGTCCAGAGGAATCCGTGGCACATTGTAATTAGGTAGTACATTTCATTTACCATACTTATCAAGTTTTAATGAGTAATGAAAACAGGAAATGAAGCTATGATATAACTCAATTTTTCTTTCATTGTTTTGCTTATATTACTAAAAATGATTGAAATACTAAGAAAATACTACCACTTTACAACTACATTTTTATTTGCCTGCATTTAAAATTATTTGTGATTAAAAATAGCTTTGAATTTAGATGTGTCCTATACTATATAATAGAAACAAAAAGTACATGTAAAATTTTTCTTTGAAAACACCATCATCCATTTGGAGACAGTCCTAGTTCAGACTATCATAACAAAAATACCATAGATTCCATTTATTATTGTCTCCTAATTTCTTACAGTTCTGAAGCCTGAGAAGTCTAAGAGGTTAGGATCTGCTTCCTTGTTCATACATGGCTATCTTCTCACTGTGTCTTCACGTGGTGGAAGGAGCAAGAATGCTCTCTGGGGTCCCCTTCATAAGGGTACTAAAACTGCACTCATGAGAAGTCCACCCTCATGACCTAATCACCTCCAAAGGCCCTGCTTCTTAATAATATTACATTAGAGGTTAGGATTTCAAATATATGAATTTTGAGGGAACAGATTGATTCTATAGCAGAGACCCACATTTGTTTAACTGTGCTTTAATCATCTACCTTAGGCAAAATTGGAATGGTTAAATGTCCCACATTGTTTAAGGGACATAATTTTAGTAGAAATCAAATTTCTAGAGAGATATTAACCCAATGATTTCAAAATAATACGGCTTGCTCTGGCATCACATTTCAAGACCAAGAATAAAAAGTTCAGTCATCTATTAAGTGAAAGATGCTACAATTATAACTGCTATAAAGTGGTAGAGAAATATAAGTGGGATTTTAAACAATTAGACTTGTCTCCCACACTGATTGAAGTATTTATTTGTAAATACCACCAGAAGTATTTATTTAGAGAGCAAAAAATCCAGATGACTTGTATGCAAATGTTATTTGGAGAATATGCACGTCTTGCCAAATGCAACCATTTCCAAAATGCAGGTAAGGACTATGTCAGCCGTCCTTCTCTGACTGTGTTCTCAGAAGCCCCATGTATGATTCCCTCCAGGACTATGGTTAATTAATGTCTTCTGGGGTTTACTTTCCCTACAGCTATTGAGGCTTTTTCTGCTTTTAGAGGAAAAAGTTTGTCCTAGGTGATACTTTCAACCCTTGTCCAGTCTCAACAGGTTCAGTTTTGGCCCCAGGAGGCAAGAAAATGAAAGCAAGGGAGAGGAGCCTGAAGGGGCTCCAAATACCATCACTATTCAGTACAAAGCAGGATAAACTATTTCTGCCCAAGACCGCAGATTTCTGTATTTCCTTGTATATGGTCAGTGTGATTTTTTTAACTTCATCAACGTTTCACATTTTAAACATTTTTATGTTTCTGTTCCTATCATGTGCTTTAAAGACCATCTATTTTAAAGCAAGAAAATGAGAATACAGGTAAAATTCAAAGGGGAAAAAGGATGGGAGCCTATGAATGGTTAGTTGTTCCCTTACTCTATCCCACTCAGAGCTAACTCACATTTGACTGAGTAGGTGTTCTACATTTATATTCTGGATAGCAAATTATTCTTGTGGACAAACAGGGCGTGTGTCTTTCTCTCCTTTAAATGCCATATAAAGGGGAAACTATATTCCTAGATTTGGATACTAGGCAGCATCTACCAACATGGGGCAGAACAGTTTAAAAGGTGATGGAAATAGGAATTTTCATTTCAGAAGAAGAGAATAGATGTCTCAGGCAACTGAAAGAACATATCTGGGTCAGTAAAATTAAAGTGTGAAAGATACTATACTTTGTGTTGGACAGGCTTCTCCACACAGGAAAGAACCCACCTAAATGCTGAGGGACAAATCAGTGAAGTGGCCTGAGTCTTCCTTTTTTCAGCTGTAAAATCTGGTATAAACTGGTCAAACAGAAGATGTCATAAACATAAATTGAAATAAATCTGCATTTTCCAAGCCTAGTGAATTTTTAAAGACTGAATTAAGTGACAACTGAAATCTTGAAGAAGAACCAACTCAGGCATGGCTCTTAAAGAGTGGTCTACCTTAAAACTCTGGTCTCTGAGGACCAATTATAGAGAACTAAGGAGACTCTGCATCACCTGAATAGCCTCTACTCCCACTCGGACACTGTGAAGTCAGTGAAAAAGGAATATTGTCTATAGAAACACAAATGTTAAAATATGAACATTTTGCTTTGATCTCAACCCAAAAATAAGTAAATGAGTTAAATATCAAAAACATCTATTCTAATTTCAAATTCTCCACACACAACCTAACATGTAACATGTGCTACAAATCTATTCATGCTATGTGACTGAATAGTGTCTGTGCAATGTGTAGGTGTTAAGTAAATGCCATATAAAGTAAATACTTAGTTTATTATAAACTACCTTTTCACGTGTTAATTTCTTTTAACTGTGCATAAAATTTGAAATTAATGGCTTGTTCAATTGCCAACATCTTTCTCCTAGGCACCACTTCAGGTAGTGATACAACTTACAGTGAATCTTAGCTTACGTTTGTTGAAGTATAGAATTCAATACAGTTTAAAAATCAAAACTCTGTCTAGTGTCCTAAGGATCCCAAAGATGTTTTAGTATTTGTGAGTTATTTTAAGAGTAGCCGGAAAATGCTGAAGAAATGTTCATGAGAAGGCTTGTGCCTGGGAACCGAGATGATATGCATGGTCAGGAGGAAGTTAGCGGGCAAAGAAAATGAGACTCATGAAAAGATTAGTGATTTAGGTATTAAACTCCTCTAGGCCTCTTCTGCTTCTTTCCTAAGCTCCTACAACTGGTCTAGTCAGTTTCCATCACTTCGAATTATGTTGAAGATCTCTGATACACTGGAATCCATTAAAAAGATTCATACACCCTAATTTTGAGCACTACAGACATATGATGCACTTTCTGGGTATTATATTCAACATTTGACTATGGAAGGTGTCTTGTATTTTTAAGAATTAGAACCTCATAAGACTCATAGGAAGTAAATGTATTTTTAAAAACTTTTAAGTAAAACATTTTTGTCACCCTATTTAGATCATCTTAAAATAGCATTAGTCTTCCACAAGGGCTTCAGAGATACTAAGGGAACAAAGTAGCAAAGAAGCATTATTGAAGATTAAAGCCAACAACTTATTGTTTTAAAGATGAATATATATTCATATATAGTTGTAGATAAGGCTGTGGAAGGGTGTGTCATGAGTGGTTACTTTTGAATGAAAACTGCTTTTTTTCTCCCTTATCAATATCTTTAAACTTTGCTACAGTAAACCTGTATTGCATTTGTAGTAATTTAAAAAAAAAAAAAAACAATAAGGGTTTTTCTTTTTTATAATTAGACAATGGGTACTATAAAGTGCAGCTGGAATCTTCAAGGGTGCTTTTTCAAGGATACATTTGCTTAATAATTTCATCTAAAAAAGTTACATCATCCAGTCTAGCCACAAATTCCAAATTAGTCATTCACCAATAAAGAAAACAAAGGGAACTCAAACACAATCAGAAAAATGAAAAAGGAGATGCTGCAATTATTGCCATGGAAAGACAAAGGACCGTAAGAGACTATGAATAATTTTATGCCAACAAACTGGACTTTGTTGAACATTGATGTGAAAATCCTCAAAAAATATTAGCAAACTGAATTCAACAATACATTAAAAGGATCATACACCACGATGAAATGGGATTTATTCCAGGGATGCAAGGATGGTTCAACATCTGTAAATCAGTGTGATAAGCCACATTAACACAGTGAAGGATAAAAAGTGTATGAACATCTCATTAGATGCTAAAAAAAAAAAAAAGCATTTGACCATATTCAACATTTTTTTGATAAAAAACTTTTAACAAAACAAGTATAGAGGAAATATACCTCAACATGAAAAAGGCCATATATGACAAGCCCACAGCTAATACCATACTCAATGGCAAAAAGCTGAAAGGTTTTCCTCTAAGATTAGAAATAAGACACAGATGTCCATCGTCACCACTTTTATTTAGCATAGTATTGGAAGTCCTAGCCAGAACATTAAATGGCAAGAAAAAGAAGTAACAGGCATCCAAATTGGAAAGGAAGAAGTAAAATGGTCACTAATTACAGATATCATGATACTATATACAGAAACCTAAAAAGTCTGGGGCGCCTGGGTGGCTCAGTTGGTTAAGCAACTGACTTCAGCTCAGGTCATGATCTCACAGCTTGTGGGTTCAAGCCCCACATTGGGCTCTGTGCTGACAGCTGGGAGTCTGGAGCCTGCTTCAGATTCTGTGTCTCCTTCTTGCTCCTCCCCCATTCTCTCTCTCTCTCTCTCTCTCTCTCTCTCTCTTTCAAAAATAAATTAAAAAACACCTAAAAAGTCTATCAAAACACTGTTAGAATAAACAAATTCAGTGAAGTTTCAGGATACAAAAATCAATACACACAAGCCTGTTGTGTTTCTTCACGCTAATAATGAACTATCAGAAAGAGAACTTAAGGAAACAATCCTGTTAACAACTGTATCAGAAAAATAAAATACCTAGGAATAAATTTAACCAAGGAGATGCAAGAGCTGTTTGCTGAAAGCCGTATAAGACATTGACTAAAGAAATAGAGGAAAACACAAATAAATGGAAAGATCTACCATGCTCATGTTTCGGAAGGATTAACATTGTTAATATGTTCATACTACCCAAAGCAATCTACAGATTCAATGCAATCTCTATCAAAATTCCAATGTCATTTTTCACAGAAATACAGCAAATAATTCTAAAATTTGTATGGAACTACAAAAGACCTCAAAGAGCTAAAACAATCAAAGAAGAACAAAGTTGGGTTATTCAAACAGTATGGTATTGGCATGAAAATAGACACATCGATATCACCTCACGCCAGTCAGTGTCGCCAAAATGAACAAATCAGGAGACTATAGATGCTGGAGAGGATGTGGAGAAACGGGAACCCTCTTGCACTATTGGTGGGAATGCAAATTGGTGCAGCCACTCTGGAAAGCAGTGTGGAGGTTCCTCAAAATATTAAAAATAGACCTACCCTATGACCCAGCAATAGCACTGCTAGGAATTTATCCAAGGGATACAGGAGTACTGATGCATAGGGGCACTTGTACCCCAATGTTTATAGCAGCACTCTCAACAATAGCCAAATTATGGAAAGAGCCTAAATGTCCACCAACTGATGAATGGATAAAGAAATTGTGGTTTATATACACAATGGAATACTACGTGGCAATGAGAAAGAATGAAATATGGCCTTTTGTAGCAACGTGGATGGAACTGGAGAGTGTGATGTTAAGTGAAATAAGCCATACAGAGAAAGACAGATACCATATGGTTTCACTCTTATGTGGATCCTAAGAAACTTAACAGAAACCCATGGGGGAAGGGAAGGAAAAAAAAAAAAAAAGAGGTTAGAGTGGGGGAGAGCCAAAACATAAGAGACTGTTAAAAACTGAGAACAAACTGAGGGTTGATGGGGGGTGGGAGGGAGGGGAGAGTGGGTGATGGGTATTGAGGAGGGCACCTTTTGGGATGAGCACTGGGTGTTATATGGAAACCAATTTGACAATAAATTTCATATATTAAAAAAAAAATAAAAAAAAAAATAGACACATCACTTAATGGAACAGAATAGATTGCCTGGAAATAAACCCATGTATATATAGTTAATTCATGACAAAGGAGCAAATATAATAGGAAAAGGAAAATTTATAATAGGAAAATATAATCTAATAAATGATGTTGGGAGAACTGGAAAGCCACATGCAAAAGAATGAAACTGGACCACTATCTTACACCACACACAAAAATTAATTCAAAATGGATTAAAGATTTGAACATAAGACTTGAAGCCATAATACTCCTACAAGAAAATACGGGTGGTGAGTTCCTTAATAAAGATCTTAGTGATGATTTTTTCGTATTTGACACGAAAAAGCAAAAGCAACAAAAGCAAAAATAAATAAGTGGGACTATATCAAACTAAAAAGCTTCTGCATTGCAAAGGAAACCATAAAAAAAATGAAAAGGCAACTTAACAGGAAAAAATATTTGCAAATTATAAACCTGATAAGGGCCTAATATACAAAATATACAAAGAACTCATACAATTCAACAGTAAAAAACAATGCAATTAAAAATGGGCAGAAGGTCTGAATAGACGTTTTTTGTTTCCAGAGAACACCTACAGATAATTAATAGGTACATGAAAAGATGCTCAACATCACTAATCATCAGAAAAATGCAAATCAAAACCACAATGAGCTATCACCTTGCATCTGTTAGAAGGACTATTAGCAAAAAAAACCCAAAAAACAAAAAACAAAAACATAAGAAATAACAAGTGTCAGAATGTGGAGAAAAAGGAATCCTTGTGCACTGTTGGTGGGAATGAAAATTGGTGCAGCCACAATGGAAAGCAGTATGGAGGTTCCTCAAAAAATTAAAAATAGAACTATCACATGATTAGCAGTTCTGCTTCTGAGTATTTTTTAAAAAAGAAAACAGCACTACTAATTTGAAGAGACATATACATTTCCATGTTCACTGAAACAGTATGTACAGTAGCCAAGATATGGAAACAATCAAAGGGTCCGCTGATAAATGGATAAAGAAATTGTGTTGTATATACACTATGGAATATTACTCAGCCATGAAAAAGAATGAAATCTTGCCATTTGCAACAACGTAGATGGATCTTGAGGGCATTGTGGTAAGTAAAATAAGAAAGATACATACTGTATGATCTCTCACAAATGTGGAATCTAAAACAAAGCAAAAGAAACCAACTTCATAGATAAAGAGAACAGATTGGTGTCAGCAAGAGGCAGGGGCTGGGAGGTGGGAGAGATGGGCGAATTTTTTTTTTATTTTGTTTTTTAAATAAAATATTAATATATACAGTCCTACAATAGACAGTGAGGGCCCACAAACTGATGTAAAAGGAATAATTCTGCCCTGTATCTTGAGAGATGGTGACTTCTTCCTATTTTTGTGCACTGACAGTATATGTGTACATGTACAACTTGCTTTCTCTGATGGGGCCACAGAAGGGGGCAGTTCACTAAAAAGATAAATTTCTTTATCCATTCATCAGTTGATGGACATTTGGGGAGAAAGAAGATGCGGTTTATATATACAATGGAATACTACTTGGCAAAGAGAAAGAATGAAATCCTGCCATTTCCAATAACATGGATGGAACTGGAGAATGTTATGCTAAGTGAAATAAGTCAGTCAGAGAAAGCTATCATATGTTTTCACTCATATGTGGAACTTGAGAAGCTTAACAGAAGACTATGGGGGAAAGGGAAGGGGAAAAAATAGTTTCAAACAGAGAGGGAGGCAAAATCATTAGAGACTCTTAAATACACAGAACAAGCTGAGGGTTGATAGGGGAGGCAGGAGAGAGGGGAAAATGGGTGATGGGCATTGAGGAGGGCACTTGTTGGGATGAGCACTGGGTGTTGTATGTAAATGATGAATCACAGGAATCTACCCCCAAAACCAAGAACACACTATATACACTGTATGTTAGCTAACTTGACAATAAATTATATTTTTAAAAAAGATAAATTTCTTGATCTTGATTTTTTAAAATGCTGGCTCTCAATAGTTTTATTTGGAAGCAACTTTAATGCATAAAATCCCTTCAGTAGAGGTCTTTATCCTACTATAACCACATTTGTGCCAAATTAAATGTATTGATAATCACTGTTTGAAAATAAATGATGCAATAAATAAAATATCCTTTTTTATTAGCTGTTAGCAAAATTATAGGATGCTGTGCCCCTTTTACCACATATCGAGTAGAAAATTATATCTCTGCTTTTTATATTACTCAAAAACAGTATGGTTCAGGTCCTTTGTTTTCTCAAATTGTGTTATTAACATTTTGTTGACATGTAGTTCTTTTCTCCTTTATCTTAGGTGTATGTTTTATCCGCTTTGCAAGAAAAACAGATACTCCTAAGGTCTGAACTGGTATTTGAAGAGATAAGTTCACTTTTAGTTCATGCCTAATAACATTACATTATTCTTTAGAAAGAGATAGCAGACTATGTCTTATAAATTTTAATATACTCTTTCTGTCATCAAAGAATGAGTGAATTATCCTACTGATAAATTATGGGACTCCATCAAACTGGATGATGTCTGGTTACTCTATTTTTGCCAACTAAGCACACACGAAAACATTATGCAATGGGCAGTATTTTGGTGACTTTAGGAACCTGCACAGAGTTAGCACCTCTTCACAAATTGCCCAGAGAGCATTCTTTGTAATGATTTCAGAGGGAGGACCAAAAGGGAGTGGAAAGGAGATTTGATGAAATATTTGTGAAACTGGGCAATGGAACCTCTCTAAGCCCATTTCCTCCCTGGTAAAAACAAGAGAATTCCTTCCTCGAAAGGTGGTTGTGACTATTTAAAAGGTTGGTGTAGTTATAGGAAAATAGGTTGTGGGGCACCTGGGTGGCTCTGTAGGTTGAGCGACCAAGTCTTGATTTTGGATCAGGTCAGGATCTTATGGTTTGTGGGTTCTAGCCCTGAATCTGGCTCTGTGCTGACAGTGAGGAGCCTGACTGGGAGTCTCTCTCTCCCTCTCTCTCTCTGCCACTCTCCTGCTCTTTCTCTCACAATGAATAAATAATTTTTTTTTAAGTTTGTAAAGCACTATGGTGGATATTATGATTGCATAAATATGAGCATTGAGCACATTAGGAAAGACCTTATTAAATTTGGTGCTGTAGCACTCATGATAACCCTTAACTGGAGAGGTAGAGAGGGGACAGGCTGAACACTGTTGACCATAGCATTACAAATGCCACTTCCAAAACTTCCTGGTTTTCAGTGGCATTCACACTTGTTTAAGGGTCTATTCTGCCTCTCTCATAGCAAAGGGACTCCCCTCCAGTAAAGGTGTCTGATGTTGCTGATGTCATGCACTTTAATATCAGTAAATGTGGAGGTATTCATGGAAAGGAGGAGGTTAACATTCTCTTGAAGACACTCAGGAAAACTCTTCCAACTGGGAATTGAGATGGGCAAAGAGCTAGGATTTAAACAGCTAATGGGCATTAACTAAATACATCACATAGAAAGCTGGCTGGCTGGAATACAGATCAACTCTTCCTGTCTCTATATACACACCTCCGTCACATGAACACAATAGTCCCGCACCCCAAGTAAAGTAAGAGAGTTGATGATAAGAACTAGATTACTTCAGTATCCTGGGGGTAGGCAGATGTCTTGTGGCTGAAGAGATCTGTTAGGTTTTCTGTAAACAGATCCTACCTCCATCATCTTCTTTTGTGGCAACAGAGACATACAAAGGGGATTTTCCTGACCAGTGTGAGTGGGAAAGAAATGAGGCAAATTATTGAGAAACTGAGGGGCATTCATCGAAGAGCAACAAATATGATTTATAAGCCTGAAGGGACTGCCTTCAGAGGAAGATGAAAGAGACCAGTCTCCAGCATAACCACCAGCTCTAACTAACAGGGACTGGCTCATCAGCCCCAAGTACTTGGAGAGTGTAAATAGCAGGCATGGAGAGAAATTATTTAGTGTGGTCCAAGGGGACAGGAGGAGGAATGATGGAAATGAAAGTCAAAACAAAGATGATTTAGGCTGCTGAGCAAGTCTCATGCCTTAATGGAGAGATCTATTATAGACTGTGCTGCCCTGTCCCCTGGGAAGTGTGGAAGCCCCATCACTTTTGCCATTTACAATTGGAAAAGGCACTAAAAAGTAGATCAGCATATTGGAGAGGGGAAAAACCACCACATGCCCTCGGAGGATCAGTGGGATGACCTAATAGGTCTTTTCCATCTCAAATTACTACGATGTGGCTTATGTGCTTGGGGACCTGAGTTGCTAGAATAATTTTCCATCACCTGGGCTTCTTTTCTGTTACTACGGGGCCTGAGTGAAGAGATAATAGGCAACAGAGAGCAGTTTCTGCATTCTAAATTGGAGCCCACAGTGTACTGATGCTTTAGTGTGAAGGCAGAACTGATTAGGTGGTTCCGCATCGTGATGTCAGTGCACGTAAATACATACACATATGGATTGAGCCCCAAAACTGTGTACACCTACTGAGACACAAGACAAAAGGAAAGGAGCTTTGCTACATTTGGATGGTAGCTGCATAAATGAAAAGTTCAAGTAGTTTATTCCCTAAACTAGGAAAATAAATGTCCAAATAATTAAACTCTAAAAAAAAAAAAAAAATGATTTGGCCTTCAAAAACTAGTAAGAAATATTTACTGTGTAGGAACTTGAGGACCCATGTTCTGAATGTTGTTTATGCTATATTTCTGGCCACAGCTGCAGTTATATTAGCAACTGACACATTCTGAAACTCTTGGTGGCCCAGAAGGGTAAATGTGGGCTTGAAGCAGCGGCAATCTGGGGCGACAACTGCAATGGCAAGGTATGGGCACAGGTTGGTCAGATGGAAACTGGGGCAGGCAGAGAAGGGCTGGTGTCACTGTGATTGCTAGAAGGAGTACAGCTGTGACCATAACAACCCCTCTCAGCCAGAGGATGACACAGAAGGACAAAAATGGTAAGAGGATGACAGGAGGGCGAGGCAGTGAGAAACAAAGCGAAAGAATCTTTGCGGGGGTGGGGGGGGGGACCCACAGCTGTAAGTTCTTCGCAGGTGGAGTGTATCACAGTTCCTGATAAAAATATTGTATGTGGTTGGGCGTAAGTGAAACTTGGCGTTCTGGAACACTGAAGTTTGCTACAGACTCAGGGTTTGACTTACACCCGACAGATATAGGTCAACCCTCATCCTGCTGCTCTTAGCAGCTGTAGCCAATGGGAGACAGAGCTGCCCAGCACGCCAGTTTAAGCTGCTGCTAATAGATGGAAATCAACCTAACCCCATTTCCTGCTTTTCTGCTGTCCTTGCTTGTCTGTTCATGGCCAATTTAGGCAGAGGCTGAGCTACTGGCTCACCATAACTCCTGGGGGACTGATGGGGTAGAATATGTTACTGGCATATTCCCTTTCCCTGTGTAAAATACAATACTCTCTCATTAGTTTAAGGGCAATCCTAAATTCATAGAGAGATTATGCTGATCTTTTGCTTCAGTGTAGCTTTAGAGATGTTTAGACAGAGGGAGATCCAAGACAGAGGCCTGTTTCAGAAAAGCTATGGCAAAGGTTAAATGACTTGTCCAAGGTTACTTGGAGAGGTGGTGGTAGAGGCAGGAAGAAAATTAAGGAAGTGGTCAGAGAATAAATGGGGGGAATTATCAGATTAAATATGGAAAAAGCATCACAGAATAAAACTGATGTAATTAATATCCTTACCTTGGGTTAAATATCTGTTGGAAATCCCAGTTCAGTAATATACATATTCCTTTATCCTAGGTGTTCAGACTCTTAAAAGTGAATTCAGATGTTTTCTTAAACTCCTATTTTAAAAAAACATCCAGCCTATTCTCCTCATTGAAAGTGACATTAAATCAAGCTAAGTCTGGTCATGTGGCCTCAACTGTTTACTCACTAGAGCCAATAGGTAAGGGCCTGCGGAGTTGAGTTAGAGGATGAATTAGAAGGACAAGCTTTATGCTAAATGTTCAGTTGTAACTACATATCTTTCTGCAGGATTTTATTCCTTACCTTTTCCCCCCCTGGATTCTAGGCCAATTAGACTAAGTTAGAACTCCCAAAGTGGAGGATCCCATAACTCAGAATCTTTGATTCAGACAGATTGCTACTTTCTTTTCATCATTTTAAGAAAGCAAATGAATCCCTGAAACTACTTTTTCTACTAGTACTTAAGCTCCCAGAGGATTTTTCTGATCAAAAGTTAGCCATGTCCTGAAATAACAGGTTACTTCTTGTTCTTTGTGTTTAAACAAATGAAATTAGGCTTATTAAATAATACTTGGAAAGTGTTTAAAAGAAAATAAAAATCACCCATAAATTTACCAGCCAGTGACAACCACAAGAGCATTTCTGTGTTTCTTTATTTCTCCATACACATATACATTCCCAAATTTGTTGTTTTAAATGTTTTTTGTAGATTGTCATATTGCCCTCCAGAAAGGTTAAATCAATTTATAACCCATTTTTAATGACTAATATAACTTTTAAAAAGCAAACAAACTTTAAATTTTAGAGTTGAACAATGATGCCTTGCTGCTATCTTTATTTACTTGTATCTTCCTTACTCAGGTTGACCATTTCTCTCCTATGATTGTGGCCAATATTAGTGGACATTTTCTTTGACCCAACAACAGTGTGGTTTCTGGAATGGACCCCAGTGCCAGGAATGGGTCCTGATTAAAATAAACCAAGCATGGTAATCCAATTTCTCTTGCTAGTTAGTGAATGGCTCAAAATTAGAACGTGGCATTCCTCTGACAGCAGAGTTGATTCAGGGTGGTCCTAAATTGACTCAATAAGGCTGAAGAGAAGGGCTCAGATTTCATTGCTAGAAAAGCAGCTCCATTGCTTTTCTGATAGATGTGAACAAGAAAGCATGTTGCCCCCAGGAGTTGCTAGGTACCATTTCACGATCCTGAGAGAAGCCATCCTGTCCTTCTAGTTACATGAAATAATACATTTCTCTGTTATTTAGGTCAGTATGATTTGGTGTTTTGATTTTTCCAGTAAGAAGTTGTCATAATCCTTTCTATTCCATGGCATTTTTAAATTTTGTTTTTGTCAGTTCCTATTGTACTTTTATTTTTGGTGTGGCAAGAACTCTACTGAGGTTATAATCTATTATTAACATGTCTCATTTCTCACTTATCATTTGTTATTTAATGTAAGGAATATTATAATTTAAATTTATTAAATCCATCAGTGTATTTCTTTGTGATGTATTCCATTGTTTTCACATTTATTCATTCATTCATTCATTCATTCAAGAATGTATATGTGAAAACACAAGGTGTCAGACACAATGAGAGGCAATAAGACTATATAAAGGAGCTAATAAAGACAGTCTCTATCCTTATGGAGTTGTTTTTTTGTTTTTATTTTTGAGAGAGAAAGAGCATGAGCATTGAGGAGGGGCAGAAGGAGAGATAGTGAGGGAAAAAGAGGAGAAAGAGTCGGCGGGGGGGGAGGGGGGGATCCCAAGCAGGCTCCACACTTAGTGTGGAGGCTGATGCAGGCCTCAATCCCATGACCTAGGATCACAACCAGACCCAAAATTAAGAGATGGATGCTCAGCCAACTGAGCCACCCAGGCACCCGCTTACGGAATTTATATCCTAGTAGGGCATTAAAAGTAGTTAGACATTAACTGAAAAGCCACACATATGAGTATGAACTGTTAATAGGTAGACCCTACAAAGGGAAAGACAAAATATAAGAGAACTTTAATAGAAAGATTAGATCTATTTGGGGAAGTCAGTGGAAGCTTCCCTGGGGGAAGTGGTGATTGAGCTATAAATGGTAGAGAAGTTGGGTAGTTAGGTGAGAACATTATAGGCAGTGGAAATAGCAGATGCAAAAGTCCTGCTCAGCAGCAAGCACAAAAAATATGAAGGATTGAAAGAATGTAGTAGAGCCTACGTGTTGAGAGGGGCCTGAGAGAAGATGAAGAATGGGGGTCAGAGAGTGAGGGGTGGGGGGATCCTGACCATGCAGGGCCAATAAGTCCATGTTAAGTAGTTGTTCCTTCTTCCTAAAATCTGTAGGAAATCATTGAAGGTGTCATCTATGACAATCACATTCCCCTTACTTCCAACATCTAATCCAATACCAAGTCCTATGAATTTTGTCTTCTAAGTATCTCTTCAGTCTGTTCACTTTAATCCATGCACTTCCCTCCATCATTACCAACACTTTCTTAGCCCGTTTTATCATCACTTCTGCCTAGACTAATGAAACAGCCACATCAGTGATCTGTTTGCACCCACCCTTGCCCCACTCCAATCCATTCCTACACAGCTATGAAACTATAGATCTGACCTTGATACGACTTGATGACATAGAAAACACTGAAAGAGGACCAGTTGTTGTTGCTGTTGTTGTTGTTTTTAGTTTGGTGTCTGAGAGGTGAGTGTGTGCATGAGCAGTTTATGTGTTCAGTTTTGGACATGGTGAATTTGAAATACCCTTGGGATGTCCTAGAGAAGAAGCTAAATGGGAGGTGAATGTTTAGGTAGGTGTCTTCTGTTTGTCCACTTAGAGCCACTCTCTACCCTTCTCTATTCTCTGTCCAAAGAGACTGAGCTGTATGGAATATATCACAATTTCATATATCCCCAGTACCTGGCTCCCAGGATCTCCGGCTTCTACATGGGTTCAGCAAATAGGAGGTGCAGGCAGAAGATTGAAGGAAGAGAGTGAAAGCTGAATATTTATTCCTTATTATCTACGTCCTGCATTCTCTCTACCTCTCCTGCCCCCTTTCCTCCCCCCCTTCTACCCTTTCCCTTCAAACATTCCTTTTTTGCCACCTCCTTCTCCTGCCCTTCTTCCTCCCATTTCTTCCTCTTCTCCCTCCCTCCCTCCCTCCCTCCCTCTTTCCTCTCTCTCATCAGGTAATAATTTCTACCTCCTTGTTTCTTTAGGCTTAAGGCAGTAATAGCTTCCTGAGATACTGTACCACTATCCTGTTGCTTTCCCCAAATTTTTTATAAATTATCTTTTAATTGAAATCTCCTTAAATACCTATTTTGAGTGTGCCACCTTTTTCTTTCAGGAATCCTGACTAATAAGTAAGAAATGGTTGGACTAGAGGTAAATTTGAGTTTGCCTGGGTAGAGGTTGTAATTGGAGCCATGGGTATGAGTGCAAATACCTTAGGAGACGGTAGAGAAGGAATGGGCCCTGAAGAACTCAAACATACAATGGTCTCCAGAGGAGGCTAATCCTGCAAAGGAATTGGAGAAGTAGTGGCCAAAGTGGTAGGAGAAAAATCAGGGCAATGTATGCATGGAAGCCAAAGGAAACAGAGGAAAGGAAAAGAGGGTTGGTAGTCAAGGCTATCAATTGGTCCCGCAAAGTCACTGGATTTAGTGACTGACACTGTTGTGAATGTGTTACATATTTTCTGTGTTCCCTTCTTCACAATTCTTTAAGTGTTTTACATTAACTTATCTAGAATTTATTTTAGATACATAAAAATATGGTCAAATTTATTTTAGAATACATTTTAAGATGAAAAATCAACTACCCTCCCTTAGCCATTATTCCAGCACCATTTATTAAATAGTTCGTCACTTTCTCTAACCGTTATTTCCTTCATCATACACTGTTTTTAAAAGCATGAAGAGATGTTTGAGCACCTTCTACTAGATGTTTAAGAATTTCCTTTTTGGGGCGCCTGGGTGGCTTAGTCAGTTAAGCGTCCGACTTCAGCTCAGGTCACGATCTCGCGGTCCCTGAGTTCGATCCCCGCGGCGGGCTCTGGGCTGATGGCTCAGAGCCTGGAGCCTGCTTCCGACTCTGTGTCTCCCTCTCTCTCTGCCCCTCCCCCATTCATGCTCTCTCTCTGTCTCAAAAATAAATAAACGTTAAAAAAAAATTTAAAAAAAAAAGAATTTCCTTTTTGCATTTGTATTGGTTCAATGGCTGTCACTTCATTTATTTTAGCATCCATTAGAACAAGCCTAACCCTATAATTCTTAATTTTCAGAATTCTATCAATAGAACTTTTTACTCTTCTAGATGAACTTAGAACCATTTTATTAATTTAAAAATGTCATTGAGATATTTGTTTGGGATTTTTTTTTTATCAAATTTTTTTTTAATATTTATATATTTTTGAGGGAGAGAGAGAGGAGAGAAAGAGAGACGACAAGTGGGGGAGGGGCAGAGAGAGAGGAAGACGCAGAATCTGAAGCAGGCTCCAGCCTCTGAGCTGTCAGTGCAGAGCCGGTCGTGGGGCAAACCCACGAACTGTGAGATCATGACCTGAGCCAAAGTCGACGCTTAACTGACTGAGCCACCCAGGCGACCCTGTTTGGGATTTTTTAAATTTATTTTCTTATTGACTTATAACTGACCTATAATGTTATTAGTTTCAGGCATACAACATAATGTTTCCAGATTGGTACATACCGTGAAATGACCATCACAATAAATCTAAGTAACTTCTGTCACCATAATCTAGTTACAAAAAATGTGTGTGTGTGTGTGTGTGTGTGTGTGTGTGTGTGATAAGAACTGTTGGGGATTGCTTTAATCCTATAAACATCAGTTGGGAAGAATTTAAATCTTTTAGTCTTATAGCCAGAAACTTGATAGATAGATAAATCCATCTTCAAATCTAATTTTTTAACTCTAAGACAAGTATAGTCATTGTCTTTAAATAACGTGTATTTTGTGAAGGTCATTTCCAAATACTGTATTACATATTTACATTCTTCTTTCTGATGTTTCTTAGATATGCTTTGTTATTCTTTCTCTGACTTTAAAAAAAATGTTTTTTGGTATGAGAATAACATGTACTTCTGGTAGAAAATACAAGAGAAATCAAGAAAATAATAATGAAAAAAAACCCTCCTACACAATCCTAACAGCCAACACCCAGATCCCAACACTAATAACTTTTCGGTGCACTGACTAAACAGTCCTTATATTTTTATGCATGAGTATTTTTACATTTCTTACTCAAATGAAATACTATATTGTTTAGTAACTTCTTTCACCTGCTACACAAAGAACATCTTCTTTTATTAGTATGTGCACTTCTAACTTACTCTTCATTGCTGCATTCTTTTCTGTTATATAGATGTACCTTAATTTAATTTATTTAACCAGACTCTGATTGGGGACCTTTGCTGTTTCAAACTTTCCAGTGTGAAATTATGCTGTGATACACCTCTTTTACCTCCTCAATTCCACAGAGCCTTGAAATTTTATTTTTATTAAATATTGAATATATGCAAAGGAGATTTGTCAAATACACGTTTAAGGATAAAAAAGTAACAATACCATGATCACTTACTTGTATGCGCCCTGTTCTGTTTAAGACCTAGAACATTTAGGCCCCTATGTGTCCCTCTCCAACCCCATCCTTCCTCATCATTCCCTTTATTTTTATTTCTGTTTTACACATGTACATATGTACATGAACATATAATATGCAATTTTGTATGTTTTTCTTTAACTTTCATAAAATTGGAATTTTACTGTATGGATATTTGCAACTTGCTTTTTCAACTCAATAACATGTTCCTGAGATTCACTCATGTTGTTGCAAATAACTACAATTTTATTCATTTTTTATTGCTGCATAGTATTCAATTATATGAATATACCATGATTTTTAATCCATCCTACTGTTCGTGCCTAGTTTGATTATTTCCAGTTTTTGCTGTTTCAAGTATGCTACTGTGAATATCCTGGTACCTATCTCCCAGTGCTACTGAAGGAGGACCATTTTAAACTAAATTCTCAGCCTGAAGTTTTTCCAGACCACCCAGGTAGTGCAACTCAGACATCAAAACTCACAATAAAAGCTAGCTTTTACTAATGAACGTTTAGGTAAGATTTTCCTTCCCCTTTACCCAGGGCAAAATTTTAGGATGAGCAAATGTCCTTGTTGTTTGGAATGGGGGCAATTTTATTTCTAGTGTACCCTTTTGAGCTTTATGTAGGATGTCTGTCTTTGAGATTGCCTTCTTTTGGCTGGACATGGACCTTGTCACCCATCATCCATATCTTGCAAGGCTGTGAACACTGGAACTCAAGAACCCCTGATCTGTCAAAAGTCCTTAATGCAAAAGCAAACATCAGTGCCTGAATCATCTTACTAGGGCCTTGCTTTGAATTCATGTTGGCCGTATTTTGTTACTGTCATTAATGCATTTAAAAATATATTTCTACATTTTATTCATTATTGTTTTTATCTATTGTCAATAGGAAGGTTGTTAAGGGCATCTAGTTTGCCAGTAGCCTTCCATCCACTCCACTTCAGCTATATTCTTACATACCCTAGATCTTTTTCACTTCTAATATCTGTTTCACTTCCTCAATCTCAGTTTCAAATATCTTCTCTATGGCCATCATCTCTGGTCTTTGAGTGCCTCTAATTTATCCATCCCACATGAACAATTCTTCAACCCCATTAGAAATCCAATCCATTCACCACCAAATGTTTGCTGTCCATTTTCTTGGGTTCATCCTCATTCAGATTAGAATCTATGCAGGGTCCCTGTGTTGCAAAATACAGTGTAAATGGTGTCCTCCAGAGTTGTGCCATGTCATGGTCCCTCATCATAATTACTCCCTTATACACACTGTCCACGTCCTTGTTTTTTTCCCCTTCTAACATCTGATATGGCAACAGTTATTGATTAAACCAACATCTGTTTTCCTACTCTGTACCTAGTTCTGGAGGAAAACAAGTAACTATGCCAAATGGTTTCCTTCCAAATTTATGTGGCTTCAGTGTGCTTAGCAATTCTACTGTATTTCTCTAGTCAGCTCACTCTATCACCCTTCAAAGCAACTTCTCTGCAGACCTTAGGCTTCCCTGACCCCACCTCCTTCTCTGTCGATGGCTTCCCTTCTTATTTCATTGAAGTAATGGAATCTAACACACCAGAGAGCCTCCTCATCCATCTACTGCCAAACCCACCAAACTTCCTACACTTGTAACATATTCTCAGCTTTCCCTCTTGTGACTGGATGAACTATCCATGTTCATATCTAAGGCCACCTGTGCACATGTGCAAGGGATTCTGCCCCTTCTTCTGCCCTCTGCCCAACACTATCAATGATTCCCTGTCATTCTGCTTTTCTTCCTGCTCTAAGAATGGGCCCATGCTGTCAGGTTTCTTTGTTATGTTTTGTTTTTTTTCTTAACACAAAACAGGAGCCTTCCTCTTCTGAGAAGATGAAGTTGATATACTCTTCCTTATTCCTCCATCTAAGTAAAACTAAAACCCTTGGACATTATGTGTATGTGTAAGAAAAATACTGAAAGTTAACGAGAGGAAAACAGGCCAGCTAAGCTCTCTGGGACACAGTGGTTAGTTCCCTATGTTTGCTTGCCTACCTCACACATCCCAGACTTAGGGCTGAAGAAGCTGGCAGCCCACAAACACCAGCAGGCATATGGAAAAAGCCCCAACAAAAGCCTGTTCTGTTTAGCTGAAGAACCAGGAAAAGTGTTAGCCTAGCAAAATAGGAAACTTTTAAATTATCTGAAGTGCTCTACCCCAGCCGAAACCCACAGAAAAAACTGTGGCCCCAATCCTACTCATGCCAGTAAAGTCCTAGTGGGAAACCTAGACTTTAGTCCTCAACAAGGCTGTACCAAGGCACCTCAACATCTGCCGAGGGGGCATCAGAGAAGAATAAATAGAGAGCTGGGATTTCATCCCCACACTTCCCCCTCTCTCTCCTCCCCCAGGGCCAGCAGGGACCACATGGGGGGCCTGGACTTCCATCCCTACCTGGCATTAGCAAAGCCTTCTTTCCCTCCCTCACAGGGTGCCGTCAGAGAAGACCTCATAGAACATCAGGGCTTTCACTACCACCCAGCAGTAATGGGGCACTTCTGCCCCTTCTAGCCACAAAGGTGTGAGTGGAGGCCCTCTGGGGAGCCAGAACTCCCACTCCTGCTCAGCAGTATTGAGGATCTGTAAGAGAGCATTGGCCTTGCCTATCTACATCACTGCTGTAATCCCAGTGCCTGAAACCCCATATCCTAGCATATGATAGGAGCTGGTTGCATGATCATGCTCACATCACTAATCCCTTCTGTGTTTCGATTTCTTCCTCTGTGAAATGAGAACGAAAATAATAGTATCTACCTATATGTTGTTGTGTGAATTAAATGAGTTGATACATGGAACACTCCTAGAACAGTGCCTCACACGTGAAGCCCCAGTCATTGCTTCTAACGCTGGTGTCATTATCCATTCCCTACAGATGTGTATGCCTCTTAAATAGAGCTTTTTAGCCTTATCCCATGAGTTTTTATTTGTGGTATTTTCATTACTCTTATTTTCTAAATATTCTATAATTGCAATCACATTTCCCCTTTTATGCCCAAGAGATCTATAGAAGAGTATTTTTCAATTTCCAAGTGGGTGGGAAATTTTTGCTTAAATGTTTGGTCCTAATTTGTAGTTTTATTGTTCTGTGGTCAGAGAATATGTCTGTGCTCATGGCACTCTAGGAGATTTATTGGTGTTTTCTTTATAGTCTAGCACATGATCTATTTTTAAAAAATAATTTCTTCAATTAAAACAATTTCTCCCCTTTTCCTCATTCTGAAGGCTTTTACGCTAGGGATACATCCTATAAACAGACTTTCCAACATACCTAACTAGACATTTAAGTGAAATAAAAGCTTCAATCATGTTGAGTTAAAATGCTTTATTCCTGTGCAATTTGCAGTAAGCACAGATTGCAAAGTTCCCCAGAGGGAGAGAAATGGGAGCGGGCACATTCAGCCTTCAGGTGTGATTTGTTAGTTGTTCTTCTGCAGCTTCTTTCCTCCCTCCAGTTTTCTTCTGGTAAAGAATGCCTTTAATTCTAATTGTAGCAGATTGTAATTTACGAAAGGGGCCACAGCAACGTCTCTGGTCCTACACGCTGTTCCAGGACTTTGCCACTTCTCATCAAGAGGTGAAGTCTATTTGCGTGACTTGCAAGCTGAGTCATCAATGGCAATATGGCCTCTATCTGGTTCTCTCTGTCTCAAGATGTCCATCTTTGGAAGCCAGTCACTGTGTCGTGAGGAGGCTCAGGCTATATGGAGAGGTTGCTTTTGGTGTTCTGGCCCACAGCCCCAGTTGAGGACCCAGGGATAGCCACCATTGATCAGCAGACATGTGAGTGAGTGAGTCTCCAGATGATTGTGGTCCCAAGCCATCCCCACGGTGCCCTGTCTGAATCTGTGATCCACAGACTCAGTGAGCATCACAGATGGTTATTTTACATCATTAAGTTACAGGACGATTTGTTATCAGCTATAGTAACCAGATCACTAAGGATAGAGTGACTTCAATTAATCAGAAAATTCCATCTAGAAGAAGGGTGTTATAATGAGAAAAACAATAGGTCTGAGTCTTTATATCTGTCAAAAAGGCATTTGGACCTTGTAGGCCTCTTCAAGTTCTACAATTAATTGTCTTTATAGAAAATTTAGTATTATAAAAGATTTTGTGTTAGAGAGAGTCTGTCCTTTTTCTTGAGAAACTGCATTTCTATATTTGACCAATGATATTCTTGATTTCACAGTTAACTCCCATTGGACAGTCTTATTTTCCACATCTCCAAACTATTGGAAATACGCTTCAAAGTATTGACAGTAGAGAATAGGCTCATTTTTTTTCTCCATCCAATTTAGCATAAAATAAGTTATAAAGCTGGGTAGGCATTTGCTGAAGAATAGAAGGCTCCCCAATCTCAATTCACAGTAGTATATTAAGCGGTGCTTTGATTCTTAACCTTTATCTTGTTCAGTGATCTCTGGGTGTTCCTTGTTAGTTACCAGGTGACATGCTGCCAGAATATGCTTACTGAGATTTTACTGTCTCTGTCTAGATTCAGCATATTGAGAATTTTAAATCTGCCTTACAAAGCTAAATCTGCCATGGGATATATAAGGCCAGTTTCTCATCAGTTGTAACCCTCTGGAAGTTGCACTGTTGGGAGGAGTCCTCTATTATTCTGCATACATTCCAGAAGAAGCTAAAGCAAGTGTTTAATGTGTGCTTTCCAACACACAATACTCTATGATCCCTAGAGTGTGATGACTTGGGACAGCTGCCTTGAGTCAATATTCAGGGGACCCAGCCATGCTGGCAGCTTGTCAGTGACTCAAGGAGCACCAGCTGGGGCCCCATAACATGCTTGCAACACCCTCACAGAGAAACACTCTTAACTTTCCTCCCTTTCCTGGGCTCACCAGAATCACTATTCCCTTTGTATCCTAATGTTCCCACACACTAAACAAAGTTAGCGGGTTACTCAGATATAAACTGTATGTTTCCTGAGAAGCAGTTATTTCCTACATCTGTTTGTGACAGTTGTCTTTTGTTGTCATAATGATGCAATTTCATTAAATATTACCTAAAGAGGTAAAATATGAAGACAAAGAAGAGAGCTGTTTCTATGAAAACAAGCTGAAAACTTCATAAAGTGTGAATGATACGTAAAGCTGTGAAACACTGGGGAAGAATCTAGAAGGATTCTATATTCAGATCGCTTCTCATTTATCTGTAAGTTTTCGCTATCCTTTAAAGACATCCCTACTTTAAATCTCAGTTAATAGGCGATAAGTGTCCTTTATTCAAGAACGATGTCCTGGGCTCAAAAAAAAAAAAAAAAAAAAAAAGGCTTTCTCCCTGTGTCTAAAGGTTGGCCCATTGATACATACTTATTCTCAGTTAAACAAAATGTTTGTAGAAAATAACTGTTTTTTGATTTGTTGTTTTAACCTACTTTTAACAGTCCAACTCCTCGTCCTGCTCCTGAGGGATAAGTTGGCTTGGACTTTACGTAAATTCAGCTCATCTTTCCTTCTGTTTCATCACAGGAAATAAAGAACTGTCAAGACTGCCCTGCTGCCACATTACAAAGTGCCACTTTGTGATTTTATTTTCACATCAAGGATACTCTTCAGCTTTAACCCAGATCTCCCCAACCCATCCACCCTCACTTCCCAGATTAATTCTAGAGGAATGTAATTCTTTGCAGCCTCTGGAAAGCTCACTGGGATGGTTCCACCAAAGATCATTTGCTTAGGGAATCCTCTGCTAACTACCTGAATCTACAAAAGGGCCTTCACCCCTTATCCCAGGCAACTCTTTTGTACAACACCAATATTTATTGGTTCAGCCAACCTTCCTTGCTTCAACCATTATTTATGATGGATTGCCTACCTTGTGTCAGGCTCAGCACCCGGTACTAAGTATGTAGTAGTAAATTAAAATATGTGTATATGGTCAATAACAAATGTGTATTATTAGCAGAGGAGCAAAAGCTAAGTCTCTTGTTTTTTTTGTTGTTGATAAATTGTTAAACTGACCAGGAAGAATTTACAATTCTATACATTATTCAGTTCTATAGTGCTTTTGACTTGGGAATTTGTTGGCGTGTGTATTTATATATGTATTTATACATGTATGTAGTTATTTGGGTTCCTGAAGAAATGAAAGGGGCTAAAGCATGTCATACTTAATCTAGGGGCTGACAAACTTTTTCTATAAGGGGTCAGAGAGTAAATATTTTGGGTTTTGTGGGCCATAGGGCCTCTGTTACAGCTACTAAACTAAGCTGTCATAGCAGAAAAATAGTCATAGGCAATATAAATGAATAGTAGTGGTTGTGTCCCAACACAATTTTATTTGCAAACAGGCAGGAGCCCTAGTTTGCTGACCCCTGGAATATATCAAAATGTATTACTGGCTCCCCTACTGACAATTAAACTTGCTCAAGGTTTTCCAATAAATAAATAAATAAATAAATAAATAAATAAATAAATAAATAAATAAAATCAAAGAAGCCCCATATCACTGTAAGAAGTTGTCCTCCCCACATCCAGTTTCCCACCCCTCATCTACCTTCAGTACTAGGTAATATGACCTCTGCACTCACCACCCACCGAAATTGTCCTTATCAAGGTCACCAACGGTCTCCATGTTGCTAAATCCAGTAGACACTCTAGTCTTGTCTTAATCTCTCCACAGCTTTCAACACAGCTAACCACTCCCTCCTCCTGGAAACACTCTCAGCTCCTGAAACCTCACACAATTGTTTTTTTTCCCCCCTACAGCAGCAGCTGCTGCTCAGGAATCAGTCTCCTCTCCTCTTCACAAACTCTACCTGCTGGAGCTGCTCAGAGCTCCATCCAGGCTTCTGTTGCTTCTCTCACTAATCTTTCCCTGGGGACCTCATCCGTTCTGTAGCTTTAGATGACGTCTTGATGCTGAAAACTCCCAAACTTGTTTCTTCAGCCCAGATCTTTCCCCAGTTCCTTCCTTACATATCCAATTGCCCACTTGACATTTCAAGTCACCCAGGTGTCTTAAACGTAAAGTGCTGAGTAAATACAATTGAAAAAATAAATGAGTTTACCTGGTTGCCCAAGCAGAAACCAAAGCCTAATCCCTAACTCCTCCCTTTTGCTCACTGCTCACTTCATGCATTACCCAAATATAAGCCTTCTCTTTCCTAACCATCTCCTGAAACTTTCCCTGCCTCCGTATACCTAATTCTTAGGCTGCTACAACTAAATCTGTTGCTAAAATATTGAAATACTTCCATACTGGCTGTAAAAAGGGAGGCAGGCCTGCGGGGTCCACCCTGCAGTCGGGCTGGCCCCACCTCTGAGATCCGCCTGCCCATCCAGCTGGGGTCCCAAAGAGGCCTGCAGACCCTGCTTATTGCTGAGGTCATCACCCATTCTGATGAGCCCATGCTCATGCCAAACTGATCGTTAGATATTTTAATGTTATCCCTGCCTAATACCACTGTTACTAAGATATTCTAGCAGTAGGAAATGATCTCTCACCCAGATTACTGGAAAAGCCACCTGACCGATCTCTCTACCCCTTTATCTCACTCATCTCCAGATTCTGTGCAGGAGCCAGAAGATTTGTCTAAAATGCAAGTTGATTGCATCACCTTCCCACTGAAAATCTTTCAACATGGTTAACTGTCTAGATAACACCCCAACCCCCTCCAGATCTGACCCCCTTCTCATTCTTCAAATCTCACCTCCTCAGAGACGGTGCTTCAGTTCCACATCAAGTTGGTTCTTCCCATTATGTTCTTGTGGTACTCTGTTTGCTTCATTATATTGATCATAATAGGACATTCTTCATTTCATTCTTTTTTAATCGGTTTCTTCCACTAAACTATATGCTTCCTGAAGGCAGATGCCATGACTGTCTCATACACTGATCTCTTGCCCCTGAATATCTGTGAAGTGAATAAATCTGACCCTGAATCCCTTCGGCTTCATCCTTCACCACTTTCTCTCTTGTAATCCATGGTTTAGCTGTATTCAATCCACAAATATTCAATAAATATTTGGTAATGAACTGTTCTCAGTTCCTTGAACATTCTTCATAAACAGCTCCTTTCTGCCTGGATACTTCTGTCTGCACCCCTGTGTCCTTTCACCTGGTGAACTCCTTCCAGGTATTAACACTGTTATTACATCCTCCAGGCTGCCCTGCTATTAATTCCTCTGAGACTGAACTTGTGATACTATAATTTGAAAGTCTGTTTCCTTTTTTGATTTCCAGCAGATGGTAAGCCCTACAAAGGCAAAGACTGTGTTGTCATTTTTTCATAGTTGTATTCAAAGCACTGTGCTCAGTGCCTGGCACTCAGTAGCTCATAGTTAGCAGACCAATTCAGTCCTTAAAAAGCACGCACCCCGAAGTCTTGAGAGGGAGTCAGTGAATTTATATCCACTTGGGTGGCAATATTCTATTTATAAGTGGGCTAGCTTCTCCAAAAGATGGGTTTATTTTTTATTTTATTTTTTTAAATTTTTTTTTTCAACGTTTTTAATTTATTTTTGGGACAGAGAGAGACAGAGCATGAACGGGGGAGGGGCAGAGAGAGAGGGAGACTCAGAATCGGAAACAGGCTCCAGGCTCCGAGCCATCAGCCCAGAGCCTGACGCGGGGCTCGAACTCACGGACCGCGAGATCGTGACCTGGCTGAAGTCGGACGCTTAACCGACTGCGCCACCCAGGCGCCAAGATGGGTTTATTTTTGTTGTTGTCTTTTTCCCCTAAGAATAAATTTTCCCTTAGTACTGTATGTCTGTGATGTGAAGTGACTTCACCTGCAACTAATTGTCTGGCTTCATGGACAGAAATTGGTTCATAGTGGGAAGTGCGAAATGTATATTACTAAAAAAGATCTACAGTGAGATTAGATTGTAATGTCCTAAGAGGACATAAGAGGATAGCAGTTTCTCTTCCTTGAAGTGTGCGTGTGTGTGTGTGTGTGTTTTAATATGTTCCTCCTGAATTCATGCAACTCAATTGAAAACCTCTTTTCTCTACTCGTTAATGGTGGTTTTATGGTTTCATTCTGCTGGGCACATAAATATGTTATAAATAAGCCAATGGTGTAATGAATCATTGTGCTCTTATTGTAAGTTTTTACTACAAATCTTTGGGGAAAAAAAGCTATTCATGTTCTGCATTTTTAAATTATGCTAATGTGATTAGTCATTATGATCCTACTTACTTTTCATGATAGATGCAAGATATTTAAGCCTCCCGTAGTACTGAGGGACCTGATTAGTGCTCAAGACCCAATCAAGAAGGTGTTGATGAAGTTCTTATAGCACATTAAAAAGTTATGTATGACAGAGGAGTTGATTGTTGCTTATATAAGATTGTATAAACTAACATAATATGTATAAATTGTATTAATGTACGTTTTTATTCTTCCATGAAAATTTTAGCTCCTACCATAATCTTTGAACATATTTTGCCAAGATATGTGCAGGCCACTGCTTTTGCAATCAAAGTGTAAAAATGACAGAGTAAGCTGCTATTAGTGTTTTAAATATGAAAATTCACACATAGCCACATCAGTAAACAGGTGTTTTCAAAACCCAGACTTCAACATAGTTCATCCATTCTTGCATTTTGATACTGTAATCAAGCAAAATGAACAACAGAGGAGATACATTTTGGTTGATTATTATCCTGGCAAATCGGATTGTTCCTGTCCTTGTGTTACACAGATACCAATCTCTGAGGGAGAAGTACAGAGCAGGGAGAAAAATATGGGTATTGTGTGTTGACAGTGAAAGGATGGTCTGAGAATTTTCAATGAGTCCAATATATTGAAGACTTCCTTAACAATCTAAGAAATAAAAGTCATTAGAAATAGATGCAGTATACACTCCACTAAAGTATATACTTCATATTCAGTTTTTAAAGAAACTTTTTTAGAGCTAGAACCCCTTTTCAAAAGAAATCTTATGAAGAGTCACATATTTATAAAATATATGAAATAATATATTTAGTAAACATTTCATTGGTTTAAATTCATTGAAAAACAAGGCTGTTTTAATGAATACCAAGAATTAAAACTAGGGGTTTAGGGGCACCTGGGTGGCTCAGTCAGTTGAGCCTCTGACTCTTGATATCAGCTTAGGCCATGATTTCATGGTTCGTGGGATCGAACCCTGTGTCAGGCTCTGCACTGACAGCGTGGAGCCTGCTTGGGATTCCCTCTCCTCCTCTTCCTCTTCTTCCTCCTCTTCCTCCTCCTCCTCCTCCCCCGCTGTGGGCTCTCTCTCTCCCCCCATCTCTAAATAAAAATAAACATAAATAAACTGATAAATAAATGAAATAAAGTTAAATTAGGAGTTTAGATGACAATTATCATCTTAAATGAGCCTCCACAGCCAATTTATTTCTGCAATAAATACTAGTTGCATAGTATCAGAGATTGTCTTGATTACAGAGGTACATTGTTGGATATGGTAAAAATACAGTTTTTTAAAATTATTAAAAAGCTGCCTTATAATCTCAGGATACAATTCCACTTATGAGTAATGAGAAGGACTTTGATTTGTTCTGAAGGCTGAACCAAGAGAGTTTACCTGATGAGACAAGTAAGCATGTTGTGGGTCTCTATTGTAATAGCATTTAGTCTGTGACATGTCTGAATGTGCTTGTTTTAGAAAATATAGTTTTGTAATAGTTAAAAATTAAGTAAAATTCCAGTGGAATGTCTTCTGTCCCCTTGAATCTATTCAAGACACAGTAGGGTGGGGCAGAGTGAGGAGATTTTTCTGGCTGATTCTCTGAATTGCGGTCTCCACCATTATATATACTAGGATTTTAACAATAGGTTTGCCAACCTTCCCTGTCCTCTCCCCCCCATCCCCATTTCACCCTGTTGCTTTGGCATAAATGGTGTATTCCTTTTGTAATATTCTCTCAATTAATGGCATCACCATCTTAGGAGCTGTGGTTCCCTCAACTTTTCCCTCTCCTTTATCCTTAACATTTAATAGCTTATGAAGTTCTGTTCGTACCATCTCCAGAATATCTATGGAATCCACCCTCTATCACCATTGTGGTGGTCTCCTTACTGCTTCTTGCAGACTTGAGCCTGACCTTATTCAGTCAGATCTTCTACCCTGAGACACATATTTGTTTAGGTCATTCTTCTGTCTTAAAGCTGGCAATGCTCTCTTTCATTCACCTGGTTAAGGCCAAAACCCCTCAGCTCAAAGTCTGACCCCACCATCCTCCAACCTCCTCTTCTGGTTCCTGCAACTCATGCACCCCAGCCTGTCACACTGCATGGGCCTTTTTCTCTCCATCTGTTTTGTTTTTTTCTACTGGAGATTTCTTACTCATCCTTCAAGATCCAATCCAAACGTGACTCCCTTTCCAAAGCATATCTGGATTTCTCCAGGCAGCTAGCTCTTTAGCTTCCTTTGTACTATTACATATCATTGTGGTATTTGTTCCTGTTGTTGTTGTTGTTGAATCATCTGTGTGTCTCCCTTTTCTCCAAAATACTGTGAACTCTTAATGAGCAGAGATTGTATCTTATCCATTTTTTTTTTTTTTTTGTCCCAAGCACCTACTTGATATGTGTCTGAAATGTGGGAAACCCTCAGTGCATATTTTTTAACTTTTTATTACAGCATTTCATGTGGAGTTTCTTCCTGATTCTTAAGGTGATACATTAGCCGAAACTACAATGGCATCCTGTAGATTCCCTGTTGCAATGACAGCACACAGCTAATTATCAGTTTCTTTTCTCCTCACTTCAGTCTCTCCATACCATTGGGCACCTAGATCCTTTATCTTCCTCCAAATGCATTAACATATGTTTCAGAATTGAATTTCAAAACAATTCTTCTTTATGATGTTTTCTTCCCCGAATTTATTTACCCCATCCCCTACCAGGTTATATGATACCTCCCTGGTGTTTAGAATCACAAATAGAACTGATTTCTCCTCCTGGTTTTGGTCAGATTTTGGGGGAAAATGTTTGCTTATTCTGTTCCAAGTACCTTCACTGGAGACTCCCTTTCATTTTGTTTCCCCACTATATTTTATAATCCTTCCCTAGAGAGCTCATATGCAAACTATGAAGGATTTGCAAATCTTAGATCCTCTGCCCTCATATTCCTTGAGCCCCCCAAAATACTCAAAGTTGGGATCTTAATTGTTTTCAATGAAGTATTCGCATGTAAATGCTACATCTATTGGATTCTTTTGCTTCCTCTTTATAATTCAATAAATATCCATCCCCATGATAATTATTACTTCTTAGATACTTGGTTGTTTATTTTTCTTGATCATTTGGACATTTTAAAGATTTTATCATCTTTTATTTGTTTCATGATTTTACTTGAAGAGAATTTAATAACACTTACTAGGATGGTTATTCTCTCTCATCCACTCAACTGCTCCCACTCGTTTTCAAGGCATAACATTTCCTATTTCCAATCCTCCCTGGGTTTGGGAAAAAAAAATAGCTTGGCAATGGTTCACTAAGAATTGTAATTTAATCCTTTGGAATAACAGGCTTTTCATCTGTGCTGTCTGCAGTGATCCTACGATCTGCCACATAATCAGTTCCTTAGAAAAGAACAATGCTCCTTGAAAGAAAAGAAAGTACTGGCAACATAGTAAAGAATATGAGCCCTTTTATAAGACTTGTATACATAAATTAATCGTGAGGCTAAATGGCATCAAAATATGAATTATTGCTACTATTCAAAAGAAGAATCAGGAAATTTTTGGCAGCAAATGCAAATGAACCTGAGTGTCTATCCTTTTGATCTGGACTGTGTAAACACAGGCTCATAACTAGGTAGTTTTGTGTTTATATTGGTGGAGTCTCTAAAGTTATGCTTACAGATCCAGGAACAATACAACATTCAAGAAAGAGCAAACACAGTCTTAATTCTTACCTCCTATGTCCCTTGACCTCAGGAGTGTTTGTCCAAGCTGTTTGGTGTCCCTGTATTTTATGGAGAAGGTTATTGCAAAAATTGTACAGATGCAGTTGTATATGTCTATAATACTACACCTATATTTATTTAAATGGGATTGGTCTGTTATGAAATGTCCTCCTTTTGAGACAATTATAGGCCATCAGCAATCTGCATAGTAATTTATCACCTCATTTTCAGTCATTATCACTGTTAGTGAACCATGTGTTCTACAGCCTTAACATCACAGAGAGTTCAATGGGATTAGTTAGGTGTTTTAAGATTCATTATCATCACCATTATTACTACAAATCACACTATTTATTTAGCACCAACAATGTGCTGAAGAAAGCAAGTTGGCACAATCTAGAGTGGATAAGAAAGCAGCTCCATAAAAGGAGCATGGGACTTGAACTCCAAGCAAGGATGAGTGAGGGAAGATGACTTGGTAGGCTCTTAGGAGCGGGTATGGGAGTTACATATAGCCATACCCAGAATGCAGTCTTCCGTAAGGACAAATATTTTGCAAAACCCCTTTTATTTTTCCCAATGGCCTGATCAATGGAAAGTAAAGAAAGTTGACCAGAAGGCATATTTAAGATGAAGAAATTTAACAAACTGCCCACGTTTATGGCACAAATATATATATATATTTTTTTCTTTCTTTCTTTTTTTTTTTTCTGAAAGCTCTATAGGACTAGAATCCTCTCAAGTCTGTCTGACCCTCAAGTTGGTATATGGGTTCACTTGTTTCAGGGTTCTTTCTTCACTCTACTAGACAGGTCTCCTTCTGTAACATACAAAGAAGAGATGCATCCAGTTAGTTGAACTGGGCAGCAAGAGGCTGGTACTCTTAAGTTTAACCAACAGAATACTATATGATATAAAAGGATGCATTTCCTTCTAATCTAATTATTCAAAGCAATTTAAGGCTCTACTAAGACTTACTTGGAGTGTAAAGGATACCTACTTATTTCTACTCTTTATTTCTTTTTATAAAATGTAAACATTTAAAAGTTCAGTGATTATAATTATAATTATAAAATTTGAAAATTGGGAAACTGCTTAAATGAAAAGCAGACAAAGTTTTTTTGTTTTTTGGATTTTTTGTTTGTTTTTGGTCTTTCATACATAGAATGGCCCAAACTTTGAACAAAGCTTAAGAACTAAAAGAGTTATTTGGGGAAAATGTTTGTGTTCCTTCTCTGTATTTTTTATGTAATGATTTTGAAAATTTGGAGCACAGCAATAATTTATGCTAAAAAAAAGTTTAATTTATTTTATATTTATTGAGAAACAGTAAGTTAAAAATCATATTTGATAGTGAATGAAATCTGAGTTACTAATGAAATTCTTTGCATGAAAATCACACATTATACGGGATATAATTTTTAACATTTTAAAAGAACAAGATAAAATAGCATTAGTGGGTCTGATTTGCGCATAGGATAAATATTTGTTTTTTATATATCCTCAGAGCTTCTGATTATAGTAATACTGAATTAAGACTAAAGGCTTTCTATAATGGTTAAAGGTTCCTAGTCCCTTTATTTTACTCCAGTTAGCATCCGTGAACATAAATGTAATTGAGGAAGAAGACAGATTTTTTTTTCACCTGAGTACTTCAGTTTGGAGTTCTTGGTGTGAGAAATGCGTATTTTATAGGAAATGGCTGCAGAAGAAAACAGTAATACTTGAAAAGATATAGAGTCCAAGAATTCTTAAGTATCTGGGAAGATTTTAGAAGTAAAAATAAGAAATTTGGTGGGTTTTTCAGAAAGCAAAGTGAACAAATATATTTCATTACTTATTTATGGTTTGGGAAGGAAAATTTTCTACAAACCTACACCAGCTAAAGCAAACAAACAAACAAAAAACCAAAAAAAACCACCCTTCCTACAATGACTGGTTCCATGTATGAGGTTGCTGTGAACAGGAAGAAGACTTTCAGAGGACAGAAAAAAAATAAGTACAAATATGTTTTTTCATTGTTTTTATAAAAACTGATTTTTTCAGACCCTGGACCTCGGGGGTAATTTACATGACTGAGTATGAGAGCTCTCACAGAATGACCGCACACCTGCATTTGGTGAAACAGAAAGAAAAAACTCTCTTGTTGAGTAATGTACCATATGCAAATTGGGGGATCAGCGGAGCACAACAGCTGGCATGCAAAGAATATTGTAGGCAGCATCAGTCTGGAGGCATTCATAACCTCCACCAGGCTGGCGAAAGTGCACTGTGCAACTTTGGTAATCTTAACTCGGGTATGAATTAAAATGGCTTTTGGAGAAATAGGTCAATGCTATGGCCAAAGTCTAAAACTCATGGGCTTTGATAACTGGGCATCCAGCAAAGTGGGGAGAGTTATTAATAAATTCATTGATTAGGATCCTCTTTACATTTCTACCATCAACTGAAAACATGTTTAATCTACACTCTCTTTATTTCAGTCTTTATTGCTAGAAAGAGGTAGCCTGCTTGAATTTCATGAAGACATGTTTGTGGCACAATTCGTATGTTTCCAGGGAAGGATGGGCACATCTTCAGTCAACATTTATATTAAAGACAGTCTTGCTTGAAGGTTCAGCCCTTACAAGAGTAAAGAATTTATTATTCACTACGAAGAGATTGCTAATCGCACCTATAGAGGCAGTGTTGTATATGGAAGCAGCTTTGAACCCTTTGCAGATATAACTTACTCATCTGTTAAATGAGGAGAATAACATTTACCCTGCTCATGTCACATTTGTTGTGAACATCAAACAAAATCATAATAGGTGAAAGCAGTTTATAATGTGTAAGATGATATGTATTATGAGATTATTATTAATTAATAAATTCACTAACAGTGATTCTTAGTTTATAGATAGTAGAAAGGTCCCAAATCCCCAAAGAGATTAATACAATTATAATTATTTGATCCTTATATTTACTTTGATTACTAGTCATATGTATCTCTTATTTAAGCAAGGAAGCTGAATTTCCTTTTCAAGCCACCCTTCTCCCTGTATTCAAGTCTGCTTTTTCTGTGTTTGTAAATCTCACTGAACTCAGCCAGGACATCAACAAGGAAGTTCTACTCTTGATTAAAATGGGCTACTTTGGGACTTAGGCCCTAAACTAATCACCAAATACAAACCAAAAAAAAACCCCACAAAAAACTAATGTCTTATTCTGTGTAATCCCAGAACCCTGAGCTGCCTTTATTCTTGGTCTACTGACAAAAGATTATACAGACCACTGCTATTCTAAGTAAGCTTTATAATAGCACACTCATAATACACTAGGAAACGTCATCAAAAATAATAAAAATTTAATTGTGCTCACAGAGCATAATTTATTATTGCAGCTTTTATTTTTCTCTTTTTAGAAGATTCACACTTGGACATCTGGTCATGAAATTTCTAGAAGCCCTTGGCCATGCAAGTAAGCTTTTGAGGTACAGACGTAGATAATCCCTGGAATGGAACTTTGTTGACTCAAATTTTATATGCTTATCTTCTGTAAACTTTCTTTTTTATTTTCTACATCATCATTTCTTTTAAAGGTAGAGAAGGCCTGGTAACTAAATGTATGTGTTGCGAAGAATTGGTGGCCTTTTTTATAATAAACCCAGGTTCTAATAATGACCATATGCAATGCTATCTTCACCACCACTCTGGAAGTGGCATCTAGACTTGAAGTCCTGTGGCTTTCTTTCTCTGTTGCCTTCAGGTAACTGGGCATTCTCACTTCATAAGCTTAAGGCAAAAGTCTAGCTGGGCTACTCTAGGGTCAGTTTTTTCATTTATAAAATAAGCACCCTTGAGTTGAGGATTTCAAAGGTTCTGTCAGCTCTGAAACACTGGTGACTCTTTGAGCAACACCTCCCAAAATAATATAATTTATTTGATGCATGTGCCTGATAAACTCACAAAACTTGGGTAGCAACTCCCAATATTAATTATGAAAAACTTCCACCTCTTTTATTAGCTTGAGTTTTACAACCTACAACCATCTGACAACAAAAAGCCACAACCAAAAGAAACATTTTTCCAAAGATCATTCAATCCCATCTTATTGGAACCACTTCCCTACCCCATAGAAATAAATGCACAGTATTTCACTGTGAACAATTACATTTTGAATGACAAATATTTACTATGTTGATGGTGACTGGAATACCTACTGGTATCAGAGCAGCAGTGCTAATTATTAGCTAGCCACTTTAGCTAGCTAATATCTAATCTAAGCTCTGTCAGTAACTGGTCAAGTAACCTAGAAGAATATTCTGTTTCCTTACCTGGGAATCGGGCCACTAACCCAGCTCTTGAAAAGCATTTGTAATCACTCCAGTCTCAGAGGACGAATGACCACCTGGGACCATCTGAGACTCTTTGGGGGATGCATTTACTCTTTGGGACCATTAGGGGAACCATTTAGGACTGTAGCAATGATTTACTAATGTTGCCCCAGTGGCCCCAAAGAGTTAATGCATTTTCCATATACCTCCTGCTTTCTCTGTGTAAATCAACTAATCTATCAGATGGTGCCTTTGACAAGTCAATTTGCTTGACACAGGTGGGCATTTTACTCCTAGACTGTACTTGCCTCTTCTTGGCTCATAAAAGAATAAGAGCCAAACCCCAACAGACATCTACACAGCACTCTACATCACAGTACTTTGGGATTATTTATGAAACACAGAGTTGTTAACTGCCATAAGCTTCCCATGCCACTCCTATATTTGCCGATCTTTAGAAGAACAACACTGAATGGTGGTATTGGAGTTACTTGATAGTCTTGATTCATACATTTCATTACTAACGATAGTTATAGAATGTGAACATCTATCTGTACACCCACTTGTCCTGCTCTCCTTCCATTTGGACTCAGAGAAAGAGGGCTTTTTAAGATGGTGAATCCTACTTCTAGATTGCTTCCTATCTGCTATCTCTTAAAGTAGTGTTTTGACCAAATATTCCTACTATCTCTTTCATCATTAACCCTTTTCTAAAAAATAATTGTCTGGTTGCTTTTTTTTCTTCTCAACTGTGTGAAAAGCTCTAATCTTAAATAAATTAGAGCTTCCCTGGACTTTATGCTCTTCTTTGCTTCTCTCTCTTTCTTTTTTTCCCAGTTATTCTTGTGAAAGAGAAGTCCATACTTATGATATTTGCTTCATCACTCATTCCATAACCCACCATAGCTTACTCTGATTGTGGTCATCATTGATAGGGGCCTAGGTCCTTGTAATTTTCAAGAATCTACAAAGTGAGATCTACAGGAAAAACTGGCTCAAATACAAAAGGAAAACCAGAAAATTTTAATTAGTGATGATTTCATAAGGAAAAACATTGTATACCTAAATTTATATAGACATTAAAAAAAATTTTTTTTGAGAGAGAGAGACAGAGAAAGAGAAGGGGACAGGAGATCTGAAGCAGGCTCTGTGTGCTGACTGTAGAGAGCCCAATGTGGGGCTTGAACTCAAGAATCGTGAGATCATGACCTGAGCTGAAGTCAGATGCTTAACCAGCTGAGCCACTCAGGTGCCCCTATATATACATTTAATGTAGAACTTAGTACATTTTAATGTTTACTATAATATGGGGTAAGATCTACAAAATAGCATATTCAGAGTTTAGTAGAGTTTTAGATGGTCCTTTTCAGAGATATCCTAATTGCCAAATCCAGTTAACCACTTTCAGTCCTTATTAAAAAACTGAAACCACATTTGATAGTGTTAACCATATCTGCCATTTTTTTTCTTCCTTTTTCTTCTCTTAGTTTCTATGATGTCAGCATCTCCTAGTTTTTAACCAGCCTCTTTGGCCACTTATGTTCAGGATCCTCTGGATTTTTCTCCAAAATTCCACCTTGATTGTCTTTTTACTTAATCTACTTTCCTTGCAATCTCATCCACGCCCAGGTTCCTGTGCTCCCCTATATCCCTCTGAGTTCCATCACCATCCATGCAACTGCTCTCATCTTTGACCTTGAAAGTCCTTTCTTCATCTCCTGTTCCTGAGTAAATGATAAACTATCCATCCAGAAATCTAGGAGACCTCTTATACCTTTGTTGCTCTCACATATTATATCCAGTCAATAAGCAATTAATTCAATTGCTATATTCTCTTGAATATCTGTCCACTTCTCTCCACCTTTTAAAAACATTTCTGGTTTTGTCACTCCCATGCTTAATTCTTTCAGTGTCTCCCACTAACTTAGGACAGAGCCCCAGATCTTACCATGACTAATAAGACCCTCCATAAACTGGCCTCTGCCTGCCTCTCCAGCACCAATCCCAGAAACTCTTCTCTCCTCACTCATTCCAATCCATAAGCTGTAGCCAGACTGGCGTTCTTTCTTCACTCTCTCAATGGTCCCTTCCCTTTTCACAAGGACCTCCTCACCCTGGGACATCTTTCCATCCACTCTTTCCCTAGACAGGCCCTCCGTGAATCTCCAGATCATGTCAGCTTCCCCTGTGCCCCATCCCATCCACCACCATTACATTCTCATCGCATTCTGGGCCTTACCTTCTGTAGCTTTCCAACACACTTTAAATTTTTTGTTCAAAAAAAAACCTAACACAGGATTGGTATGTAGTATGTGCCAACAAGAAGTTGCTAAAATAATAGAGTCCACATTCCTAGGGTGGTATACAATGTCCTCTGTTATTTTACCCTGACCTATCTCTCCATCCTTTTTACAGTAGGCTTGTCCCCACTTCTCTGGGTCCTATCTTGTAGCCACATAAGCAATTCCCTGAACAGCCCAGACTGGGTTACACTTCTGTGCCTTTTGTATGTTCATTAACTCAGTCATCCATTCTTTCAGTCATCATTCATTCATTTACTGAATACTTAATGAAGACCAGGCAGAGAGGACAGTTCTACAATAGATGTATGCTATAGGAACACAGAAGAGGGATATCTAAATAAGACTAAGGAGTCAAAGTCTCCTAAGGAGGTAACAACACTAAAATTGAGTTTTCATTTCCCTGGAATGTGCATGTCTTCATGGCAAGCTCCCACTTATCTTTCAGGGCTCTGCTCAAATGTCTCATGCAGTGGTCTCTCCATATACAGCTTACAGACCTATTGTACTACTTGTCTCTAGAAGATGACCTCCCCCATCAGTCAGGTGCTCTATTCTGTGTATCAGTCTCAGCACCCTGGGTTGCTGGCACAGAGGAGATACCTAGTGAAGCACTGATGAATGAACAAAATAATCATCCTTTTGCTGAAAACACTTCAAAACATCGTACAACTCTGTGCAGCTACCAAAACCCATAGAATTTGGATTTATTTACAGAATAGACATATTTTCCTTAACACAAATTGGAGAGCACTGTCACTAAGTATTATTATTTTAGAGATGTATAAATTATGTAAAAATAGCTAGGGGAACGTGCGAGCGCGCGCGCACACACACACTGACCCATGTGCTTTTGCTGATTTGGTGAACCTAATTGAGAAAATAAGAATTCACACTATCAGGCACATTCTCCTGAAAGTTGTGGACACTGTGGAGAATATTACATGATAGAATGTTAGTATATTTTCTGAAAGGCAAGACGATCCTAATGATGCTCTCATCAATGAAAAAGGACGTTTCATTATTAGAAACAGGCCCTAAATGTTAGCTGCTAATGTGTTTTGTACATGGGTGAAAAAATTCATGCCATTTATACATTTTGGACTAACATCAAAGCACACTTATGTCACACTGTTCTTTCTGGGTTTGTCATATGGAGGGCTCTTTGAAAATTGTAATGAGATGCAAGCTTACCCCGATATCCCCTTCTCTACTCATCATGAAGGACAGCTTTGACTCTTGAGGGAACCAAAGCTCTTATAGGAGCTGCTGAGGGCCATGCCTGGCATTTTCCAATACTGTTTCTGTTTGAGCAGTGTAATCCTGAGCTACTTTTCTCTCTCTCAGGATAAATTTTTTCACCTGCCAAATGAGTAGGTTGGACTACAGCAGGAGTCAGCAAATGTTTTTGGTAAAGGGTGAGAAAGCAAATATTTTTGGTTTTGGACCACGTGGTCTGTGTTGCAACTATTTAACTCTGTGATTGTAGTGTGAAAGGAGCCATATTAAAGTATGTAGAAAAACAGCCATGCCTGTTCTCTAATAAATTTTTTATTTACAAAAACAGGCAGTGGGTCAGACTTGGCCAGTGGGTCATAGTTGCAGGCGCCTGGGCTAGATGAATTCTAGGATCCCTTTTAATTTTTTTTTTTTTTTTCTGCCATGTATTCAGTTTCAATCATTGTGTGAGAGTTCAGAGTTGGGAGATAGCTGGAGAAAAAGAGGAGCACACTTTAAAGAATCATTGGCTGGATGAGATTACTATATTTGACTTATCTTTTCACTTGGAATCTTTTAACTTTGTAGCATAATGCCCCTATTATATTTAGCAATTAGAGTGCCATCACAAAGTAAAATGTAAAACCATTATTCCTTGAAAAGAGAAAAGGCTTGCGGTATGAAATGATGCATGCAAGGAGTGTGGGTGATAATTTACTCATATAATCATTTCTATTTCAGTTCTATGGCAAGTATTTCTGGAGATGGCTCACACGGCAAGGAGATCTTTAAGATGTGCACACCATAATTAACCTTTTTATATACTCTGATAGAAATATCAATAGTCTTCTCTCTATGTTAGCAGTTTTAACTTTACTTATATAGTCAATGGAATGATTTGAATTAAAGAATTACGATTATAAGAGAGAAAAAGCCCTTTATACCTTGGTTTTAAAACAAAACATGCATATTCTTTCTGTTATTTTTATATCATGCTGAAGTTCTAGACAATGAATGCCTCTGGCTCTTTTTTTTCCCCCTGGCAGAGGGGAGTAGACAACTGGCTGGTACTTCTGTTGTGTATAGACCAATGATTCTCAAAATAGGGTCTCTGGACTACCAGCATCAGAATCACCTAGGAACCTAGAAATGCAAATCCTCCAATTCCTACCCCAGATTTACTGAATGAGAACCTCTTGGCGTGCAGCCCCACAGTCTGTTTTAATAAGCCCTCCAAGTGATTCTGATGCCTGATGAAGTTTGAGAATCACTGTATGCATTAATACTTTCTATAAACAAATTAAATGGAAGACCTGGCCTCATACAAAGAGCAGATGACCCTAGAGTTTGCACATGCAGAAGGTGCAGAATAAAGGCACTACATCTCTAGCTATATTGCAAGAAGAAGGGAGCTGAAAAAGGAAAACCACAGGGAAGGAGAAAGACATAGAATTTTGGTGAGTAGGTAGAACTAGAAAACCTCAGAGGTTGCATTTGCAGTGGTGGCTAAGCTCATACACATCACCACTACCTCCTGTCTCAAAGTCATTCACTCAATAGCCCTCACCATGATTGACAGGTAAACACTGTGCTTAGGTGATGGGGACATGGAAATGAAGATGCTCTGTCTACATAGAATTCATAGTTTTGAAGTGAAAAAAGAAAAAGAAATGGCTCCCTTGAGAATCTACAATGAGTACCTAATAGTCAAAATCAAAAGGGAGAGGCTGGACGACAGGAAAGCAAAAGGGTAAATAAGGGGATACAGAGAGTGAGCATGAAACAGTTTAATTGGTACTAGAACATTTAGGAATGTGCTTTTAATCCCTCCAATTACTTTGATTTGGAGATATGGACCCCTGAGTTCTTTATTCCCTCACTGCCTTGTTGAACAAAACCACAGAACTGTAACCAAAAGCCTTCCCTTCCCTTATGAGGCTTACAGTTGGAAAAAAGCGAAAGTAACTCAGAGACATAAGCCAATAATCTATGTATAGGTCAGAAACAACATAGTCTCATACTAACATCACCTAATTATCTGTCTAGTTCTGTGACATTGTATTAATTCTGGAGCCTCATCTTAAAATTATCTCTGCGTCCACCAGGAGAGTGTTATAGATGAAACCATGTTATTAAAAACTAACACTAAATCAAACATCACAGTGCTTTCAGAATTTGGATGATTTCTAGAAGTCACCTTGCCAAACAGACTAAAATGTTTTAAAGAATGACTTTATCATTTTAGTCAAATATGTATGTCCAGTCAAATAATATGTACTGTTTTAAAAAATTTCAAGCATTACAGAAAGGTACAAAGAAAGAAGCAAATAATTTCCTGAAGTACAGATTATTGAGATTTGGTGAACAAAACAAATAGAGAGTAGGTAATTAGAAATAGTTTCAGGAAGGGGGCTAATACAGTACATGCTATTTTTGAAAACAGAGTTTTTATTTTGGAATAATTTTAGATTTACAGAAACACTGCAAAGACAGTACACAGTATTCTCAAAAACCCCTTACCCAGCTTCTTCTGCTCAATCTTATATTATCATGGTACATTTAGCACAGCTAAGAAACCAACATTAGTACATTACTATTAACTAAATCCAAGACTTTATGTGTATTTCACCAGTTTTTCCACTAATGTCCTCTTTCTGTTCCAAGATCCACACTGCATTTGGTTGTCAGGTATTAAGTTTCTCCAGAGTGGTAGAACCAATAGGATATGTGTGTATATATATATAATATGTGTGTGTGTGTATATATATAATATGTATGTGTATATTATATACATAAAAACATATATATATATATAGAAAGATAAAGAGGCTTATTATAAGGAATTAGCTCACGTGGTCATGGATGCTGAGAATTCCCAAGATCTACAGTCAGCAAGCTAAGCCCCAAGGGTGATGATGTATAGTTTCAGCCTGAAAGCTGGCAGGCTGGAAAACCCAAAAAGAGTTGATCTTTCTGTTCAGGTTTAAAGAGTGGAAAAAAACTGATGTCCCAGCTCAAAGCAGCCAGCAACAGGAGATCCCCTTTTCTCAGCCTCTTTGTTCTATTTCCGTCTTCAATTGATTGGATGAGGCCCACCCACATCAGGGAGAGCAATCTGTTTTTATCAGTCTACCCATTCAAATGTTAATTTCACCGAGAAATACCCTCAAGGGACATACCCAGAAGAACATGTGACCAAACATCCAGGCATCCTGTGGCCCAATCAAATTGACACACAAAATTAACCATCACAAGTATACATAGTATTTCAAATTTAATACAATATCCAACTTGCCAGATCATTTTATAAGTGACATCCTTCATTTAAAGTGCTCACAGTAAGCAGACAGCTTTCTAGGTGTCCTTATATTTACTTCTGTCCCCATCAGTTCAGTTGAATACTTTCCACAAGTTTCTGTTTGAATTGTAACTTTTAAAATCATATAACTTAAATTTTTTTGAAAACTGATACAATACTGATGCAAAAAGAATGAATTGTTATTTCCATAAAGACTAGGTGGAGTGTGTTAGAAAATTTGCGAAGATGTAAAGTAATGCAAAATTTGCTTTCTGGTTAGGTGTGAGCATCACAATGGTAAAATATTGGGAGGTCAAGGGGAATAGAGGAGGATTCTGCACTCAGATTCCTTCTGAAGTATCTTTCAGCTCGTTTCATTTTAAAGAAAATTGAAACCGGAAATCCTGGCGAGTGCATTATTGGTGTAATTCATACAGAAAAGATGGCCAAGGGGAATTCCAATCAGAGGACCACTTTCAAAGGAAAGATCTTGGCCTCAAATCAAAAGATCGGCAAATGATTGTATATGTGGTTTATGTTTAAATATGCAGTTAGGGAAGATGAAAAAGTTCTAGAGATGGAAAGTAGTGATAACTGTACAACAATGTGAATATATTAATGTCGCAGTCATAGGACTGTACACTTAAAAATGGCTACAATGATAAATTTTGTTATCTGTATTTTATCACAGCAACAAAAATAAAATATGCAAAGTAAGTATGTGTATTTTTTCAGATTCCTTGTTTTAACAAATATTTTTTGTTAACTTCTAAATGGTTGTGTTGGATACAAAGGCTTATTCTGTATTGTTTATTTTTACTCTAATTTACTAGAAGAAAGGGAAACCAATATGAAATTGAATGAATATTAGGTAAACAATCCCTTTTGTAATTTTAAATCAAGAGATTTTAATTCTGTGGCATAGCTCTAAATTTAGGGGGAAAAAACTAAAAAAGGAGTGCGTGGGTGGCTCAGTCAGTTAAACCTTGATTCTTGATCTCAGGGTTGGGAGTTCAAGCCTTGTGTTGGACTCCATGCTGGGCACGGAGCCTACTTAAAACAAATGCTATGAAAGACTTTAAGAGGTTAGAACAGTGCTTCTTAACCCAAGGCAGTGCCAATTGCTTACATTGCATTTGAAATGCATGAACTGTTTCTCAAGGTCATAATAGCTGAGGTGATCCTGGCATTCTGGAAGCTGGGCTCCAGAGATGCCAAACATCTTATAATGCAGAGGGAAGTCCTGATATCAAAGACATGTCCACCCCAAATGTCAATAGTTCCCTCAGTGACAAAGATTGAGGTAGAGTCAATATATTGAAAAAATTTATGTTTCAGGGCGCCTGGGTGGCTCAGTCGGTTAAGGGTCTGACTTTGGCTCAGGTCATGATCTCACTATTCATGAGATATGAAATTTATTGTCAAATTGGTTTCCATACAACACCCAGTGCTCATCCCAAAAGGTGCCCTCCTCAATACCTGTCACCCTCCCACCCCCCATCAACCCTCAGTTTGTTCTCAGTTTTTAAGAGTCTCTTATGCTTTGGCTCTCTCCCACTTTAACCTCTTTTTTTTTTTTTTCCTTCCCCTCCCCCATGGGTTTCTGTTACGTTTCTCAGGATCCACATAAGAGTGAAACCATATGGTATCTGTCTTTCTCTGTATGGCTTATTTCACTTAGCATAACACTCTCCAGTTCCACCCACGTTGCTACAAAGGGCCATATTTCATTGTTTCTCATTGCCACGTAGTACTCCATTGTGTATATAAACCACAATTTCTTTATCCATTCATCAGTTGGTGGACATTTAGGCTCTTTCCATAATTTGGCTATTGTTGAGAGTGCTGCTATAAACATTGGGGTACAAGTGCCCCTATGCATCAGCACTCCTGTATCCCTTGGGTAAATTCCTAGCAGTGCTATTGCTGGGTCATAGGGTAGGTCTATTTTTAATTTTTTGAGGAACCTCCACACTGTTTTCCAGAGCGGCTGCACCAATTTGCATTCCCAACAACAGTGCAAGAATGTTCCCATTTCTCCACATTCTCTCCAGCATCTATAGTCTCCTGATTTGTTCATTTTAGCCACTCTGACTGGTGTGAGGTGGTATCTGAGTGTAGTTTTGATTTGTATTTCCCTGATGAGGAGCGACATTGAGCATCTTTTCATGTGCCTGTTGGCCATCTGGATGTCTTCTTTAGAGAAGTGTCTATTTCTAATTTATTATTTATTTTCATCATTTAAAATAGATGATTTAGTACTCAATACCAGACCTTTTCATGTCATGGCTTCTTCATTTCTGCACGCTTTACTTTGATTCATTTACTTGGTTGCTTAGATTTTGTCACATGGTAGTTTTTAACTAACTTAATTTTTTAATTTTAGTTTTTAATTTTTTTTTTTTTTTTTTTTTAGAGAGAGATTGAGAGAGCGTGTGCGAGTCGGGGAGAAGGCTAGAGGGAGAAAGAGGATCTTAGGCAGGCTCTATGCTCAGCAAGGAGCCTGATGCGGAGCTCGATTCCACGGCCCTGGGATTGTGACTTGAGCCAAAATCAAGCGTCGTGGCTCAACCAGCCGAGCCACCCAGGGGTCCAGTTATCTTATTTTTTATTCCAAGAAAAGTTTGTGGATTTTGATTTCTTTACATCCTTTCATGGTTATGATCTATCTGTTGTATTTATCCTAGCAGGATAATTGAATTGGGCTTAAATTTTTCAAGTCATGCATTCTTTTCTTCAGAACTTTATAGACATTGCCGCACTATCCCTGGCTTTGAGTGTGATATGGGAAAGTCTAGGGTCAATCTTCCTCCTTTATAAGTGATTTACTTTTCGCTGGTATACCCATAGTATGATAACTTAAAAGGCATTATTCTTTTATTACCTTGCAAATATTATAGTTGAAACTCTCAAAAAATCAAATATAAAATATGTAAAATATACATAATTGAAATGAAAACTTTACTCACTCAACTCAAGAACTAAAAGGATCACCAGTACCATCGCCTCTATCATGGGTTCCTCCCTTGTTCTATTTCCCTGACTTTCCCCTGAGGGAATAACTCCCGTGTATGCTTATCCTTCCTTTGCCATATTCCAAATATTTTTATCACATATCTATATATCCACAAGTAATATATTATTTCATTTTGCTCATTTTCGAGTTATGTAAAAATGATATCATACTATCTATAATCTTTTGGAACTCTTTTTCATTCAAGTTAATGTTTTTAAAGATTCATCCCCATTGTTTTGCATTACTAAACAGTACTATTTTTTAAAATAGAATTACTGGTATACAATTTACATGCCATAAAATTCACTTTTTAAAGTAAATAGTTCAACAGCTTTCAGTATATTTACAAAGTTGTGTGACCATGACCATCTTCTAATTTGAGATTATTCATATCACCTCCCACCCCCAAAAGAAATTTTATACCTATCGACAGTTCCTTCCAATTCCCTTCTCCCTGATCCTTCATAGCCTGTCTCACCACCAGTGATCTACGATCTCACCTCTATTAAATATCAAGTGTCTCTGTATGTTTGGACCTATTTTCTGTTCCATTCGGTCACTCTCCATTTGTCTGCTTTTCTAATAATCTGCCAAGATTAAACTTTTAATTATTGTAGCTCTATAGAAAGCCTTTATACTTGGTACAAGTTGTTATACTCACTTTTTTTTGTTTTTGTTTTTAAAGTTTATGTATTTTGAGAGAGAGAGAAAGAGAGAGCACATGCATGATAGGGGCGGGGCAAGAGAGAGGGAGAGAGAGAATCCCAAGCAGGTTCATGCTGTCAGCTCAGAGCACAATGGGGGGCTTGATCTCAAAGCTGTGAGATCATGACCTGAGCTGAAATCAAGAGTCAGACACTTAACCAACTGAGTCACATAGGTACTCCTGTCACACTCAATTCTTTTTTTTTTTTTTTAATGTTTTTAAATTTATTTTTGAAGGAGAGAGAGAGAGAGAGAGACATGCTCCCCATGCTGGGGAGGAGCAGAGAGAGAGGGAGACACAGAATTCGAAGCAGGCTCCAGGCTCTATGCTGTCAGCATAGAGCCCAATGCGGGGCACAAACCCACGAACCACAAGATCATGACCTGAGCCGAAGTGGGACACTCAACCGACTGAGCCACCCAGGCACCCCTACACTCAATTCTTTAAGAGTCTTAGTTTCTCTTAGCCCTTTGCTTTTTCATGTGCATTTTATAATTAGCTTGCCCATTCCATGAAAAATCCTGCTGGAATCTTAAATCTATAGGTCAGTTTGATAGAATATACATCTTTACAATATTACAATTGCTGTCCATAAACATGGTACATCTTTTCATTTAAGACTCTAATGACTTTCTATCAAGTTTTATATTTTTTCTATACAAATCTTGTATGCCTTTTGTTAGGTGTATTCCCAGATACCTTATATTTTTATTGCAATTATAAATTGAACCTTTTTTATGTTACATTTTTTAAAAAATTTATTTATTTAAAAATTTTTTTTTTTAACGTTTATTTATTTTGGGGACAGAGAGAGACAGAGCATGAACGGGGGAGGGGCAGAGAGAGGGAGACACAGAATTGGAAGCAGGCTCCAGGCTCTGAGCCATCAGCCCAGAGCCTGACGCGGGGCTCGAAATCATGGACCGCGAGATCGTGACCCGAGCTGAAGTTGGACGCTTAACCGACTGAGCCACCCAGGCGCCCCAAAAAATTTATTGATTTTTGAGACAGAGAGAGTGCACATGAACAGAGGAGGGAGACAGAGAATACCAAGCAGGTTCCAAGCTGTCGGCACAGAGCCCAAATTGGGGCTCAGTCCCATGAACCATGGGATCATGACCTGAGCTGAAATCAAGAGTCAGACGCTTAACCGCCTGAGCCACCCAGGAGCTCCTTTTACATTTTTAAATGTTTATGACCATTGTTTAGAAAGGCAATTGAGTGGTCTTAAAGCCAGCCACTTTGTCAAAGTCTCTTATTATTACTAATAAGTTGTTTTTAGTTTCTGATTTCCAGTGGGATGCTTTTAACTTTTCATCATTAAGAATGATGTTTACTAAAGGTTTGATAGATACCTTAATTCACATAAAGAAAATTATCTTCTCCTCAAAGTTTGATAAGACTTTTTATGTTGAATCTATGGTCAACTTTATCCCATACTTTTTCTTCTTCTACTGAGATTATATATGGGTTCTCCCTTTTAATCTATTATATTGGGTCACAATTCTAGATTTTCTAATGTTAAACTTCTCTAGCATTCCTGGAATAAACCCAACAAGGTCATGATAAACTTTTTGTTTAACTCCACCAGATGTGATAATACTTTTCTTAGGTGAATGAGCTTGACTGAGATTGACCTATAATTTCTATTCTTGAATTGTACTTGCTATCTTTTGTGCCCAGGTTATATGAAATGATTTCGGGAGTATTTCTTATTTTTCTATTTGCTGCTAAGTCTGTAAAACATAGAAATCAACATTGATATTTAGTAATTTCACCTATAAAATTAAATGGGCCTAGTCTTTCCTTGGAGGAAGATTTTAGACTATTGATTTAGTTGCTTTAGTAGCTTTAGGACTATTCAGATTTTGTAATTCTTAAGTCAGTCTTAGTAAGTTATATTTTCTAAGAATTATCAAAATTTACCTAGGTTTTCAAATTTATTGGCACAAAATTGCCAATAAATTTGTGTTGTCTTTTTTTATCTCTGCTGTATCTATATTTACAAGCCCTTTTTAGTTGGTGTATTATTTGTACTCTCCTTTATCCTCAGTCTTGCCAATGGATTGTTTTTTAAGTCTTTCCAAAAAGCTGACTTTCATCTTTATCTTTCTGTTGTACTTTTTGATTTCATGGAATTCTCTTATTATTATTTCTTTCCTTTTATTTTCTTTGAGTTTATTCTCTTGTTCTTTTCTAAATACTTAAGGTGGGTGCTTACTTCATTTTTCAGACTTCTCCCTTTCCTAATTATAGGTGACAAATTTCTTTCAAAAATAATAGTTTTGACATGTTGTATTTTCATTATAATTTAGCTTTAAGTATTTGAAATTCATTATGATTTATTGATAAATGAATGATTAAGCAGTCTCTTTTCAAGTATGTGGGGACTTGGAAAATACCTTTTTGCTATTGACTTCTGTATTAATTGAATTGTCATCAGAGAATATGATCTTTCTAAAGTCAACTTGAGATTCAAAGTTCCTTTAGTGTGAGTCTGTTGATAAACTCTCAGTTTTAGTTTGTGTCTTGATTTCACTCTAAAACAGTTAATGCTTCATAAGTCTTTCCTCTCAGCAACAAATATATTATTCCATTGCCTCCTGTTTTCTGTTATTACTGTTGATCAGTCTGTTGTCCATGAAATGATCATCTTTTTGTGATGCAATTCCTCTCTAGTTGCTTTAAGAACTTTTGTCTTTGCTGCTCTAGAGTCACTACTTTGTGATATCTCGGCATTGATTTTCTTTTTATTCATCCTTTTTGGGAATATTGTGCTTTCTGAAATTGTAGATTAATAGCTTTCAGCATTTCTGGAAATTTCTTGCCTATTACTCCTAGATTAGCTTTATTCTCTTCTTCTGTGACTCTGATTTGACATATGTTAGATTGTCTCATTTTATCCTCAACACTTTATACTATTTTTATTTTCCAGTCCTTTTTCTTTCAGGATTATATTCTGGTTAATTTGTTCATTTCTATGTTTGAGTTCATTAATGCATTTTCAGCTGTGGCTAATCTGCTTTTTAATATGTTTCATTTTTTTCTTTCAACATTTACATATTTTATATTTAGGTGTTCCATTTAGTATTTTTCAGAACTGCCTGATCATTCTTTTTTTTTTTTTTAATTTTTTTTTTTTTAACGTTTATTTATTTTTGAGACAGAGAGAGACAGAGCATGAACAGGGGAGGGGCAGAGAGAGAGGGAGACACAGAATTGGAAACAGGCTCCGGGCTCTGAGCTGTCAGCACAGAGCCCGACGCGGGGCTCAAACTCACGGACTGTGAGATCATGACCTGAGCCGAAGTCGGACGCTCAACCGACCAAGCCACCCAGGAGCCCCATGACTGCCTGATCATTCTTAATGGTTTTCTGTTGCTTATAATTTTTTTTTAATTTTTAAAAATCTTTATTTTAAGAGAAAGGGAGAGAGAGTGTGTGTGTGGGCAAGAGCAAGTGAGCACAGGGGAGGAGCAGAGAGAGAGAGAGAGAGAGAGAGAATCCCAAGCAGGCTCTGCACTATTAGTGCAGAGCCTGATGTGAGGCTCAAACCCACAAACTGTGAGATCAAGACCTAAGCTGAACCCAAGAGTTGGATGCTTAAGCCACTGAGACACCCAGGTGCCCTGCCTGCTTATGCTTTTGATTGTACATTACTTTAAGTACTTCATAAGCAGCTAGTCTATACCTGAAATATATCTAATATAGGTGGCTTACCTTGTGAGGTTAGTGGTCTTTGATCGTGAACTAACAGTTGCCTGATCATAAATTGTGGGAATCTCATGGGATATACCATAGAATGTTTTCTGATGGAGATCTGGTTTGCTTTCTGCTAGGAGGTGGGAAGATGACCAACCTGGGCCCCATTAGCTCTCTTTGAGAGTCCTGGCTTAATGCAGAATCTCAGGTTCAGCTCCCCTCCCTTGCTGTCCACTCTAAGTTCAGTATCTAAATTGCAATTTATAGTATCCCTCAGGATAACACACTTCTCTCCTTGGATTCTCGCTAAGAACATTTGTCAGCTCACTGCTCCCAGCTCCAGTGTTGACTTAGCTCTTCCTTTTATTTAGGGGTTGGGGGAGAGGAAGATCGGACTTGGAGATTATTTTACCCACTTTCAGGGAGTCCAGCAACAAACCAAAATGTTTTATTTATGGTCTAATTGGTTTCCAGAAAATAGTGTCTTGTCTACCATTGCTGCTGGAAGTGGAAATCCTATTGTTAAGCTGTGAAGTTCAGTAAATAAAGCACATGTGCAGACCATTCTGTCTCAGTTTTCCCAGCACAAGGTGCCCTATTATGATTTAAAGGGGCAAGTATCTATAATAATTTTTTATTTTCAACTACAAATAAGGAAGTTAGGGCTCCAAAAGGCTAAATGGCTTACTCAATTTGTGATAAGGTGGGATGGAAGGGAGACACTAGAAATCATGTTTAATGTCTAATCCAGTAGACTTTTTAATAAATCCTTCCAATACTCTTTAGGTCCAATTTTATATTTTTAAAATTTTTTAATGTTTAATTTTGAGAGAGAGTCAGAGGATGAGCAGGGGACGGGAGGAGAGAAAGGGAGACACAGAATCTGAAGCAGGCTCCAGGCTCAGAGCCTGATGTGGGGCTCGAACTCAAGAATGGTGAGATCATGACCTGAGCCGAAGTCAGACGCTTAACCAACTAAGCCATCCAGCCACCCCACTCTTAGGTCCAATTTTAAAAGACATCTTAATGTTAAATTCTACATGTATTGTTTATGTTATAATATCTGTAATTTTATTTTTACGTCTATGCATAACCAAGTCTAGATACATACATCCATGTATAATCACATATATACATCAATAAATCCAAGCCTATATAGAAAGTACTATAAATACAATTTAATATATAGACAAATATGACTATAAGGAAGATACCTTGGGAGCTTTAAAGGGAACTACAGAATCTTTTTTTTTTTTTTTTAAGAGAGAGAGAGTGAGCAGGGGGGAGGGACAGAGAGAGAGAGAGAAGAGAGAGAAAATCCCAACCAGGCTCCAAGCTCAGCACAGAGCCTGATGCAGGCCTTGATCCCATGACCCCAAGATCAAGACTTGGACACTCAACCAACTGGGTCACCCGGGCACCCTGGGAACTACAGAATCTTAATCTTGTCTTTCTCTAATAAGCATGGTCTTTAAGATAAAATAATTGTACATTTAGTTTCACTTATACACAAGAGCAAATAACTTCTGGTAAAGATTATAATGACCTGGATTAGCTATGGTAATCCATATTGTACTATGCCTCAAGTAGCCTTCTAAATAATCTCTCCATTGAGCCCTCTCATAGGTTCAAATTATAAATTACATGAATACATCAAGAGAAAAAGTGGGATTCCTTGTGGGCAGTGCTGATAACAGTCCTCAGGAAATCTTTCAACATAAATAGTACCTACCATAGACAGAATTAATAATAATAGTCCAGGGAAAGCAAGGGGGAAAACCAGAGACAATCACTAAAGCAGGCATTTCAATTTAGGGGAGCCTATTACCAGAGTACCTGAGAGAAAAAGAAACACACCCTCTGATACACCAACATTCCAACAAAGTTAGAAATAGTTGCTAGAGGCAACCTTGGGATTTCTGCAGTCCTATCTGATAATTACTATTTTATTAGTTTTGTTTAGGAGTATTTTTAAAGATAAAACAATTGGGTTGGGCACCTGGGTGGCTCAGTTGGTTAAGTGTCTGACTTAGGCTCAGGGTCATAGTCTCTGGGTTTAGGAGTTGGAGCCCCACATCTGGCTGTCTGTTGTCAGCCCATTTCAGATACTCTTTCTCTCTCTCTGTCCCTTCCCCACTTGCACTCTCCCCCTCTCTCTCAAAAATAAATAAACATTAAAAAAAACCCAAAACAATTGGATTAATGTCCTAAAATTCATTTTAGATATTTTGAAGGTTGGGGATAGAGATGTTTAAGTTCTTTTGAGATAACTTGGTTATAGAAATCATTATCTATCCCTTTTTTATTTTTAAAATTCTTTTTAGTGTTTGTTTATTTTTGAAACAGAGATAGAGCACAAGCTGAAGAGGAACAGAGAGAGAGAGGGGGACACAATCTGAAGTAGGCTCCAGGCTTTAAGCTGTCAGCACAGAGCCCAACGTGGGGCTTGAACTCATAGACTGTGAGATCGTGACGTGAGCTGAAGTCACTCAACTTACTGGGCCACCCAGGCACCCCTATATCCCTTTTTTAAAGTTTTCATAGACTTTTCCCCTGGGGCATTTTAGTGTCTTTAATTTTTATTTTCATGTTAATATTATAAGGGAAACTAATGTACTTAGAAGATTTTCTTTTCTCCTTTCTCTCCCAGATTTTGACTGTCCACTCTCCCAACCTCCACCCCCAGAAAACCTCTGGCATGTAGCTCCCCTTATCAAAAGCAGGTATTATTTTAGTCAAATGGGACACTTGTTTGAATATAGTTATGAATGAGGAATATTTGTGTGTGGGGGGCGGGAACTGTGAACCTTTTAAAAATCTATATAGTTAAGATTGTTCACAGCATAGTCCACATCTGCTACTACTCTTGAAAAACACTAACAGGGGCGCCTGGGTGGCTCAGTCGGTTGAGCGTCTGACTTCGGCTCAGGTCATGATCTCGCGGTCCGTGGGTTCGAGCCCCTCGTCGGGCTCGGTGCTGACAGCTAAGAGCCTGGAGCCTGTTTCAGATTCTGGGTCTCCCTCTTTCTCTGACCCTCCCCTGCTCACGCTCTCTCTCTGTCTCAAAAATAAATAAATGTTAAAAAAAAATTAAAAAAAAAAAGAAAAACACTAACGGACGAAGGTATTTGTGAATTTTATGGGTGAGAGTTGAGGTGTGGAGCTTGGAGTGGCAGCACCTGTATCACCCTTTAAATGGTAGGAGACACTAGAGTCAGGCAACTTTGAGGGAAGGTCACATGGAAGAAGGTATTTCAACAAGCCAGCTCTGTAACCGGCTTTCCCAGAGTCCGTTTCTAATTTTTCAATAAATGATTATTCACCTAATGGATTGCTTAAGTCCTTTGTTTCTCTTTTTCAACTTCTACCTTTTATATAATAACATGAAACATTATAGAAGATGAACTTAAATTATTTACACTACCCACATTTCATGTCTGCTACAAAGCTTAACAGGGAAATCATTGCCTTGAAATTTCCAACAAGGCCGTCCCCTAAGGGCCTGTTCTCTGTATCTGGGTCTGAATGGGTACTCCATCATACTTGCTGTTCCTACAGGGCTGAAAGGGAGATGCCATCAATTCAGACACCCTTTGCGTCTGAGTTGCCTCGTATTACTATTAATATTTTTCAAAAACAATGACAGTTTCACTTGTTAAGGAAACCAACTAATTCTTAGAGACTGAACAATGGGAGAAGTTGGTGTGTAGTAACACAGTAGATCGTTTCTAATTGCTGGAAGAGATGTCCCTCTTAAGTCTCCTGACAGAGTTAGAAGTTAAGGCAGCTAGAGAAGCTTGTTACACGTAGAACCCAGTGGGAAGCAGCAACAGTTGGCATTTTCTCAGGAGAGCCAGTTCACTCATTATTTTAATGTTTGTGCTATTGAACACCTTTGAAGTGAAAATTAATTTCCCTTTTGGATTACTTAGGATATTATTTTTAATGCTGAAGTTTTCCACATCGTCCTCGCCCACAAATTTTTTCCAGAATGATCAAGAGAAAAAAAAACAAACAAAACAAAAACCCTTCAAATGATTATTTCTAACAGCACATAAAAACAGATTTTGAGAGATTTTGTTATTTCCCATGATTTCCTTGTAGAAAGATCATTCTTAATGATCTTTCCTTAAAGGAAAAAAAAAAGTGTTTAGTGTTACATATTGAAATGAAAGCTAAGTGTTGTATTGTGAGAAGGGGGTGAAGGTTTCCTCAACACATCCCTAGGATGAATGCAAATCCACCTACTTCTGTCTAAAAAATTCCACACAATTCAAACCTCAAGCATGCTAATCAAGATTAAGCTTCAGCGTATTAAGATCATTCCAAACCTGCCTGAAGTCCTGTTTATTTTGCATCTCTCACCCCAAATCTGGTCTGTTAGTGAGTGGCAAGGACAAAAGCCTTTCTTGATCTATCCAGCTGCTCCCACTCCTGCCAGAGCATCTCTGGGCTATGCTTAGAGACAGAGGCAAGCCACAGAAGCATGAAATCCACCACAGCCCCTGTCCCCTCTTCTCACCGCTCCCCTGCCCATCAAGTCCTCCAGTTCTGAGTAGCTGGAGGAGCTTCTGATGCCTGTCCAAGTCCCCTTCTGCCAGCTCTGCACATGTCCAAGCTGCCACTCAATGTCACTTCCTCAGCACTAAACTTTTAGATGACTTTCCAAGCAGGCAACATTTTGGGGGCATTTTGCTGTCCTTTCTTTAGAAGGGGCTTCCAGGATAGGTTCTTAATGTCCTTCCAAGGAGCTATGTTTAAGATAAGTTTAGTAAGTTATTAAATAACTTTGGTAGATAAAATGCACTTTAAACATGATGGTAAAGGATGGAAAACAATCTCCTATTTCTACTTTAATACTATGTAATGTTGTATATAAGTGAGTTTTTTTTTCTTTAAAGGGGTTCTGAGGAAAGAGATCCATCTTAAAAATATGGCAGACTGAAGCCAGAGTAGATAACAGGCAAGTTGTGGAGATTTGAGACGGGCCAGGTGCCAGTAAAATTTCTTTTTGATTAGATTTAGTGATATCACCTTTTTTTTTTTTTTTTTTTTTTTTTTTTTTTTTTTTAGAGAGAGAGCCCAAGTGGGGTAAGTGCAGACAGAGGGTGGGGACAGAGGATTCAATGCGGGCTCTGTACTGACAACAGTGAGCCCAATGTGGGGCTCAAACTCACCAACTGTGAGATCACGACTTGAGCCAAAGTCAGACGCTCAACTGACTGAGTCACCCAGGTGCCCTGATATCACTTTTTTTTTTTTTTTAACTTTCTGTGTGTTTTAGGTTACAGGAGAAAGTAGCAGTTTAGGAAAGCAAATAGACCTTTATTCTTGGAATGGCAATTAAAATTCTTCTCCCTTTTAAATTGAGAACCAGCAGGTGAAGATCATTGTTTCTAGGGAGAGGTGTAAGGCTTTCTACAAATCTCCTCAATGAGCATCACATGGAGAAGCCTTGGAAGGTTTAAGTTGGGATCTACTTAAGTCCGGGGAAACATGGAGTTTACATCACAGTGACTGAATAGCTAAATGTTAGCGAGGTATTTAACTGTACCTAGATGCATGTACAGTTGACTTTTGAACAACTGCAGGGCTTAAGAGTGCCCAACCCCACACAGCTGAAAATCCATGTATAACTTCTGACTCCCCCAAAATGGAACTAATAGCCTACTGTTGACTAGAAGCCTTATTGATAACATAAATATTCAATTAACACATATGTTACATGTATTATATACTGTTATCCTTACAAGAAAGTAAGGTAAAGAAAATTTTATTAGGAAAATCATGAGGAAGAGAGAATATATATACAGTGCTGTACTGTAGTTATAAAAAATTTCCATGCATTAGGTGGATCTGCGCAGTTCAAACTTGGGTTGTTCAAGGGTCAACTGTATTTGTTTAGCCTTAGTTCTCTATGTGGCTTTTTTTTTTTTTTTCAAATGTGTGTTTAAAATGTAGAGTGTAGATTTTATTATGTAATTTTTAATTAAGTAGAATGTTCCTTTTATATTTGTACTTATGTGATACAATAAAGTTCTATTTTATAGGAGAAAATAATTACTCTTTGGCTTGGTTGATACCATGCCTACTGGAAGCTGTAACCAGAATGATACCACAGTGCCCAGGCACTGGCATCCACCAGTCAGAACTCAAACAGTATGGTGTATCAAATGATGTAAGATATGGGAATAAAACACATACTTTAAGGAATATTTATTATTATATTCATTTAAGAGACCTTTTCTGAGCATCTTCGTTCATTCTACTGGATCTCAAAGTCTAGTAGCAGAGATATGAGAATTCCTTACCATATCCAAGAAATCAAAAGGGATGGATAAATCTAGACAAACAGTATCGTCCCTGGATCTAAAGAAACCTACCTCAAATCCTTTGGAATTTCAGTTTGGGCCTGTATATTTTTCTTCTTCAATATAAATCATCTCCAAACCCACCCTGCCTTAGAATAAAGGGGATAAGTAGGAAGAAAAAAAAAAATGAACCAGAAATTCCAAAGTAAGAGAAACACTGGACCATAATCATGTCAAAGCCAGGAAACCGAAAATTAATGTTTTCCTATAAAGGATGGAGGATGTCTAGGTGGGCTATGAAATGAGCACTGGAGGATGCAGAAAGGGCCATGAGGAAGATTTACTGGTGTTGGGAGAACTTTCGCCCTAGGATTTCATGACTTGTGTGCTTTAAAACGTTATAGGTAGACAATTCCGTCCCTGCAGTTAAAAAAAAAAAAAAAAAAAAAAAAAAAAGAGTTCCTATATGATAATATTATGAGGAGACGGGAGAAGAGGGGAATTAGGTTGATTTGAAGGAAAATGATGTTTCAGAAGAGACGAATGTATATATTTATTTTTTGTTTTATGAGATAATGGCTAAAAGGTAATAAAATCTCCAAATCAGATAGTTGGGACTAGGAACAATTTCAAGTAAATTGCCATTTCTAAGTGAGAAAGAATTGTTTATGGACTCTGGTGCAGTGTCTTCTGTGACACTGTACCAGAGTCCAATGTTTAGGTGTGAATATTTTGTAAGATTATCCTGTGACTCTTCATGTATTGGAATTAATAGAAGTTCCCTAGGTCAAAATTTAGAATATGTGCCTTTCTAGCAAATAAAATCATTGTTAGTACCTGTTATAGTGAGTTTAAACTAGTGCTCTCGGTATAAAAGTGACTGTTAGAATATTTCGTGAGCCGTTTGCTTTACAGCCAGATTAAGTCATAAATATAAAATAAAGCTCTGGGTTATTTTTTTTTTGTAGCTCCTTAATGTTAATATCTCACATATATTTTAACTGCTTGGAAAAGGTGTCAAAAATAAGATTCAGAAATAATTACACATCCCTTCTCCAAAACCCCATCTACAGCTTTAGTATTCAAGGAAGAAATTTCAGCTAAATAATAAAGTTATTTTCAGAGATAAGAGATTTAAAAAGTAGAAACAACATTTACTTTCAAAAGTCATCTAGTTTCTACCTCTATCTGATCCATTATAAAAAGCAAGTATTCTCTGAACACTTTATTATCCCAGATCAATAGACAATCGAATTGTGTACCCAGGAGCATAGCTAGTTCATACAAACCACCCACTTCAGTTCAGATACCCTAGCAACAATGAGCACCCACTTTCCCAAGGTCACCAGTCAGCATTAAATTGCTATTGTGCATTTTTAAATGTATATATTTTGAAGAATAACAAAACAACAAATGAGCCATTGTTATTTCTCAAGTGTTTACTAAGCAAAGGGTTTGAAATAAATAAGAAAGATCTTATGGAATTGGGTCAAATGTAAACTCTGTGTGGGTAGGTGTGCTTTATTCTGCCTTGTGTGGCATAGATATAAATGAATGAAGTGATTTGGTCTTCACCATCTCTTAAGAAGACAGAGGCAGGTACCATCCTCCTAATTTGTGAAAAGAGGGTGTTGATAAATGGATGGTTAAGTGATGTGCTCTAAGTGTTGGGCAGCGTCAGCTCTAGGAAGGAATATTAGAGAGAGAGAGCTCAGTATTGCCTTTTCTCCTAGATGAACTTCAGGCATCTTGTCTTTGTGCTAGACCAGAACGATGGTTTGGTTCAGAACATGTACAGTCAGGCCCGGCTTACTGTCCTGAGCCAAACACTGATTGAAGAGGTGCCTTTTATATCACTTTGATTTGAGCCAGTCCTTTCTCATACTGCTATCCTTTTCTTCTCCCAGAAGAAAAAAAAAAAAAAAAGATTTACTAAGTGTTATTTACAGATGCTACTGGAGTAGTTACCATATACTGGCCACTTACTATGCTCTAGGCTCTCTGCCAAGCAGTTGATATGTAGTACCTCCTCTAATTCTCATCTCAGTGCTTACATAAAGTAGACATTATGCCCATTTCACAGATAAAAAATGAAGACTCAATGAGATTATAATTTATCCAAAATCGAGGAATCAGACCTAAATCTATTGAATTTTATGGCTTTTAAGCTTATTTGTCTCACTATATTTACCTATTATCCTATGATGTGAATAATCAGCTGATGATCCAAAGAGATTTTAATACCATGAGTGTATTTCTAGACACGTTTATTCCTTTTAAAAATATATATATTTATTTTTGAGAGAGAGAGAGAGAGAGAGAGAGAGTATGTGTGAACAGGGGAGGGGGAGAGAGAGTGGGGGACAGAGGATCCGAAGTGGGCTCGTGCTGACAGCAGAGATCCTGATGTGGGGCTCGAACTCACCAACCATGAGATCATGACCTCATGAACCAAAGTTGGAAGCTTAACTGACTGAGCCACCCAGGCACCCCTAGACACTTTTATTCTTTAAAGAAAACACTAGAGGGGTGCCTGAGTGGCTCAGTTGGTTAAATATCCGACTTTTAGTTTCTGCTCAGGTGATGACTCACAGTAGGTGAGTTTGAGCCCCGTATTGACCTCCAAGCTGATAGCATGGAGCCTTCTTGGGATTCTCTCTCTCTCTCTCTGCTCTCTCTCTACCCACACACTTGCACTTTCTCTGTCTTGAAATAAATAAACTTAAAAAAAAAAACAGAGAGCTGCCTATTTGAATAATAAAGACATGAAGAGAGGAGGGAATTCACTTGTTGGAAATATCCCAGTGAAACTAATGTGATGGTAAAAAGAGACAAATATAAAAGTTTATTACATTCATGAATAGAGAGACATGAAAGTGAATTAATTGGGATGCCTAGTGACTGGAACAATAGCTAAAGGGATACATCTAATGAAAACACCCAGGGGGATTCCTAATATTCACTCAACATTCACATTCTAGACATACACATCATCTCATTTTAGGTAATAGTATTTCTCACCTTTTCTGAAACATAGTCTGCTCAACCTAGTTCCTCAGGCTACAGCAGTGTATCGTAACGTGTATTTCCATTATGCTCCATCAAAGAGAAAAAAAAATTAAATACAGAGAAATTAAATACTGAGATAAGATCTATTGTTGGGGGGGCAGAATTTTAGGGGGCCACAAACCATTTAATTATCAAAGACATTTTTGCTTTCCTAAGAACCATTTTGCCCTATTGAGAATGTCTGGGATAGTGATTCGATGCCTGCTTCTCCCTGATACACCTGCTATTACTTCCAAACTGTAGAAGGTTGTGGCTAAATAACAAGTGCTCAGGAAAAGCATGTGGACAGGCAGCAGAGCAATTCATTGATGTCTCATTAACTCAGTCTTTTGCAAGTTAGTTCAGATGATCCATTGGTCCTGTGAACTACAAGGCCGTTCGCTCAACTGTACAGGCTGGTCAAAAGAATGGCCAAGAGGTAAGGTTCTAAAGTCAGATGTCCTGGGTGCAAACCTCATCTCCACCACCTATCAGCAATGAGACTTTGGCCAGTCATCTAACCCAGAAGTTCTCAACTGGTGGCAGTTTTGTGCTCCCTCCCCCCAAATACTTGACACTGTCTAGAGACATTTCTGATTATCATAACTGGGGGTGGGGGATGGGAAGACTACTGGCATCTAGTTGGGAGAAGCCACCAGTGCTGCTAAATAGCCTATAGTGCACAGGAAAGCCCCCCACAACAAAGAATTATCCAGTCGAAAATGTCAGCTGCCAGGTTGAGAAACTGATTTAACCTTTCCATTCATTTTTGTCATTGTACCAGACAGCGTTCATTCCTTAACAGATATTTCCAACCCATCTCCTTTCTGCCTCCCTGGTAGAGCCTGGAAAAGGTAAACACTACTGTGTCTTGTTGCTAGAGATAGCCTAAAGCACAGTAAGATATAGGTGGAAATTTATTGGGGGCATGAGAAAAGCCTTTCTTTTTCACTGATATAAGAAAAAGATTAGACTTTTTCACCCCTTTCTTCTTCTTTCTACCTTGAACATGAAAGCAATATGTAGAGTTCCAGAAACCATGTTGTTATCATTAGGGAAAGCCAAGAGATTCAAAGAAAGGATGGCCTGCATGTTGCCGAGACCACAAATCAATGCCATGTGAGCTTCCTGTACTTCTTTTTATATTAGAATATATAACTCCTATTTGTTTAAACATTCTTGATATACTCAAATTTCAAATTGGATTTTATAATAATAGGGTATTTCCACAATTTTGTATTATGGAAAAATATTTATAAATAACGTAAAATTTGCCATTTTAACAATCTTGTAAGTATGCAATTCAGTGGCATCAATTACATTCACAATGCTGTGCAACTATTACTATTATTTCCAAAAGTTTTTATTACCCCAAATGGAAATACTACACTCATTAAGCAATAACTGACATCCTTTTCCTCCAGCCCTCCAATGTCCGTGGTAACTTCTAAGGTACTTGCTGCCTCTACGAATTTGCCTATTGTAGATATTTCATACAAGCAGAATAATAATAATATTTATCCTTTTGTGTCTGGCTAATTTCACTTAGTATAATGTTTTCAAGGTTCATCTACACTGCAGCATGTCTCAGAACTTGACTCCTTTTTAGGGCCAAATAATATTCCATTGTATGTATATGTTGTTTATCCATTCATCTGTTGATGGGCATTTGAGTTGTTTCTACCTCTTGGCAATAGTAGAGTTTTAAAAGGTAAAATAAGATGAATGAGTGAGGTACTCAGAAAAGTGCTTAGTATTTAAGACAAATTCAGCAAATGTAAGTTAAAATTATTACTGCTAACATTAAATATCACCTCACCACATTCACCCTGTCAACTGTCTTTTGTTGCAAGGAGGAGTGTAGTAGCAGCATGTGGATGCCCTGGCATAAAACTATGATCAGGACCTATTTACAATTCATAGCAAACAGTACTCTCATTGGTCTGTGATTATCTGCAAGTATGATGGGAATTTTCACTTATCCATCCATAGCCATCCTTCCATAATTCAGATTATGTTAAGCACCTCAAGTGGGAGAAATAATATATTTCAAACCTAGGCTGAAGTAACACATGATTAAATTGTTGCAAATAACAAAGAAAAAAAGGAGGTGCTTAATAAAGGTTTCTGATGATTATGAAATAGTTCTGCAATCAATCATAAGCTTCAAAAATTTCTCTAGGACTAGGCTGTGTTACCAGTGAACCAGATACATGCCTTATGAAATCCCCATCCTGATAAGTACTTTTAAAACCGATTCATAAATATCATTGAGTTTCATCCTTTGCACCTCAGGTTTTATTCACAAAGGTACAAAACAAAGGCTCCATCTAGTAACTGTCATGGCAGTACCAGGAAAAGTGCCATTTTCTAAGTAGGAAAAACAAACTCCTCCTTCCAAGTAACAGGGATAAGTATAGAGGTAAAAGGTCTTCCACAGCAGAGGAGTACAGCAGGTCAACTTTTTAGCTGGTGGGAGATATATTTTGGAGAAGATCTGGTGTGGGGAAGGTGTGTATACTGAAGAACACATTAAAACAGGGAGTAGGAAAGAGGAAAGGGTAATAAATCGCTGGTGACTGTGGTGACAGCATATCTTACTCTGATGTTGAAGATCTTTGAGACAAGTGTGGATGGTCATTCATTTAAGATCAACAACGGGAATCAGGTTTGGAAGTCAGGTATTTACGGAGCACCTGCTGTGTGGAATGTGTTTTATGATAAATAATTATCAGCTTACCCTGATATATCTTACAATTTTGGCAAGTCAAGGTTCACCAATCTACCCACAGTCTCTTCAGAAAACAAGTGGAGGAACCCATGAGAAAATCACAATGCCATTGGGGTTCTGGGGTTCTGAGATGGTATATGAACGCCACACTTGGGAAATATTCATGAGGGAGCTAGAAATTTAGCTGTACTGAGAAGTGGATAGAATGTGTGTAGACAGAACAGAAAAGTGAAAGAAAGAGAAATAGCATCAGTAGAGGAGTGTCATGGCACTAGAAAGGAGGCAGAAGGCTGAGCAGGCACTAGAGAGGTTGGCCTGACTGGATACTCATGGGGAGATAAGGTTTAATAGCAAGAGTGGTGCCAGGAATGACACAACCACTAAGTAGCTCATTATTTCCAGGCTGGTCACAGGAGAATATGGCTCCATTTCTAGGTGCTGTAGGTTCTCATTCTGTTCCACCTCTCCCCACCCATTCTTTTAATTTCTTGTGTTTCAGAGCACATGCTCTAGGCAAGGTGAATTTGTATTAAGTTTTCAAAAAAAATAAAAATAAAATAAAAAATTTTCTTGGGTTCCTCTGAATAACCACCACAGGCCCTCCCAGTCACCTCTTAACAAGATTTTCATTTAAATTGGTTCACTCACCTGGCATTTTATGATAGTCAAGCCTGTCTTTGGTGGTCAACTGATACTGTTAGTGCTACCTGCTATTTTATACTCTGGAATCAGAGGTGGTAAGGACAGAGCCCTTGTCTTTTGTATTTTGTACTTTGTCAAGCACTGGATACATTTCTGGCATTTTGTACTTAACAAGCATAACAAAGCACACCCAGGCCTAAGGATATCGCATCTGCTGTCCTCAGGCACAATAAAAGCAACAAGCCCAGTGGTCTCCGACCTGCAGGGTAGTGATAGATTGCACTGGGAATTGAGGCTTTTATCACAATCAACATGAAAAAAAGAAATAATGCCTCAAGTGTATCTCCAGGAACACTAGAAAAGCCTGAATGGAAATAGCCCATACCCAGGAGACAACTGCTTTGCTTACCGAGGGCTTCATTCCTATAGGCCCTTTCTGATAGATGTATAGTGCCAAATGTAGAAACTCAGGGTCATGTAAAATTATAGGGTGGTGAACCTAAAATGAGTAGAGATAGTTTCAGCAGATAGTTTTCGGTTGGGGTGGGGGAAGAAACTATTGGCCCTTGATACTCATTTAACAAAGTGAGAATAGGAAGGTAGTAAAGATTACGAACCTCCTTTTTGAGTTTAGTTCTGGAGACTATTTTTGTGTGTCATCCTTGCGCAGGGCAAGGCTCGTCTTCTCCATATCATTCCAATTTTAGTATATGTGCCGCCAAAGGGAACACTCTGGAGACTAGTTTTGCTAAGAAGCTTGTCTCAGTAAGTATTTTATTCTTGATGAGTTGTTATTTAGGCAACAGAAATGCAGAATTTTGTTAAGCAGTATAACCTGGATTTATTTTTCTTTCTATAGACTAATTGAACATTTTAATAGACTGACTATTGCTTTCCCCATTTTTTGAAAATGAGGTATATCTGCATCTTTGTATCTATGGGGAAGTTTAGTGACCAACTAAATTAGAAATTCAACTAATGTACAATATCATACCTTATTACAGAACTTAAAAAGTTTAATTCATGTAGTAAATGGTCTACCCAATGAATGGGCCAGTTAAAGAATATTTTAGAACCTGCTTTGGCTACATGAAAAATCAACATGATAGTCTTCCTTCTCCAGATAATTGTTTGTTTTTCCTCAAAAGTAAAATGAGCTATTCCTCAAGAATGGACCACTATCAAAAGGGTTAATATTTCCAAATCCTTCAGTAAGGTTAGGTTACATGAAAAAGTGTCACAGCCCATTAAAATAGCAGGTATTCAGTTTTATGTTATATGTTTAATTCTACACAAATCCATGATTTAAAAAGAGCCATGTAATTTAATTAGCATTAATCAATGTTGATTTAATAGAAGGCAGAAGAAAGTTCCCTCTGTGTGTACATTAAAGAAAACAAAAAAATAAAGCCCAAGTTACAAGAGAGTCATAGTCACTTATACCCCCAAATTTAAAGACTTAACACTGTCTGAAAGGTTATGATAAACATAAAACAGTTTCGTTGTATTGTTACTGATGCAGCTAACCGAACAAAAGGTACATTTCTACCTTCCAAAAATTTAAGAAGCTAAATTATTTAGGGCACAGATTTGGGAACATTAAGGAAATACAGCATATTCTGATATGGACATCTAGAAGGTTACCTAAAGGTTTCCAACAGAGCCTCCAAGGCAGATTCTAATATAGATGGAATAAGAATCTCATACATTCCCTCAAACCAGTGGTGATTCAGTCATTTGCCCATGGTGTCCGGCATCATGTTAAGCCTGAAAGTACAGGTTAGCATCAATTCAGAGTCACGAAGTAGACAAACTGTTACAGCACTGTGGGTTTCAAACGTTGACAGAGGAGAAAACAGGATAGTAAAGGCATGTGGAAGGACATCCAGTACAGCTTAGGAGGAATAAGGAAAGGTTTCCCAGAGGAGGTGATACTTGAAGTAAACTTTGTAAAATAATTTAGCCATAGACTGGTTCACTGGAGATTGTTGGAATGGACACAATTCCTGCAGTACCCATAGTACTTTTTTGAATGTCTCTTTCATTACAGTGTGTGTTTTGTAAGGACAGGTTCATTTTTAAGCCTATTTTCTGAGGTCCGTTGTGCTTTTTCCTGGTGATTTATGCAAGTTGACTACTAATGACGAATGAGAACAATATGAACGCATTGCTGCTGCATAAGTGTGGTGTGGTTTTGCACTTAAAAGAGGTATTCAGATGCTCTCGTTGTAAATGTTCATGAAAAGCCTCTTCTGGAGTAGTCAAACTTCTGTTAGTGAGTCTCACCAGTGGTTTTACATCTGCAGAGCATTGAGGGCTGGGGTTACTTGTAAGAGGATTGAAATTACTTCGTATCATTATCTTAAATTTTATATTCACTATATTCCCTAAAGTATATCTTAATTATTTATGACCAGGAAAACAAACAGCAAAACGAAAAAGAAGGGAATGTCAGGACATTCCAAGCACAAAGAACAGAATGTCAGGATGGTGAAGGAGGTATGGCATGTTCTCACCAGGGAAGAGCACGCAGGATGTGAGTAGGAATATCATGAGATGAGTCTAAAGAGGGAATTGGGGGCCCTTATTTGCTTTAAGTTGCCTCATTTCTATAGAGGATACCAGAGAGCTACTGAGGGTTTTAATCTATCTTTAATCAATTATGTTAATTAAGTTAATTTCGAGAGAGTGTAGGAGGGAAGGGCAGAGAGAGAGAGAGAGGGAGAGAATCCCAAGCAGGGTCCATGCTGTCAGCACAGAGCCCAATGTGGGGCCTGAACTCACGAACTGTGAGATCACGACATAAGTTGAAATCAAGGGTCAGATATTTAAGCGACGGAGCCACCTAGGTGCCCTTAAATCTACTTTTTGGTAAGTTTTTTCTGGCTTATATAATGTACAGGATGCAGGAAGATCAGTTAAGGCAAATGATGAAGACATAGACTGAAATGGGAGTGGTAGGTATGGAGCAGAGACACATTGAAGAGTCAGGGCTTTACGATATATAATTCACCCAAGTTTATCATCATTTGAGTGTGGAGCAGAGTAAGAAGGAAGAATGGATAGACTCCTGGATTTACTGCTTGGGTAGTCCGGGGCCTCACATGATATATCAGGACTTGGAAACACAAAGGGAGGGGTGGCTGTCAGGACTCCAGCAAAAGAGGTGCAGCTTTCTGCTTACGTTTGTTATCAGTTGGTAAGAGGGATCTTGACTGAACCAGGTCAGGGTGTGTGTCTGTCCCTTTGGGGTCCAGGAGTGGTAACAAGTATGCTATTTCCCATAACCGTGTGGAGTGAAGAAGGAATTCCCCACAGCAAACAGGAGCAAGGGGGGAGAGGTGCGAAAGAGTGGAGAGCAAATGGTCTGTGATAGAAGTTGAGAGTAAGAGTCGAGAGATGAATGATTACAAACTGTGTATATAGAGAGAACTTGAGAGAGTTCTGGGTTAGAGATCAGTTTGGGTGTCAGCAGTAGCAGATAGTCATCCATATGACTGTGCAGGATACCAGAGCCAGAAGACAGCCAACATTTTAGGGGTGGAATGAGGAAAAGAAGTCCCCAACAGTGTAAGGTGGAGTGGAAAAGATGGAAGAAAAACCAGAAAAGCAAGTGTCACAGCAATCAAGGGTGAAGACAATTCAGGACAGAAGAACTAACCAACAGTAATAACTGCCTGAAAGAAATAGACATAAGGCAGTGGGCAGGTTGGAGAGAACTCTGTAAGAAGCAATTCAGTGGAGTTTCTAACTAGGGCTCGGAAACCAGGTTAGAGAGGGTTAGTGAGTAAACAGAAAGTAAGGAAGTGGAGATACAAATATAGACCGCTCAAGAAACTTGACTCCAAATAGATGGAAAAAGAGTTTATAGCTGGAGTTAGAGGGAAAAGATCTAAGCATGCTCTTATGATGAGGGAAGAGAATTGGTTGAGTTTTAATGGAAAGGTGTGCTACTGCTCCTAGAAAAATGTCTTTAAACCAAGGTCATTTGAAATACTCAAATGTGCTTGGGAAGGCATATGAAAGATGAAGATATTTTTCAAGGGCAGGTCATATAGGATTGATAAATTCTGGGGCAGAAATACATGCAAACACAATCAAGAACACATAAGAGAAACTTGGCAGCTAGAGAAAACCTCAAATGAGTTAATCCACAGCACCAAAATATACTGTATTGTCTAGAATCAGTTCTTACTCATCATGAGAACATACATAGTCATTATGGGCAGAGGAAAACACAACCTGAAAAACATAGAGAATACCCAAAACAGACAAAGGAACAATTTGTAGAGGCTTGGTAAACTAAGCATTATTTTCAGCTGCATAAACACAGCATGATAATTTGGGGAACTTACTGGGGCCTGAAAAACTACAAAAGTTTTGAAATTCGGTTCCTTTGCTTGGGAAGTCTCATTTATAGATAATTTAATGATTTATTTCATTGGTTTACTCATCCATTCAACAAAGCCTGATCAAGAATTTCTGTGCTAAGCATTAAGTCCGACAGAACATCAGTAAGACAGCATAGATTCTTATGGGAAATGGGGTGGTGGCTGTACCGTGGAAAAGTATATTCTGCTTACCTATTGTTTTTGTAATAGAAAATACAAAGTAGAACCTGTCAAAAATGCTACTAGCTGGTAAAATACATAGCAAACAGGGTGGGAAAAATTGTAAGCATTTCTCCTTAGAAAGTGATTCGGTAAGAAGATGAAATCTGAAGATTCCTTCTTCCTCCATTAAATTCAATTACAGACTCTGAAGTAGGTGAAACGAGGAGGAAGCATATATTTTATTATGGAGGTATAGACATGCCTATATTTTTAAATGATGTTGACTGTTGGCTCTTTATACTTCTCACCAATGTCATCCCCTTCTCTTAATCATCTTCATTTCTACTGCTGCCCATTTCGTTAGGGTCAGGAACCTCAGATACTTACCTGAGGTAGAAATTTCTAGATTTGCCCCACACATAGGAGCTAAGTCTCCTATAAGGGGAAGAAGAGAGCTTGGTGTTACTGTTTTAAGCTGTGTTCACTGATGGTTGCAGCTGGTGTAGTGTGAAATAGAAAACTAGATATAGTCTGTTCCAGGCTCAAAAACACATATTGATGAACACAAATTCTTGTGAACACCCAAAACAGGGATGAAGGGGGAGACTGTAGGGAGAGGATAAGTATTTAGGTTTTATCTTAGACCAACTGCCTGTTTGCTTTTTGGCATCATTTATTTCTCTTTGGTCCTGAGAAGTCCTATTCAAATGACTAAGCTGGCAATACCACACACAGCATTTTAGTGAACAGCGTGCCCCATAGGTGTAAGAACTTGGGCTTTGTCGTGTCCTTGTTCTTGAAGAAAAGCTGCTTTTTTGTTAGCCTTCCAAATGTTCCTTGCCATTATGCAGAAATACATTAATTTTGAAACAAAATAAATCATGTACCTTTTGAAAAACAAAATTAAAACTGTACACATAAGCACACATATATACAATGAAACTGACATTGCCCTATTCTTTCTTCCCCACGTGTCTCAGAGTTCTAGCCAACACCTGTGGCCACACAAGGGGCAGACTTGGCAGCTGCAGAACCCAGATGTCAGACACTGGATTGGACGTCCCTGGCAGCAGTCCTAAGTGGGAGGCTGTCTCCTTAACTGACCTCTGAAACAGTCTATTGTCTGACTCTCTCTTGGGGCTGGGTAGTAACTGAAAAGCTGTCTGGGGGGCTGGTTCAGAGTTAGAGTACTGATGGGTTGTTCTGGATGCAATTATCCTTTGCCTTACCTTTGATTGTAAGGAATTTATTTCCTTGGTATGGGTTAAATCTGGTACTGGGCAAATTCTTGACAAAGAACTGTATTTAGATTTCTTCCAAGGAAAAAATAAGATGCTTTTTGCTTTGATTTTTTTTTTTCCCCAACTGAAATTGGATGAGATCAACTTTATGTTTTAGCACACAGTTCTGGGTGATCAGAAGTAAAAATAAGACTTTCTTGGGCACCTCCCCTTCAAACGATGACTGAGTTTCCTTCTATTGCTTCTTAAAACTACTTGTTAAAGGTTGAAAATGAAATATTTATTTCTTTAGAAACTTATGGAGCTGCAAATTTGTTTTTGCAATTACTAAAAAAAAAAAAGTCATCTATTGTAGAGAAGAGCTCTTTGTATCATGAGTTATCTTGGTTCTTTAGAGAGGAAAACGATTACACTGTACTCCTGCCTCTACACCACTTGCTCAAGAATGACATTATGTGTAAGATGCAATCATTATGGGAATGAGCTAGGAAAGGCCAACTCTTGAGGAGGGCTCCACTTACAATGCAACACTGGTAACGCTCCGGGAGTCTATTGTGCATACAGTTACAGTCATGGCAAAAGTTAGGAAGAAATAGATCTGCTGGAAGATGAATTCTGAGGAAATTACAGAATATATTTTGTCCAACAACAAATGGTATTTGTGTGCACCGTGTGAAATGTTCCAAAATTTCTTTTATTAACTTCTATAAAAGTGTAACTAGATCATCAGATAAACCCCAACTGAAGGACATTCTACAAAATGTCTACAGAATTCCACAAAAATGTCATGGTCATCAAAAACAAGAAAAGTCTGAGAAACTGTCACAGCCAACAGTAGCCTAAGGAGACGTGACGACTAAATGTAATGTGTTAAATGAAATGCTAGAATGAATGAAAGAACGTGATGGGGAAACTGTGAAATCAGAATAGAGTGTGGACTTGAGTTAAAAGTAAGTACCAAATTGGTTCTTTAGTTGTAGCACATGCACTGTCGTAATGTAAGATGTTAACATTGGGAGACACTAAGTGGAAGGCACGTAAGAACACTTCGCTATTTTTGTAACTTTTCTATAAATCTAAAGGGTACCCTAAAATAAAAACTTTATTTAATGATGTTTAACATACTGCTATTTTGACTGTGACAGAGCTCCCACACATCAATCAGTACCTCTCTTTCTCTTTTTCACGCACACCTATCCACCAAATCATATGGCATAGTCATTTTCCTGGCACATAATACTTTATCTTTCAGGCCAATGTAATATCAGTGGAATAAGACTTATTTTGAGAGTTTCAGATTTTTCAGTAATATTTAGGTCACGCCCTTAGTAGTAGGACACAAATGCTCTAAAGATAATATCCACAAATCCATATTTCTCAGTGGCTTTAAAAGATGCAACATCCTTCAGCCACCTATCCAATATACTTACATTTCATGTGAATGTTATTAAGGACATAATTAATAAGACAATGTATCATCTCTGAAATTAACATTTTTTGCTAGGTAACCGAAGGCAATGTTCATTTATTGATCATTTGTTACCATGATAGGTAAGGGAGTAAGGTGTGATATATCACTGTTTTAGAACATGGATGAGATTATTTCTTTGGTATTCCATATTTGTCCGTTAGAATTATAAGATTTCAGGACTATGGGAATATTTCTAATTTATCATTTTACTTTGAGAAAGGGAAAAAAGGTGTTGGTGTCAATGAATGTTTACTTAAACCCACAAAACTATTGCGGATTTCCAGAACTGTTAACAAGAGATGTGCCTTTGTTAACACTTAATGGTACAACTTAAATTTTTTTTAATGTTTATTTTTGAGAGAGAGAGAGAGAGAGAGAGAGAGAGAGTCAGAGCATGAGTGGGGGAGGGGCAAAGAGAGAGGGAGACAAAGAATCCAGAATCGGAGGCAGGATCCAGGCTCCAAGCTTTCAGCACAGAGCCCGACTTGGGGCTTGAACTCACGAACTGTGAGATCACACAAACTGTGGGATCGCACAAACCGCAAGATCTTGACCTAAGCCAAAGTCAGATGCTTAACCAACTAAGCCATCCAGGTGCACCAATGGTACAATATTAAAAGTTCAGGTGAAGGTCGCCTGGGTGGCTCAGTCAGTTAAGCACCCATCTTCAGCTCAGATCATGATCTCAGGGTTCTTGAGTTCCAGACCCACATCGGATTCTGTGCTGACAGCTCGGAGCCTGGAGCCTGCTTCCATTCTGTTTCCCTCTCTCTCTGCCCCTCCGCTGCTTACACGTGTGCGCTCTCTCAAAAATAAACAAACATTAAAAAATAATTTTAAAGTTCAGTTGATCAAAATTTAACCATATTAAGTTGGTCAGAATTATCTAATTTTGCTTTTAGAAAAAGATGCAAACGACTTTAAAGAAAGCTGGGGAAAAAATACATGCAACTTCCTGAATATATTTTAGGGCTAAAAATAAGATTCAGTCAAATCACTTGTATATTCTCTATCTACTGTACTTTCCACTGATGACTTATATTAATGACAATGACCATGATGCTTAATAATAAGAGGAAGAAAAAATGTTCCTTAAGGAATTCTTAACTAAGGAACTGCAGTGAGTCAACCAACATATTTTAGAATTGTTTTATAGTTAGGTATTTAATATGGAAAAAAATAATAGGGCAAGAGGGACCTACAGTAAATGTAGGTAGCTATTTTTTATATTACTTTTTAAGCAGTTCGGTTCATTCGTATTTTGCATTTTGTTAGACTAGTGTGCATGTGTGGTTAGTAATGAGAATTATAGCAGCACTCTTTCTCAGAACACCTATGGTGTATCAAGCTTTATGCTGCCAAGTATCTGACAAACACCGTCTAAAACTACACAATCCTGCAAGGTGCATACAATTACTATTTAACAAGCAAGGGAAGGAAGAGCACCAGAAGTTAGGTAAGTGACCAAGTCCCACAGCTTGTAAGTAAGGGAGCCATTACAAACTCCATCTGGTTGCCTCAAATGCCCGAACTCTTTCCACCAGAGCATACGGCTTTGTTGTAATTGATAATTATGAACACTATTAAAATAAATGTCTATCACTAACCAGGTGAGTTAGGTCATTTAACCCCTCTAGGCTTCAAGTTTCTCTTGGGTAAATGAAGTCAGCTGGCTGATCTCTAATGTTTCTTCCAGCTTTAAAATAGTACCATTGACTTATAGACAGGCTTAAGAAAACTAAAATGTTTTTGTTAAAAAACAAAAGAGGTCATGAACACTAGCCCTTACTCAATTTTGGGATGATGAGGATCTGTCTAGAGCAAGGTATTCATGTGATTTCTTCCAAATCTCTCTAGTCCTAGCGATCTTACCATTTTCAGTGTTACTTCTTAAAATTTATAGGTAAGTGGAAATTTCATACTTTGGCTGCACTGCACAAACTATAAACTTAAATCTTTGCCTCACAAAAGATTTAATAACTTGCATTCAGGTATGAATAATATAAAGAAAACCATTTTTCTCTGGATCTGAGAATAATCAAAATATCAGTTTATTTTATTTCACATTTATTTAAATATAACAATTATTTTAGACAAATGAAAATACTTACAAGCATATTTATAACATGGTAGACATAAATATAAATGAAATGTATAAGCATTTTAGATAAAATTTAACGCATATTAGACCAATTGATGACATACTTAACATTTAGCCTCAAGGTACATTAACATGGATATTGAAAAGGCTGTTTTCACAGAAACTGCTATAAAATGTTCACATTTGTGTTAGTAACATGTCACATTTCCTAGACTGATGTTTTATGAAAATTATGTAAAGATTTAATGTAATCAATCACCTCTCATGGGGTAATGTTTTTTTGTAAATGAAGCCTATTTTTGTCAATAGAAATGTTCTTTTAACTTTTAAATAATACGCAATTTTTATCAAGACCATGCTACATTTATTAAACAAACATGCATAACACATTAAAACTTGAATGATTCACGTACCTTTTTGCACAGTGTTTAGTTTTGCTATGGTACTCTATCTTTGTGAAAAATATACTTAAAATTTGGCACAGAATCAATAAATTGTATTGCTTCTAATCAAAACAAATGTGATTTAAATTTTCCATGGCATGGAAAATACTCTGTCACAGTTTACCTCTCCCCTTTACAGTTTATTGACCAATGGCAGTTCTGTACTGTTTTAGTTGGAATAAATAAGGGATAGCCAAGAACTGAAAGTCCTAGTTAGGTGTTTTGCCTACACTCTAATTGGAAATGAGTCGATTTTAGTTTTTCTAGCAGTAAAACATTCCCATCTGTATTGTGGCCAACAAATTTCTAAATAAGGGTGTTATCAGCAATAATATGCATCGTCATGAGATGTTTTTCTTTAGGAGGCAGAGAGGTTGAAAGGAAACGTGGATCTCTTCATAAACTGGGAACATATGTGGTAAGGAGAGCAAATGCCAGCTGAAGTAGAAACAGGGGAAGCTCTCTGGAAAGCTGGTGAGAGCACACACTCTGAAGTTGCAACGAGGCAGAAAACAAAGGCAGGAACCCAGGAACCATTCAAGGTGGTAAGGACTGCCGTGGGTTGGAGGAAACTGATACGTATCACTCAAAAGAGACAGAATCCAGAGCAGGTACCACATCTGTGTGTCAGCAAACTACCACTGCTTTGTAGGAAAAGTTTTACATTTCCACCCCAGTGTCTAAATCCGGACTGAAGAGATTAAGCTAACTGGCAACATTTTTTTTTTTTTTTTCTGAATTCATTCATAAACACCGTGGAAGAATAAAGGGAGTACCATTAACTCAAACTTCCTCCAAAGCAGACAAGTCACGCTCCATTCGAAGCACAGACTTCAGAGTCGTGGTAACTAAGTGCCACAGCTCTTCTAAGACAAACCTGAGGTGTTCTATTTTGAGAGACCGGTTGAAGTCTACTCCTTTCATAGAACCTTGATAGCCTAAGTTTTAAATTTATTATCTGGGGGGAAAGGAGGTAGAACTTTAGTCCCACTTTTATACAAATATCCTTTATTCTAAAAAACAGAGTAATGAACACAATAACATTTTCTTTGCTTTATGATCCTTGTGTTTCTGGGGACGGTTAAGCAGTGAAATGGCAAAGAACATCAAACGGGTTAAATAAAATAGGCAAAGCTTTGTTGAAAGCTGTTAAGGTGCAAATAGACATAAAGATTACAAATCACAGAGCACTGAATTTTCAAGAGTGAAATCATACCAAAACCGTGATAAATTTTCGCTGACATCATAGGAGAGTAAGTGGTCTGGAAGGTCACTGATGGTGCCCTGCACAGCCAGCACGTGTGGGGCCAAGGTGAAGGGTACGTCGTTGAGGAGTTCAGCCATTAATGAGTTGTTTTCCAAAGTCTGGCCTGCCTTATTTTCCACCTCGGGGCCTGCTACAGTCACACTGGATGAGTTTTCTTTGCCAGTCTAAAAATACATATATATTTAAGTCATTTAGACCTTGTGGACTTTGAGGTTTAGAAATGGTAAATGTGGCATTAATATATCAAAATGATTGAGAAATGTGGAATATAGAAATATTCCCAGGTTGGAATGCTGCTATTTACTTACTTGAGAAATACATCCACCTAAATCTCTACTAGGCTTTAAAATGAATCCTAAACCCTTCTCTGACTGAGGCTGACCACTCAGGGCCCCCTAAATACAAGCCTGCATTCTTGCTATTTCCCTAGCCCAGATAAGGTCTACAAAGTCTGGCTCCCAAATCTGATGTAAGCTTCCAGGCTTTACAGAACTCCCAGGTTCCCTGTGAAATTGTAGATGGTCATAGTCCAAAGTGGCCCTGCCTGCTTCAGAGAGAATATGGGGCAAACTGACTAGGATATTATTTGGCATTTCATGTTTGTGTTCTTGCTAGTGGCTATTTCCTATGCATATGTCTTATCTCCAACTAGACTCTAGGGTACCTGAGAGCAAGCTATCTATTTGACATTTCTTTGTATTCTTCACCTAGCATATGTTACCTTGCATACTCTGTATGGATGCATGTATCCTCCACCTTCTATTCCCTAAGATAAACTTGAGCATTTACCTCCCCTGTGTACCCCAAGTATTGATTGATTGCCCGACTTTCGCTGGAACTAGCATGTTATGTTACACAAGCTGATGTATCTTGTTCAATTTCTTTAAGATTGGTAGACCTTGCATATAGTACTTTACCAAAAGATGTGCACTAGGGTGTTCATAGCACTCTACGCAAGCCCCGTACTGGAAACTACCTAAGTATCTATCCACAGGAGATTGAGTAAAAAAGTTGTAAGTATGTTTACGAAAATGAGAACGAGTGGCCTGCTGCTCCAAGTGGCTAAAACCTAGCTTAAACCAGGTCAGGAAAAACTTTACTCACCACCTGCTCTAGTCAGTCCCCACCTGGGGGATAAAACTCCAGAGTCTTTACAAAGGCTTACAAGGCCCTTCCTGATCTGGCCCCAGTACCTCTCTGACAGTTTCTCCAGCTAGTCTGTCCTGGCTCCCTCTTCTCCAATCCCTCTGCCCCGAAGATTCTTCTCCCAGACCCACCGGGGCTCCTTCTCCCATGTCCTTCTCAGGGAGGCCTTTCCTGCCCACCTTATTTTAACTGTCTCCTGGCCCTCACTCCCCCCACTCCAGCATTCCATCTCCCTCTCCTGCTTTTTCCTCTCCTTAGCCCTCAGTACCTTGTTACATGGTGTATAATTTATTCTAGTATCACCCCTTAGAAGCTTAGGGAGTTTTTATTTCCCATGTTCACTGCTGTATCCCCAGTGCCCAGATCAGTGCGCAGTGCTCAGTATTTGTTGAGTGGATGAAAGCAGACAAGATTTTTGCCTGCATGAGGCTTATATCATAACAGTTGCAAGTGCTGATAAATTCCTTCTGAGTAGAGGAGGATGGTTTTCTGTGTAAGAAATAACAGTTTTGTGAAACTTGTTATTGAAGTGGAAAAGACATACAGAAAAGGGTGCATCATAAGTATTGAGCTTGCTCAACTTTAACCAACCAAATACCTGTGAGCAACCAGCACCCAAAGTAATAAACAGAAATGACCAGCTTCTCCAGAGGCCCTCGAGGTGCTCTCTTTCAGTCACAACCAACTCCCTGCCCCTCAGTCACCATCCTGATTTCTAATAGCACAGGTTGGTATTACCTGTATTTTACATGAAGTCACCATACAGTATGAACTCTTGTTTCTGGCTTCTTTCACTTAATATTTTATGTATGAAATCCATCCATATTGTGGCATGTAGGCATTACAAAAATTTTGAAGAACATATTGTTGCAGAAGAGATGTATTCTTACTGATGTCAAAAGAATTGCTTTGGTTGCTGTGTTGACTATAGCTAATGGTGGGTGTGGGGGGTACTGTGGCCAGGGAAGGAAGCAGGAAGACCAGCTGGGCTTGTGGGTCAGGTGGTGATACTAAGGGTGAGACAGAATGGCTGGAATGTGGATAGACCAAGGAGAAAGCCAATAGGATTTGCTGATGGAATGGATGTGGGGTATGAGAGCAAGAGCAGGATCAAGGATGAAGCCAAAGTTCGTGGCTTAAGCAACAAGGATGGAGTCTCCATTTACAGGGATGGGAAAGGGTGTCATGAGGGAGCAGGCAAGGCAGGAAGATCAGGAGTTGTTCTGGATGTTCCACGTGCCTAACAGACATCCAGGTGGAGCTGTTAGTAGGTAGAGGGATCTCATAGGAGTCTGGAGCTGGAGGAGATCTTGAGAAGAAAGTCTGCTTGGTGTTGTGTTTAAAAGACAACAGGAGGAAGGCAAGTGAGGACAAATAGAACAGACAGCATTTCTAGACATTATACTGCAAATGGGAAAAGAGATATGTGCCGGTTGCTGGAAGGGGATGTGGGGTCAAGAGAGGCTTCTCCCAATTTTTCTTTTGCTTTATGAATTGATAGAAATGATGGTAGTGATATGCTAATGAGAAGCTCTAGAAAGGAAAACTCCATGGAGATTCTGTAAGAGAGGAACTACTCTCTTCACAAGGCATGCCCAACACAGAACAGAGACCCTCAAGAAATCTGTTAGTAAATGACTTTGAATTAACCAAACACATCCCTAGCAAGAGTTGTCTTATGACATCATAAATAAAACACCAGAGCACTTTCTTAGGATTGCAGCTAGAACAAGGCAAGTGTGCCCTGCTATGACAAAGCTTATTAGAAAGGTCCATGTATGCGGTGGACAGAACCTGCCTCCTGAAACCTGACCGAGGCTTAAAGACGAAGGATCCCTGGGTCAGATGAGAGCACAGGTGTCACTGAGTAACGATGCCACAATTCTAGCCTCTTTAGAAAGTATCACCTATCTATCACTGGTTTCTTCAAGATGACCTACTCACAGGGGCTTACCCTGGAGCAGCACAGCAGAGTGTTGAGAGCACAGATTGTAGAGACATACTGCCTGGGTGCAAATCCAAGGTCTCCTGCTTACGCCATGGGCAAGTTCTTTAACTTCCATGTGCTCAGTTTCCTTGGCTGTATTTCAAGATCAATAATAGTACCTATTTCATAGGATTGCTGTGAGGATTAATGAAGTGATGATGTTCCCAAGTAAGTACAATAATGCTTAGCACATGTTAAAGTAAGCAAATAAATAAAAACTTTAGGAATGGCAGATGCCACTTGGCTTTAGATAAGGTCTGGGATCCATCCATCTCTTTTGTTGCTGACATCCACTGGTGGCTCAAATCATCTTACCTTACCCTCCGCTCTTATATCTTGCCTTCCCTCTTAATCTCACATGCAAATGTTTGTTGGATCTATTAGTAGCATCCCATGCTTGAACTTTCTTCTCTTTCTTCCTTGTATACAGAATGTTCTCCAGTTTCATTAGCCAAATCATCTCCTTTCTTAAACAAAAACATTTTTGAAATCTCACTCTCTCCAATGAGGAGGTACATTACTTGTACCACTTTGCTTGCTTTTTTTTTTTTTTTAAGGTTTATTCATTTCTCAGAGACAGAGAGACAGAGTGTGAGCGGGGGAGGGGCAGAGAGAGAGAGGGAGACACAGAATCCGAAACACGCTTCAGGCTCCAAGCTGTCAGCACAGAGCCCCATGCAGGGCTTGAGCTCATGACCCGAGCTGAAGTCGGACGCTTAACCGACTGAGCCACCCAGGTGCCCCACTACTCTGCTTTCTAAATACATCCCTTCTCAGGTTTAACTCTCTGGCAGCAATATTTATTTCTTTGTGCAGGCTTTGATTAATCCCCCTTCCTTTCCTTTACAAATCATTCCTATGTGTCAGAGCACAATTCCTTAAGGACAAGACTATGGCAAACTGCATCTTGGATAATAAAGGAGTTGAGACATGTGATTCCTTGTTCAAGTTCTCCTGATAAAACTGGCATATGCTTCATCCACCTGGACCTCACTTCTCTCTTCTATAAAATGAGCAGTGAGGGATGAAAAATGAGGAGGAGAAAGATGGAAGCAAGCTGCATATACTGGACATGACCTTTGAGCCAGCTCCATCTGAGCTGTTTAAATGTACTCTCTCATTTAAGCCCTACCACACCTCTGGGGGTAGTGGGGGGGGGGTGGTGGTGTACTACTATTGACCCCACGGTAAAAATAAGAGGACACAGAAGCACACCAATGTGAAGGAAGTTGTCCCAGGTTACATAGCTAGTCTGTGGTGACATGGAGAATCCAACTCAGTGACCTTTAATGCTCCACATTCTAAGACCCTGCACACCTCAGATGTACTCTGGATAGACTGGCCAGCTGAATGCACAAAGCCTTGAAAATTTCGGGGATGGTATTAGAAAATATGACAGGTGCCAACATAGCATATCTTAGCTTAATTTAGAAGGAAAGGAGACTCTCATATCTTTTACCATTAGAAAGGACTGAAAAAATCATCAAGGTGACAGATCTTAGACTGAAGGAGGACAGAAAAGCAACTGTAATTTAGGAGGTATTTATCCCCGGAAATAAGTCTACCAGTTGTCTGGATGGACCACAGGGAAAACAGGGACAGTGAAACAAGATTGTCAATAAGTTGATTACTGTCAAAATGGAGAGCTAGAAGCTACGTGGGAATGTGCTTCGGTAGTGTTCCTACCTTTGCACATGTTTGAAAACTGTCCAAAATAGAAAAGTCTCCAAAACTTAAAAATTAATTAAAAATTACCATGGAAAAAGTGTTCCACCAAATGCCTCCTAGAAAGATCTGAATTTCAGCTGTGCTGTATGTATGACTCCAACATCTATCTCTTAACAGTTGGCTAGAGTGCAACATTACAGTCTCCAAGGAGGCTGCCTGCCCTTTGGCAGCAGCGTGAGGGCCATGGTGCAGCTGCTGTTGGCATGCTGAGAGCTGGGAGGGGAGAAACTACAAGGCAAAACGAGAGTAAGTCACAAAGAAAATGTGAGTCAAAATTCAAGGACCCCACACCCGCTACTCTGATCTCTGAGTCTAGCTTGGCAGCCAGTGGAAGCAGAGGTGGGGGCTGAGGGCTGAAACAGGTGCATGAGTTCCCGGCAAAAAAGCAGCCCTCTCTCTTAGACACAAAGTCTTTCAATTTTTTTCATTTGCATAATAAAATGGGTCTTTAAAGGGAAGAATGAGTATGTTAACCACAATGGAGCGAGAAGAAAAGAATCAATTAACCTTATAGTTAATAGCCAAATTTTTGAAAATTACTTCGAATATTATGTTCATAAGGCATATTCGTTATTTTTGTGATTAATCCTGTTCACAGAAAGGCTGCTATGACAATGTTCTTGAGCAGAAGTTCCTTCATATAATCTAGCTTTAATACTTTTTTCAAATTAGTGTTTAAATAGAAGCATACCGTGTCAGATTTTTTTAATCTTGGGGAGAAAGTAAATTTCTTTATCTGTATCATTACAACAAATGAAGTTTACAAATAATAAGCTATTTTCGTGTTTGTATAAAAATAATTATTTCCTGTTCATCAGCAAACCTGCTAAAAAAATGGGCCAGCCAAGTTTATCTTGTATTCCTCACACTCTATTATCTTCGTTTCAAGTAATTCAAAATGGTTTAGAGGCACTATTCCTCCCTTTCTTGCAGAGGGGTGGTAAAGATTCACGAGGTTCAATCTGTAAAATCTCAGAGCTTCAGAAAAAAACAGTCCAAGAATACAAGGCACATAACACTTCTCAGTAAAGGCTTAGAGAAATGAAGTCACTTCCCTGGAGCGACAGAAGGTTCGTGGCATCCTGGGAACCTCATGGCACAGAAGCCCCCCAAACCACCATGGAATCTATTAAGGAGTGCCAATTTGCAAACCCGCTAACAATTTGGAGACTTAATTTACGGAGCCATACCCGACTAAAGTATGAAAATGTTATTAATAGGAACGTCACCTATATTTGGCATTTTTTTTAAACCTCCTGCTTTCTTGAGGCAACCTGTGCCTCAGATAAGCAAAGCTAAAATAGTGTCGTATAAAAGCAAAATATTGATGCATTAAAATTTAGAAACCAACCTTAACCAAAACAGTAATAGAACCTATTAGAAGAATATGAAACCAGGTATAAAACACATATCTAACACATTCAATTTACATACAAAGAAGGTAGCTATTTGCTAAAGCCTATTTCTAGGAAACGAGTTATAGTAAGAAGAGGGAATGTCAAGCTCTGGCTGTCTATGCCTTTAAATTCTAACAACTATAAATAAAAGACATGTTCCTTTGAACAATAGCTTGAACAGGCAACACTGTCACTTTATCTCCCCAGATAACTATCCATTCTATTCTGGCTTCAGCTGGTATCTGCTTGCATTACATCAGCGTCTTGATGGGGGTGGGTTGGGGGGCAAATCTGAGTCAGAAGCATCAGGGGACAAGAGGTTAGAAGGTGATACAAGCAATGGCACACTTAAGGCCGTACTCAAACTCCTTATTTTTCTCTAAGAAGCTGGTTGCTAATAAATGTCTGGCTGGCTGATAAAAGCCAGAGGACTGGTCTCTTACACCTACATAAGTCCGAAGCCACAGTCTCCTTTCACTAGGGAGAAATGATATTGCAAAAGTAGAGACTGTTTGCCATTTTTCTGCAAATCCTCCATACCCAGAACAGTAATGCCTGCATATCATGAGGGCTCACTTGTGACCCTTGAATGGCACCGAATCTGGTCCCCTTATTTCTGAGATATTCTAGGCACTTGACTTTTAAATTGTGGGGTTAGGCCAAAGAAACAAACAAAAGCCCAGAACACCTGACCACCGATACAGATAAATTAGGCAGGAGAGAAAGGAACTCACTGAAAACCTGCTTCCCATGGGGCCGGGGTTCCCAGTTTGAGGCTGCCACATATTTGAACAGAAAGACCAGGTCAGAAAGTAGATAGATCTTTTCTTTGCTCCCTTCCCTTTCCTTTCTGATCTCTGACATCATTTCAATTTACGTTTTGGCTCATGATTTTTTTTTTTTTTGCAGTATTTGTTCCCTTTCCTCCTTCTCCCCTCTCTTCTCCCCCCAGTATTTCCACCTGCCTGTGCTTCCTGCTTCTTCTATCTTTCTTAAAGAAAAAAAAAAAAGTCTCCTGACTTCCTCTTTTCAGAACTCCAGCTGAATGTATGCAAGTGAAGAGGGGGAAGTAGGCAAGCTGGCACTTGCTTCTGTGATCTGTTCCATGCTTTCTTGGAAAAGTGGCTTCACTGAAGCCGGAAAATCTTCTGTACAGCCAACTCTAGGGGGGGAGCAGTGGAAAGAGGAAAGAGAAGCATTTTAGGAAAGGAACCAGCAAGAAACAGTATGTTCAGCATGGGATCCTGTTTAGTTCTGGTTTGGGAAATAAAAAAGGCTATTCCAGTGATTTAAAAAAAAACAAACCATTTTTAGGAAGTTAATTTATGTAAGTTCATAATCTCTGACCTTAGGCTATCCAGAAATCTCCTATTGTGCTGTAGGCCTTCCCTCTCATTCTTGCCAGCACACTTTCACCCCTGCTCTCCTCTCCCCTGGCCCTACCTCCATTGCCCATCACCACCTGTCTCCTCACTGCCAGCCGGTGGGCTAGCATCCCACTCTACAGAAGAAAGAGGAACCATCAGGTGAGGATCTCCTCTACTTACGGCTCCCCAAAAATGTATCTGCATCTGTACCCCTCCATGCTTCTCCCCTGCCACCAGGGGCATGTTGCCCTCTTCCTACCCGAAGCTAATCCCTTCCCGGTGTTCCACACCCAATCCTGTCCCTAGTCTTCAAGGACATGGCTTCATCCATTAGGAGGTGGCTCCCAATTGCGAATCTTTTATATAGTCAATTCACCATTTACAGGAAATTCTCCTAAGGTCTTTCGCACCCACTGGCATCTTACCCACTGAACACCCACACTATCCTTCTTTTTTTCACAGCCAGGCTGAGCCGATTGTTGACGCTTGCTGTCTGCTTCACTCCTCCCCACTGCCATCTGCCCCGGTACTGACACTACTTCGTCCAAGGTTACTAATAATCACACTGTGCTAAACTCAGAAGATGTTCTCAAGTGCTAACTTTATATGACCTCTTTGTAGCACTTAAGATGGGTCACTCTCAGAGTTTTTATTTTCTGGCTTCTGGGCCACTTCTTAGTAGCAACAGATAGTGTTGCCTCTATCTGTCTAGCTCATTATTCTTTTGCCTATTTCTGAAAAGAAGGTATTCTCCCAGGGTCTCATTTCTGTTCCTTTATTCTTCTTAGTCTCCACACACCCTTGGAGGAGCTTATCCCTATCCATGGGTCCTTCTGCCCTACTCCTCCATTGCCCCAAAGTAGATCCACACACATGCACATATGTCCACACCCATCCTGAAACCACCCTGACTCATGTGTTCAACTCCTTATTATACATTTTCTTGTGGCACATTAAACTCAACATGTTCTGAACCTGACTCTCAAGCCCTTCCCAGCTCTACCCCAGCCTAATGCTCTTCTTTTTTTTTTTTTTTTTTGTATAATGAGTACCAAACACAGAAGCCTGAATTGTCTTTTACTTTTCCCTCCCTGTCACTTTCTCCATCCAGTAAATGGCTGACTCCTCCTGATTTTGAGGGTTTTAATGTCTCCCCAAGTTTCATTTCCCATTGGCCCCACTGTCAATTCTCTTACTGCAAGCATCGTGTCATGGATGCTCCCAGAGTGTCCTGCATCTGGCCTCACTCACCCTACACTATATGCTCCTTCTCGTTGGTGCCATTTCACACACATGCTCTTCCTTGCTTAACACTCCTCAATGCCTTTGGACAAGAGAACAAACTGCATATTGTAGTACATAGCTATGATCTGGATTTGCTTATCCCTCTATTTTCTTTTATTACCATTCCCTAACATCTTCATCCATACCAAGCTACCTGCTATTATCCAAACATGCCAAGCTCCCCCTTTCGCTCTGAGCTTTGGCTCATTCGATTACTGCTGCCTTAATTAGGACATCTTTGTCTCTTCTTCTCTCTTCATTCTGCCTATTTCAACTTGCCCTTCAGGAAGCACATCAGGACTCTTCTAGAAAGATCTCCCCAAGTAACTCCTCAAACCTGGGCCAAGTGCCTGCCCATGTATTCCCATAACAGCTTGTATGTACTTCTCTCACAGCACAAATCATACTAGACTAGAGTTCTCTGTCACTCTCCTAAAACTATGGGCCGCTCAAAGCCAGGGACAACAGCCTTCATCTACATTTGTCTGGCAATCAGAGCAATGCCTGGCTCATAATTGGTGATCAATACCTGTTTATTGAATGACTAAGTAAGTTTCTTTGTGAACTTTATATTCAGATTTATTCAAACTAAACCGGGAATTATGTTAAGCTGGATTTCCACATCTGTTTTTTTTTTTTTTTTCCTCTAACAAGATTTTGCTGTTTTTCACATTATCATCCACATGGTGAACCATGGGTAGTATTAAATACAGATAGAACTTAAAACTAGTTTGAGGCTCCAGTTACATCTATTTCCTAAAGAATGAGGTGGATTATTCTTGACTTGGCAAACAAACTACTTCACAAATGTGTCTCCCAAAGGAAGTTCAATGAAGTGCTGCTACAGCGTAGATGAGGCCGTGGCAGCTGTTTTTACCACAGATCCACCTTTCACTGAGAGAGAGAGGAAGAAACTAGGCCGGTCTACTCCAAATTCCCCCTAATTAACTGTCTCAGTCCATTCTGGCTGCTATAACAAAATATTATGCGCTGGGTGGCATATAAACAACAAAACCTATTTCTCACAGCTCTGAAGGCTAGAAAGTCCAAGATCAAGGTGCTGGCAGATTCAGTGTCTGGTGAGGGCCTGCTTCATGGTTTGTAGACTGCTCTCTTTTCCCTAAAACATCACATGGCAGAAAAGGCCAGGGCTTTCTCTGGGACCTCTTTTATAATGGCACTAATCCCATGCATGAGGGCTCTACCCTTATGACCTAATCACCTCCCAAAGGTCCCACCTCCTAATACCCTCATAATTGAGGATTAGGTTTCAACATATGAATTTTGGGGGGACACATTCAATCTAGGGCATCAAGCTGCCTTACATGGCTCTTCTCTCCCAGGAACCAGTATTTCTGGTAGAGTCTGAAAGGGCTACAGTGGAGCCTATGCTTGGGGGCAGGGGTGTGGGGAACAGGACCAGCAGCAGGGTGGTAGGACTGGTAAGCACTGTAAGAGGAGGAAAGCCTCAGAGATGAGGGCTGATTAGGAGAGAGGATGGGTGGAAGTCTTAGAGATTATGGAATCATTTATTTAATTTAATTTCTGTTCACCCCCTGTTAAAGAGAAAAGCTTCTGTCTTACTCTTCTGGTTTCCATAAAGAGGGATTTTTCTCTAACCTCTATGGCTGTCTGCCCTGCCCCCTATCCCTCCCCAAGGAGGTAGGCTGAACTACCCAGTTGGTGGATGACAGCCATAGGTCCATGTTTCTAGATAACGGACACTAAACCATCAAAGGTCCTGAGGCCTGGAGAAAGTCTCTTTCTTCTCTCTTTACTTGGACCAGGGGAGACAAGTTGCCGGAGTAAGAGTGTCTTTTGTGCTGACTTACACTTTCCCCACAGGTCTAGACATGAGTTATCGGGAGTGTGGAAGTTCGTTTTAGCTACTGCATTAAGCTGTCTCCTCCAGCCTAGGCTATTTTAGTCAAAAGGGGGACATTTTGTTACTCTGTCTGCTGGCTCTTTGATCCTATTTCTCCATTGGCCCAGGAGGCAGAGGAGGAAAAGGAGCACCCTTAATAGGACATTAGGACCCCACCAATTTCTACCTCCCATGCATCTTCATTTACACCAAAAAAAGAGAGGCCTATTAACCACACCAAACAAACAAAAATAGAGTTGTGCAGATGTTAAATGATCTGGAAATAAAAATATAACAAACTAATGGTTTTTAAAACTCACATGTGCTATTATATTCTATGAAACAACTTGCTGGTATGGTTTTATCAATTTCAAAATTCAGTTAAATCTGTGGGATAAGACAAGTTCTAATCAGAATCTTGGAAAAATGGCATTTGTTTATTGCTTCATACAGTTTTCAAAGTAGTTTCACACACGTTATTTCATTTGAGCCTCACACCCCGTTAAATTTGATAGGTTAGCTACTGTTTCAGTTCTCATCTTCTAAGGCTCAAAGTTTAAGGACTATCTAAGGTCACATCACTACTAATTGGCAGAGATGCGTACTCTGGCTCTCCTGATTTACAACCGATGCTCGCCCTTCAGTGTAAAGGCCTTCATCAAGGGTATTAAAGTTAACTTGCCTGTTTTTTTGTTTGTTTTAAGGACTTAGGAATTTCTCTATGGCCAAGTGTCATCCGGAGTAGAGAATGACGGTCCAAAAGTACAGACTGTGACACAATAGAAGTAGAGCTTAAAGTAACAGAACAACTAAGCATCTTGTTACTAGGTTAAATCTAGTAAGCAGGATCCAATACGTAATGGCTTAGAAAACTATAGCAACTGATCATAGCCACGGCTACACAATGGCTTAGCCTTTTGTACACAAACTCTTTAAGCTTATTATGTACACCACAGGTCTAAAGAATTTGATATCCCTTATTAGTCACACTGGATTCCACTTAACTTCCCATTTATATAGTTTTATTTTAAGTATCTGTTCAACTTCTTCAGAGCACAGTGCAACAAGGTCATATTTTTTCCAGATAATTTCAAAGAAAAACAATGAAAAATGATCTTTGAGATCTAAGCAGACTAAATATTAGTTTCACTCAAATGCTTGATTTTCGTTTTGTAAAACAACAAAGCACCTCAACCATCTGCATATACAACAAGAAGGGAAATGGAATGCTTCCTTTTTTAGAGATGGTAAGAAAACATAAATACTTTATATACACATTTTTGAGGTAATTAGATACGTAGGCATACTTGTATCATCTTGATTGAGTGGAAATAAATAGCATACGATAGTAGTAGGAAATCCAAAAAGAAAGTAAATCTAAAGATATTAAGTAATAGCTACATGCTGGGCTTTCTTGGTATATGCTTTGATGTAATGAACATTTAAAAATTCATAACCTAAGAATAATATATTTTTTAAGAACAACCATTTAGATGTTGTTAAAAAAATAAACATGATTATGGCATGTTAAAGTTGTTGTTTGAAGATAGAAAGCTAATCTGTTCTGCTCATAGTTTACTCCGAAAAGTTTATATTTTGTCATTGTTTATATTATCATTATGTGAAGACATAAATACATGCTAGTATGTACATAGAATTGTCATGTCCATAGCCGAAATCCGAAGACAATGATCAGTAGGACCTCATGTTCACCTTAAACATCTTTCTAAACTCAAGAAACAGAAAAATCTTTAAGAAATAGAAAAATATGGGACAGGAAAAGCCTTATTTTCTTTGTAATTTGAATTTGTGTGTGGAATAGGCCACACACTTGGAAATACTATCGTTGGTGAATATACAATGGAGTACAGAAATTATGAAGGTAGGCTAATTAAATTCCACTCAGAGGGCATGTGAGTGGTAGCATTACCCACACTCGCTGCACCTAACCCAGCACTCTGCTAGAAAAACAATGTTTGGCAAACCGAAATGGTGAGAGGAGTGCTGTGTCACTTGACCTTGGCTCTCGTTTGCAAAAAAGGTTGTATTTCAAAATAGAAGATGGGGTTGGAAAAGTAAATACAGCTGTGTTTTCTCCACCCCCGTGTGAGAATGAAGGGGCTACTCAGAATGGCAAGAGGCTGGGTCCCTTCGTGGTGTATGCTCAGAGCCCCAAGGAGAGCGCTATTATTTTATGGCTAACTCAGGATAATATTTTTTTTTTATTGTGGTAAAATATATGCAACATAAAATTTCATCTTAACCATTTTTAAGTGTATAATTTGGTAGAATGAAGTACATTCACAATATTGTGCAACTATTACCACCGTCTATCTCTATAACTTTTCCATCATCTCAAGCAGAAACTCTGTACCCATTTAACATTTTTCCCTTCCCCCAGCCCCTGGTAACCTCTATGCATTATACTTTCCATCAGTTTGCCTATCTAGGTACCTCTAATTGTACAATGCTCATCCTGTAGTGACTGGGTTATTTCACTTAGCATGTTTTTAGAGACGATGTATGTTGTTTCGTGTATCAGAATTTCATTCCTTTTTAAGGCTAAATAATAATCCATTGTATGTACATACCATATTTTGTTTATCCACTTATCTGTTAATAGACATTTGGGTTGTTTCTACAGTATTTTTAAACTACAGTAAAATTAACGAGATAGAGAATTAGGAAATAATTCAAAAAGGACTCTCGGGTTTCAATGAATATAGGAATACAGAGTATTTATGATATGTGGAGCCACGTTAGCAAGAGCCTGAAGCGAGGGAAATAGAAAATGTTCCCTGCTTATTTTGAATTGTGATTTTTAAGGTATAATAAATTCGTATGCACCTTTTTATAATATATGCTTTGTTTAGTTTTAAAATCATGATTAAAGTAAGCCTTGCCAGCTTAATATTTTATAGATTGAAATCTGAGTATAATTGATGGTATTTCAATCTTGTTTGAAGCAGCACCATTATCTCTAAGACTTTCTACCCACTCTGGAACTCTGTGCTGTAATTCTTTTGTGTGTTATTTTAAGGGTATGAGATGTCATTACCTCCGAGAGAAAGTCTACCCAACAAAATAGAGAGTGAATAATGCTAAGAAATTATTAAAAATGAGAAGCCACAATTGTGCCCAAATTTAGAGGAAAATTTAAAATTCACATAGCTCAATTTTTAAAATTTAATTTAAAATCTTAATTAAAAATTTTTAAATGCCTCAATAGAGTAACCAAAGGAAAATACACGGAATGGTTGAAAAATGCTTTCAGATCAACAGCAGAAAAACTGCTTAATATATAACCAATTCTTAGGGACATCCTTTTTCAGGATTCCTAAGTTTTTAGGGAGAAAGTGGTAATTATCAGAATATATACTGTTTCTTGTACTTCAAGTTGAAAGTTAATCTGCAAGACTTAGGAAGAGGATTAGATTTAAGTCCCAATGACCATTGTCTCTACTGAAAAAAGCAAATTTAGTTGTAGGAACTGAACTTTGGTAAGGAATCTGGAAGGTACTTTGGTGTACTTTTAAGATTGTTGTATTGTCAGATTATTTTCATTAGAAATAGGTCTAGGAAATCTGGAGAGTTGTGTTTAACAGTTTTTGTTTTACTCTTATGAAGAGCAAGGTGACAAAGTAGAATTTTCCTGAGATTAAGTGGTAAAATCTAGTAAAAAGAAAGGGATTCAGAAAGATGCATGTGTATGACAAAAAAAGCAATGGTTCACTGGAAGTGGCAGTGACTGGTTATCAGAAGTCAAAGGGTGAACATAATTAACCTGATAGAAATGGAAGATAGGATAGGAGAGGAAAGAGCCTCACATAGTTCCCTTCTGGCCACCTAATGACTTCACCATGGGTCAGTTGGGTGATCATGATGACTGAATGAGGGACAGAAAGGCCTCATGAGCGGCGGCGGACGGAAGCAGCAACAGCAGTTAACTCTCTAGAAGCCACCGTTTCCACGGTGGCTATTGGTTACATGAGCACTAGCTTTCTTTTTCCCTCTTTTAAGTTTACTTATTTATTTTGAGAGAGAGAACAACCAGGGGAGGGGTAGCAGGGGACGGAAGGCGGGGTGGGTGGGGGGTGGGCAGAGGATCCAAAGGAGGCTCTGTGCTGACAGCGGTGAGCCTGATGCAGGGCTCAAACTCACAAACCATGAGATCATGACCCTGAGCCGAAGTCAGATGTTTAACTGAGCCACCCAGGTGCCCTTGAGGACTAGTTTTCAAAGGTCTGGTATTTCTGGGTAGTTGATTTTCAGAACCTAGCACAGATTTTCTTTTAGCCTTCTAGAAATAATTGCTATGGCTTCAACTGCCAAAGTGTCTTAAAAACAAACACCTGTAATTTCTAAGAGTATTCTTAAATGTATAGAATCCACACTCAGAGTCCAGCAGAGTTTCTGTTTTTCCTCCCATGCCTACTTTGCAGGTACGTTGATGGAAATTCATTAAAGACACTAATTTATGGTCTCCCTGTGACGGTGGAAATAAGGATTTAGATTTGAGTTTTGATGTACACTAATAAGTAAATTCTATTAGTATTACTAATTCTAATTTTATTGACTTTGAGTCTGTTTTAAGGTTCTAATAGTGTACCTCCACTGCTACAGACATCGGATAACATTTAACAAGCACTTTATTGCCAGTCACTGTTCTATGCTCTTTACCTGTGTTATCTCATTGAATGTTTTGTTTATGATGTACATACTATTTTCATCTCCACTGAACAGATGGGGAATACTGAAACCCAAATAATTTAGTCTAACTCTGGAATTGCACTTTTAGCCACTAGTCTATGCTGCCTCCCAAACCCGACACAGTCCAAGGAAACTTCGCTTCATGTCTTTTAAATGTGCCGTTTCTAAAGACTTTTTCAAATTGTTTCAAAAGTATTTTATCAGGGAGTATTTTTTCAGAGTTATGGAATACTTTTCCAAAGATCATACTTTCTTTTTCTCCCAAAACAAAACAAAGAAAAGCATATATAATGTGGAAGAATCCAATTTTTTTGAAGAAAAAAAAAGAACAAGGGAAAACCACTGCATGTTGTATTGTCATTTTTATATCCAGCTGGATATGCTAATTCTATGTGGATCATGGAAACCCTGAAATTACAGACTATTTAGATAAGTTTAATCCCTAAAAAGCAGTGTTGTGATGCCTGAATAACATATTTTTAAAGTAACCTTTTTACCTTAACAAAATATATTCCAGTTATATTTAAGAAAGTAAAGTAACCACACACTGATGACACTTCCTGAGACAAGACTTCTGTGGCCACTGTCCAGTGACAGGAATGGACTGGATTCAACTGCCCACATTCTCTAGCCTATGGCACCTCTGAGCAATGACAAGAAGGTACCAGGTGTTGGGACCCAGGTTGCAATCTGTTCTCAGCAAACAGAGAAGTTACCTTGCCCTTAAGAGGCTCACACATGTGATCTGGGTCTACTTAACATGACTCTTGAACCAACTATATTAAGAGATTATATCACAGGCAAGAAAAGAGAATGAGAACATTTCCGGGACTCAAAGTAGTTGCAAATTTCTGGGTGGACCCTTAAATGTAGAAAAAAAGGGGAAGTACATCATCCCTACTTATGCCCAGAGTAGCACAAATGAAAGCAGTGTTTTCATGCTCAAAGCATACAGTTAATTTTTTAAAGGCCTTGTGTGTTTTTTACTTCGTGTTAATTTAATTGCTTTGAACTACAACCTAAACACAAAAATTGATTAAAGTGATGTACTTCAAAATAGAAATTTCACGGTGATTGCTTGAAAAGATACTTTAAAAAATATCTGGATCACCAACTACAAAAAGTAAAGCAAATCACAAGTTTAAAAACAATTTAAAAATTCTGAGCAGATAATCACTGAGAAGAAAACACAAAAACTTTCACTTTCACATACATTTACTCAATTTGTGCTATTCCTTCAGTTTCCTTTTTCACAACCCAAAAAAACTAATTTGTTTTTGAGAAGAGACCTATACAAACAATATATGTAAAGTATTATGCTTTTTTGGTAGCATGAGCTTTGTACTATCATGGTTTACATGAATTTAAGGAAAATCAATTAATGAATAAACCTTATCAATTAAATAATTAAAACTAAATGATCATCTAAATGGGCTCAGAAAATTTTTTTTAATGTTTTTTTTTTTAATTTATTTTTGAGACAGAGAGAGAGACAGAGCATGAGCAGGGGAGGGGCAGAGAGAGAGGGAGACACAGAATCGGAAGCAGGCTACAGGCTCTGAGCTGTCAGCACAGAGCCCGATGTGGGGCTTGAACTCACGAACTGTGAGATCATGACCTGAGCCGAAGTCGGATGCTCAACCGACTGAGCCACCCAGGCGCCCCAGAAAAAAAAATTTTTTTTAAATCAAATACACTTTCACAATGAAAACACTCACTCAACTAGGAACTCAAAGAAACTTTCTCAACCTGATTAAAGGATTTCTCCAGAAAATCCAAGCAAACATCATACTTAACAATGAAAGACTAGATGCTTTCCCCCTAAGATTAGGAACAAGGCAAGGATGTCCACTTTTGCCACTTCTACTCAACATGTTATTAGATGTTATACCCAGAGCAATTAGGCAATTTATCAGTAACAGATTTTAAAAGAAATAACTGGTAGATAGATAGCATCCAGATTAGAAAGGAAGTAAAACTATTTCTATATGCAAGTGACATATGATCTTGTATGTAGGAAAATCTAAGAAATTCATTAAAATACTATAAGAAATAGTAAGTTCAGCAAGGTTGGAGGATACAAGATCAATATACAAAAATAAGTTGTATTTCTATACATGTGCAATAAACAATCCAAAAATGAAATTAAGAAACCAATTCCATTTATAGTAGCATCAAGCAATAAAATATTTAGGAATAAATTTAACAAAAGAAGTAAAAAAATTATACTATGAAAACTACAAATCATTATTGAGATTTTAGAAACTCTACATGGAAAAACATCCCATGTTCATGGATCAGAATACAATATTATCAAGATGGCAATACTCTTCAAAGGCAATTTCTATCAGAATCCCAGCTGATATCTTTGTAGAAATTGACAAGCTGATCCTAAAATTCACATGAAATTCTCAAGTACCCAGAACTGTGAGATAATCTTTAAACAATATTACAGAACAACATTGGAGGACTTGTATTTTCTGATTTCAAAACTTTTTACAAAGCAACAGTAATTAAGACAGTGTGGTACTGGCATAAGGATAGACATATGTATCAATCAAATAGAATTAAAAGTCCAGAAATAAACCTATGATAAACTACTTTTATAGCTGCCTAGCTTTTATTTTTATTATTAAAGTATAATTAATATACAGTGTTATATTAGTTTCAGGAGTATAACATATTGATTCAACAATTCTAGGCATTATTTAGTGCTCTCCATGGTAAGTGTAGTCACCATCTGTCATGTTGTTGTTATCACAATATTATTGACTATATTCCCTATGGTATACTTTCCATCTCTGTGACTTGTTTATTTTATGACTGGAAATTTTCACATCTTAATCACCATCTGTTTTGCCCTCCTCCATCCCCACTTCCCCTCAGGCAACCACCAGTGTGTTCTCTGTACTTAAGAATCTGTTTGTTTTTGAGCAAGGGACAGAGAGGGAGGGAGGAGGAGAGGAGGAAAAGGAGGGAGAGAGAGAGAGCGAGAGAGCAAGAAACAGACTCTTAGCTATAGAAAAGGAACTGATGGTTAACAGAGGGGAAGGGGTTAGGAGAAATGGGTGAGATAGGTGATGGAGATTAAGGTGGGCACTTGTCCTGATGAGCACTGGATATTGTGTGGAATTGCTGAATCACCATATCCTACACTTTAAATATAACAGTATGTTAACTAACTGGAATTAATGTAACAAACAAATTCTTAGCAATGTGATAAAGACACTGTAAATGAAAACCAATTAAAAAAAACAATTCAAGGCAAAAAAGTCTGTTTTTATTTGTTTTGTTTAGATTCCACATATAAGGGAAATCATGTGGTATTTGTTTTTCTGTGTTCTGACTCATTTCATTTAGCATAATACCCTCTAGGTTTGTCCAGGTTGTTGCAAATGGCAAAATTTCATTTTTTTTATTGCTGAGTAATATTTCATTGTACATATATATATACACACACACCTTTATCCATTCATCTATAGATGGACACTTAGGTTGCATCCATATCCATATTTTGGCAATTGTAAATAATGCTGCCATAAACATAGGAGTGCATAGATTTTTTCAAATTAGTGTTTCCATTTTATTTGGGTAAATATCCAATAGTGCAATTACAAGTCATATGGTAATTCTATTATTAATTTTTTGAAGAAACTCCACACTGTTTTCCATAATGGTTGCACCAATTTACATTCTCACCAACAGTACACAAGAGTTCCTTTTTTTCCCACATCCTCACTAACACTTGTTATTGGCCTTTTTTTTTTTTTTAATCCATGTTAGTTAACATATAGTGTAGTGATGGTATCAGGAATAGAATTTAGTGATTCATCACTTATATATAACACCGGTGTTCATCCTAACAAGTGCCCTCTTTAATGCCATCACCCAGTTAGCCCATCCCCCTACCCAACTCCCCTCCAGTAACCCTCAGTTTGTTCTCTATATTTAAGAGACTCTTATGGTTTGCTTTCCTCCTATCTTATTTTATTTTTCCTTCCCTTCCCTATGTTCATCTGTTTGCTTTCTTAAATTGAGTAAAATCATATATTTATCTTTTTCTGATTCACTTATTTCACTTGGCATAATACACGCTAGTTTCATCCACATTGTTGCAAATTCTTTTCTTTTTAATACTAGCTATTCTGAAGGTGATAGTCCCATTGTGGTTTTGATTTGCATTTCCCTGATTAGTGATGTTGTACATATTTTCATGTGCTTGTGGGCCATCTGTAGGTCTTCTGTGGAAAAATGTCTATTCTTGTCCTCTGCACATTTTTTAATTAGCATGCTTTTTTTGTTGTTTGTTTGGTTTTTTTTGGGGGGGTTGTTTGTTTTGGTGTTGAGTTATTTAAGTTCTTTATATAGTTTGGTTTTAACCCTTTGTCAGATATATCATTTGCAAATATCTTCCCCCATCCACTAGGTTGCCTTTTTGTTTTGTTGATGGTTTCCTTTGCTGTGCAAAAGCTTTTTACTTTGGTATAGTTCTGATAGTTTACTTTTGCCTTTGTTTCCATAGCCTGGGGAGACCTATCCATAAATATGTTATCCAGGCTGATGTCTAAGAGATTACTACCTATGTTTTCTCTTAGGAGTTTTATGGTTTCAGGTCTCACAGTTAGATCTTTAATACATTTTTTTTTTAATGTATGGTGTAAGAAAGTGTTTCAGTTTCATTCCTTTGTATGTAGCTGTCTAGTTTTCCTACCAACATTTATTGAAGAAACTGTATTTTCTCCATTGTATATTCTTGCCTCCTTTGTTGTAGATTAATTGACCATATATGCATTGGTTTCTTTCTGGGCGCTCTATTCTGTTCCATTGATCTATGTGTCTATTGTTGTGCCAGTATTAACTACACTGTTTTGATTATAATAGCTTTGTAGTGTATATGAAATCTGGAATTATGATAGCTCAGTTTTGTTCTTCTTTCTCAAGGCTGCTTTGGCTATTGGGGGTCTTTGGTAGTTCCATACAAGTTTTAGAATTATTTGTTCTAGTTCTATGAAAAATGCTACTGGTTTTTTAATAGGGATTGCATCGAATCTGTAGATTGCTTTGAATAATATGGACATTTTAACAATAATAATTCTCTAATTCATGACCATGGTATACCCTTCATATATGTCTGTCATTTTCAGTTTCTTTCATGAATGTCTTCTAGTTTTCTGAGTATATGTCTTTCACCTCCTTGGTTAAACTTATTCCTAGGTATTTTATTCTTTTTGGTGCAATTGTAAATATGATTGTTTTGATCATTTCTCTTTCTGCTCCTTTATTATTAGTGTATAGAAATGCAACTGATTTCTGAATATTAATTTTTGTAATGTATAACTTTACTGCATTCAGTTATCAGTTTTAATAGTGTTTTGGTGGAGCCTGTAGGGTTTTCTATATATGGTATCATGTCATCTGCAAATAGTGAACATTTCACTTCTTCCTTAGCAATTTGGATGCCTTTTTTTTTTCCTGTCTGACTGCTGTGGTTAGAACTTAGAGTACTATGTTGAATAAAAGTGGTGAGAGTGGACATCCTTACTTTGTTCCTGCTCTTAGAGGAAAAGCTCTCAGTTTTTGCCATTAAGTATGATATTAGCTGTGGGTCTGTCATAAATAACCTTTCTTATGTTGAGGCATGTTTACTATAAACTCATTTTGTTGGGAGTTTTTAATCAGTGGATGTTGTATTTTGTCAAATGCTTTTTCTGCATCTATTGAAATGCTGATATGGTTTTTATCCTTCCTCTTGTTAATGTGATGTGTCATGATTGCTTTGCAAATATTGAACCATGCTTGCATCCCTGGAATAAATACCACTTGATTGTGGTGAATGATCCTTTTAATATATTGTTGAATTTCTTTTGCTAATATTTTGTTGAGGATTTTCAAATCTATATTCATCAGAGATAGTGGCCTGTAGGTTTTTTTGTTGTTGTTGTTAATAGTGTCTTTCTCTTATTTGGTATCAGGATAATGCTGGCCTCACAGAATGAATTTGGAAGCCTTCTTTCCTATTTTTTGGAATAATTTGAGAAGGATAGGTATTAACTCTTTAGATGTTTGGTAAACTTCACCTGTGAAGTTATGTGGTCTTGGATTTTTGTTGGGAATTTTGGGTTACTGATTCAAATTCATTACTAGTATCAGTCTGTTCAGATTTTCTATTTTTTCCTGATTTGGTTTTGGAAGATTGGGTGTTCCTAGAAATTTATCCATTTCTTCTAGGTTGTCCAATTTGTTGGCATATAATTTTTCATAACATTCTCTCATAATCCTTTGTATTTTGTGGTGTCAATTGTTATTCTCCTTCTTTTCTGATTTTATTTTTTGGAGTCCTCTCTCTTCTTTTCTTGGGGAGTCTGGCTAAAGGTTTATCAATTTTGTTGACCTATTCAAAGAAACAGCTCTTGGTTTCACTGATCTTTTTTTCTATTGCTTTTTAAGTCTCTATTTCATTTATTTTCATGCTAATATTTATTATTTCTTCTACTAGCTTTGGGCTTTGTTCTTTTTTTAGTTCCTTTAGTTGTAAGGTTAGGTTGTACACTTGAGATTTTTCTTATTTCTTGAGATAGACCTGTATTGCTATAAACTTCCCTCTTAGAACTGCTTTTGAGGGAAAGCTCAAAAGTTCCCTCTTAGAACTGCTCTTGAGGGACACAGCTCCTGTGTCCCAAAGATTTTGGGCCTTTGTGTTTTCATTTTTATTTGTCTCCACATATTTCTTGATTTCGTCCTTGATTTCTTCATTGACCCATTGGTTGTTTAGTAGTATGCTGTTTAGCCTGCGTGTGTTTATTTCTGGTTTTCTTGTAATAGATTTCTAGCTTCATACTATTGTGGTTGGAAGAGATGCTTGATAGGGTTTCAGTCTTTTTAAACTTCTGAGACTTGTTTTGTGCACTGACGTGTGGTCTATCCTGGATAATGTACCATGTGTACTTGAAAAGAATGTGTATTCTGTTGTTTTGGGAGGGAATGTTCTGTACGTATCTGTTAGGTCCATCTGATTTTATGTGTCATTCAAAGACACTGTTTCCTTATTTTCTTTCCAGATGATGTATCTGTTGATGTAAATGGGGTGTTACAGTTTTCTACTGTTATTGTATTAATGTCCAATTCTCCCAACCAGGTCTCTGCCCCCCTAGTCTTACTGAGGTGATCTTTTCTCTATGATGAGCTGTGCAAAGTCTATTCTGCCAATCTTCAGATCATTTTCAGAATCAGTTGTACAGATGTAGTTTTTTTTTTTCTTTTTTCTTTCTTTCTTTCTTTCTTTTTTTTTTTTTTTTTGGTGTATCTGTGGAATGAGGTGAGCTCAGGATCCTGCTACTCCACCATCTTCCTACCCCTCTATGATCAACTGATTTTTGACAAAGTACCAAGACCATTCAAAGGGGAAGAACAATCTTTTCAGCAAATGGTGCTAGGACAACTGGATAATCACATACAAAAGGCAACTGGACCCTTATATGACACTATGTACAAAGTGAATTTAAAAAGGATCAAAGCCTGAAATGAGGTCAACTATAAACATCTTAGAAGAAAATATAAGGGTAAACCTAGATGGCCTCTGATTTGGCAATAGTTTCTTAGATATGACACCAAAGCACCAAAGTAATAAAATAAAAAACATAGATATGTTAGACTTTATCAGAATTACAAACTTCTGTGTTTCAACAGACACTATGCAGAACATGAAAATGTAATCAGCAGAATGGGAGAAGATATTTGCAAATCAAATATCTGATAAGGGACTTGCATCTGGAATATATATAAAAAACTCAGGGTGTCTGGGTGGCTCAGTCACTTAAGAGTCCAACTTCAACTCAGGTCATGATCTCACAGCTCATGGGCTTGATCTCCGTGTCGGGCTCTGTGCTGACAGTGCAGAGCCTGGAGCCTGCTTTGGATTCTGTGTCTCCATCTCTCTCTGCCCTCCCCTCCTCGCGCTCTCTCTCTCTCTCTCTCTCTCTCTCTCTCAAAAATAAACATTAGAAAAAAAACCTCTTATACTCAACAATAAAGGGAAACCCATTTAAAGAATAGGCAAAGGATGTGAACAGACATTTCTTCAAAGCAGATGTATGAATGGCTAGTGGGCATATTAAGAGGTGCTTGATGTCATTAGTTATAAAGCAAATGCAAATCAAAACCATAAGATACCCACAGTGAGATTCTTTGCAGCCATTAGGATGGGTACAATAAACAAAAATCGGGTAGCAACAACTGCTGGCTTGGATGTGGAGAAACTGGATTCATCACACACTGCTAGTGGGAATGGAAGCTGATGCAGCCACTTTTGGAAACAGCCAAGCAGTTTCTCAAACAGTTAAACAGAGAGTTATCCTAAGACCCAGCAACTCCACTTCTAGGGTTATACTCAGAAAAATTAAAAACAGGCATTCAAATAAATTCTTGTACATGAATGTTTATAGCAGCATTATTCACAAGAGCCAAAAGGTAGAAACAACCCAAATGTCCATCAACTGATGAACAGATGAACAAAATGTGGTATATTCAATTAATGGAATATTATTCAACAATTAAAGGAGAAAAAAGGAATGAAGTACTATGTGCCTCAGCACAGATGACCCTAAGTGAAAGAAGCCAGTCACAAAAAAACACATATTATTCTATTTATGTAAAATATTCAGAATAGGCAAATCTATTGAGACAGAAAGTAGATTAGTGGTGAAAATTTCAACATTACTTCCAAGAGATTGAAGCTACATCTTTAAGTAAAAGGAATATGGATCAGTTATAGTGTTTTTTATTTTCTCAGCCTCTAAAAGAAACATTTTCATTCTTTGTCAACTTATTTTTAAATATCATAAATCTATATTCATTTTAAAATTTCATTTAACCTAGCTATATTATTTAGATGAACTTGAATATTATAGATTCTACTTGATATAATACACTTAAAAAACACGAATCCACCTTTGTAAGCCCTCATCCGGCCTTGTAATTTCTAGTGGTCCAATATCTTCTCTTCATTTTACAGTTAGTTTCAATCTAGTAATAGTCATCCTCAGATGCATGAAATAATTAAAGAAAAAGAAAACAGGCGGTTCCATCTCACCAAGGGATGTCCTTCTAAAAAAATTAAATTTTAAAGTCTATTATAAAATTTGTAACATATATATTGTTTTGACTGTATACTAATAAAATAATAATTCAGAAGAAATTCTCTAAGACCTGGCCTTATGATCACAGTAAATATATTTTTTAAAAATAATTTATACCAGTATTTTTTAATGCCAGGAAATATGGTACAGTGATCAATAAAAGACTTTCAAGATAAAGGATAAAATTCTTTGGGGGAAGTGGATGGAAATCTGAGTTCAGGTAGAAAAAGGAATGATGTGAAATTTCTGATTGTTAAAGAGCTTGTTCATGTATTTTTTAAATGGGTGATGTCATGTACCAAATTGCTAGGGGATTTCAATTTCACTGGATATATTTGAAAGAATGATGTAATCATTTTATATTTAAATGTCAATATTTACAATGTGTGGGAAATTCCATCCTTTGCAACAATTACAGTTATGATAGAAAGCTTTTATGACATCTTGTTTTGAAGACTTCTTTTAAGAACAACTGCATATATGTACAAAATTGTTTTCACATTTACTAGATATTACCAATTTGCTCTCCAGAGTAGTTGTTTAGGCTTATAGAGGGTGTGAGCATTTTATTTCTCCACAACCCCACCAGAGCTTGGTGTTTGTCAGCCTTTTTAATCTTTTCCAATCCCAATGTGAAAATGTGCTGTATTGTAATTTGCCTTTGCTCTCTATGCTTCACTCCAGCTAACACTTTTAAGTCACATCTTAAATACCATTTCCATGCAGAAGTCTGCTCTGTTCATCCTGTCTTAAAGTGGATCTCCCCCAACCTGTTCTCTATTTCCCTCCACTCGTTATACCCTTCACTCTATTTACCATGGCCTGACATAACTTTACCTGTTTGCCTATTTTTATTTTAGATTAGTTTTTGGTCTGTTGCTCCTACTAAAATGTAAGCTCCCCCAAGGCAAGGTCCCTGACCACTTAATTGTACATGTAGCAGCAGAGCACCTGTCCCACAAGAGACAATAAATACTGCTGAATGAATGAATGTTACAGGCCTAAGTAATGCAGTGGTGGTAACTCTACCCTTCCATCAGAAGACATCTGGTAATCCACTGGGATTACACAGTCCCTGGCTTGTTTTCTTCCTCTTGGCCACACTTCTTTATTTTATTCTAGATGAGTTTATATGTGTTTACCCCCACAGATGCTTTTGCAGTGAACTATGTTGAATTACAGAAATGATAATATGACAACACTGGCTGAGGGCTCCCCAGCTATGCTCTCTTGGAACAGTTACCTTAGTTTTCTGTGCCTTGGTTACTTAATCCTCATATGCCCCCGTTTCCTCATCTGTAAAATGGGAATAAGTGAACCTACTTGTAAGCGGTTGTGATGAATGACTGAAACAACACCGGTAAAGCTCCTTAATATAGTTCCTGGAACACAGTAAATTACCCAGTAAATGTTTGTTATTTTTCCTTGCCAGCTATCATGAAATTTGAAGCTGTCAGTTAAGTCTACCATATTCAGTATTATCCTAAATTTCTACTTAAAGGAAATAATTTATTCTAAGGAATTCAAGTAATATAAAAGTTAATCAAATCTTAAATAACAGACAGACTAACAGCACTGTAAAAATTTGGCATATAGAGTTTTTCAAAGAACAAGGGCACTATCACGAAATTTGAAACTGTCAGTTAAATCTGCCATATTCAGTATTATCCTAAATTTCTACCTAAGGGAAATACTTTATTCTAAGAAATTCAAGTAATAAAAAACTAATCATTATATCTTAAATAACAGGTAGACTACCATCACTGTACAAATTTGGCATAGGGAGTTTTTCAAAGAACAAGAAAAATCATTATCTTTGTAAATTGAGAAAGTAGTTTTAATAAAGCTGGCAGTAAAATATGACAGAATTGACAGAGTATATATAGCTTTAAAAAGATCTTTCCTTCAGAAATACTGATAATTGACCTAATAATTCTAAAAGTAGACTTGACTTTCTAGTCGTCTTTTCTGTTAAGTTTGATGACTGAATAATAAAAGGGCCAATTACAATTTTTATGATGATTTCCTGGCTTCCAAACCCAAGTGATATGGATCCAGGCAGTAATCCAGTCAAGATTTTATAAATTTCTCCCTTTCTCTTTTAACAATGTTCAGAGAAATTACTTCTTCTAACAAGCATTTCAGTAACAGGAAGCTGGCTTCAGCATATCCTCTGCTGTCATTTTTGAGGCCACCAGAAGTGTCATTTGACTCCACCTTTCTTGGTGGAAGTGATACATTTGGTACTGAGCATAATTTTAACCGAACTGTGAACATTTCAGACACCAGAGCAACTGTTGATGTTAGGAACTGGAGACTTCCTGCAGTGAAACCACACATTTGTGTAACTTCACCCCCATTACCAAATGCACTGGAATGCATTAAAAATTGCTAAAATGTCATCTCTTTTGGAAAACATTAATTGTATGTCATTTTATATTGAGATGGCAAACAAAATGCAGATTGACCATAAGGTGCATTTTGATATATTTAGTAGCATAACAGATTCTGTTAAATTTAGTTAAAGTTACTATAGAAAAATAAATGACTAGTTGAAAGAGGCCTCAACAATTTAGCCAATTAATATTAACAAATGTTAAAAATTATCATTTAAAAAATGATATGCCAGATAATGTATCAGTGGTTCACTTCCACTGGTATCTGAAACTTTCAAGAATTCCTTTCCTCATTTAGTAATAAGTTAAAAAATTCCTCATGGGCTTAATTCATATTGGCTTGAATACATCAAGAGATGATTGTCTACAAAAAATATTTTAAGAATTTTGTAAGTACATGTAAAGAAACCAAATGGCTTTAAGAAATTCAGCCAAACAGGTATAAATAATGACCTTCATTCTACAGTTAAAAAATGTGCATCCTAATTATAAAAAATGGCTAACGCAGTATAATATAGAGGAAAGAAATGAATTAGGAATCAGAAGGTCAACTGCATTCATCTTTTCAAAAAATATTTGAGTCCCTATAATGTGTCTGGCACAATGCTTGGCAGTAGGCAGAGTGGGAAATAAACTGTCATGGTGCTACTTTGGTCAGGATTCTAGCACAGAGGAAAAATTTGACAAAACTCAAGGAAAACAACTGGGAAGTGTTATAAGTAAGGAACAGCAAGCAATAAGAAGAAATGGGGTGGGTAGGCAAAAAGAAATCAATTCTGATTTGCACATATGATCAAGTATTTTTTTTAAAAGGTGAAAACCCTTTAAAAGTATACTTATGGGACTCAACTGCCATACTTAAAATATTTGAAATCTGGGAACAATTATTATTGAAAATTGTTTGTTTCAATAATCTAATTCTTAATACACATCAAGTTTTAAAATCTAATTCTGTTTTAACAGTATCTGGTACAATAACCAAAGCATAACCAAAGATCATCACTATTCTACCATGAGTTAGAAAAGCCAAGTGAAATTCGAGCCTTATTTTTTCTTTTTTTAGATTCCACATATAAGTGAGATCATATGATAGTTGTCATTCTCTGAATTATTTCACTTAGCATAATGTCCTCCAGGTCCATCCATGTTGTTACAAATGACAAGATTTCATTCTTTTTTATGGCTGAATTATACACACGCACACACACACACACACACACACACACACACACACACACAAAACATTTTCCTTATGCATCATCCACTGATGGACATATAGGTTGCACCCATTTCTTTGGCTAATGCAAAAAATGCTGCAATAAACATGGGGATGCATATACCTTTTCCAGTTTGTGTTTTCTTTTTGTCAGATAAATACCCAGAAATAGAATTGCTGGATCATATGGTAATTTTATTTTTAATTTTCTGAGGAGCCTCCATATTGTTTTCCACAGTGGCTGTACCAATTTACATCCCCACGAACAATGCACAAGAGTTCCCTTTTCCCCACATCCTTGCCAACACTTGCTATTTCTCATCTTTTTTGATAATAGCCATTCTGACTAGTGTGAAGGTTTATCTCATATTTTAATGTGCATTCTCTTGATGATTAGTGACATTGAGCACTTTTTCAAGCACCTGTTGGCAATCTGTAGGTCTTCTTGGAAGAATGTCAATTCAGATCTTCTGCCTACGTTTAATTAAAAAAATACTCTTCCTGCCCATTTATTAACTGAATTTTTTGGAGGGGGTTTGCTATTGAGTTGTATGAGTTCTGTGTGTATTTTGGATATTAACCCATGATCAGATATAGGATTTGAAAATATCTTCTCCTATGCCATAAGTTGCCTTTTAATTTTGTTGCTTGTTTTCTTTACTGTGCAGAAGCTTGTTTGATATAGACCCACTTGTTTATTTTTGCTTTTGTCACTTGTGCTTTTTGTGTCATATCCAAAAAATTGTTGCCCAAAACCAATGTCAAGGAGCTTACCACCTGTGTTTTTAGTAGTTTTATGGTTGAAGGTCTTACATTCAAGTCCTTTATCCATTTTGAGTTGATTTTTGTGTATAATGTAAGATAGTGGTCCAGCTTCATTCTTTTGCACGTGGTTGTCCAATCTTCCCAGTGCCACCTACTGAAGACTGTCCTTTCCCCATTGTACACCTTAGCTCTTTTGTCATAAATTAATTGACCATATATGTGTGAGTTTACTTCTGGACTGTGTATTGGGCTGTGTATTCTGTTCCATTGAGCTATGTATCTGTTTTAATTGCAATAACAAACTATTTTGACTACTGTAGCTTTACAGTATAGTTTGAAATCAGGGAACCGAATGCTTCCTTGGTTAAATTTATTCCTGGGTATTTTATTCTTTTTAATGCAATTGGAAAAATAATACTAGTTTTTAGATGAGCTTTTTATTTTATTTTATTTTATTTAATGTTTATTTATTTTTGAGACAGAGAAAGAGCATGAACGAGGGGCAGAGAGACAGGGAGACACAGAATCGGAAGCAGGCTCCAGGCTCCGAGCCATCAGCCCAGAGCCCGTCGCGGGGCTCGAACTTACGGACTGTGAGATCGTGACCTGAGCTGAAGTCAGACGCTTAACAGACTGAGCCACCCAGGCGCCCCTAGATGAGCTTTTTAACACAGTCTCATCTATTTGTATTTTGTTTTATAAATGCGGTATTTTATGGATATTATGTTTGCAATGAGAGTATATCCAACTATAAGTACGGTAAGGATTGTGATAGCTCTCAGATAGTAATTAAGAATTTTTATCTCTTTATGGAAAACAAGGTATCCTCATAACCAGATAGGACCAAGAACTTTTACTTCAATGATAGAGGATTTCTGGGAAAGAGGGGGAATAAGGAGGCAAAAAGTATTTTAAAGATAAGAGCCAACACTTGCTCTTTTATTTTTTCTTTGTACTAAGATAAAATTGGTACTATGAGGTATCATGGACTATTATGCCATCTCTATATGCTTTACATAGGTGTCATTCAAATCTGCACAGCCACCCTACAGATAAGTGGTATTATCCCTAATTTACAGACAAGGAAAATGAGACACAGATATTAAATAATTGGTCCCAGGTCACAGTCTGTACACCCCAGAACACTATATTGCTCTTAAGAACTGAACTCTGAATGACTTTTCTACACATGGGTAATTCTTTAGCTCAAATAAAGGCTGTTCTCACAATACCAACACTGAGAGCGTTAAAGCTTAGCAAGAGAAAATAACCAGTTGCCTAGCAATTCACCAAGGAAATCTATAGCCAGGAGGCCTTACTTTTTACTAGCATCATTTCCAGGTTATACACTATAATGATAGTGTGACTTGAGCATACACAATAAAAATTTGAAATTTATGATATATTGTAAGAGTGCAATGAGATTGCAACTTTAGTGCAGTATTCACTAGATCTGTTTAAAAAATATTTCCAATGCCACAGTGTCCTGTTTTAAGGTTTTCATAAGGAAAATTACCTCCATATTAAGAATAGCTAATAACTAAAATTTCAAACTTATAAAACAAACTAAAATTTTTATACTCACTACAGAAAGAATCTTCGCTCTGACTAAAGGACTGAGTGAACAATTCTTAAGGGGAGACATTTCATCTTATAATAAAAGTATCAGAGTCACAAAAAGCTGGTGTTACTGAAAAGGGCATTGGTCTTAAGATTTGAGTGGAATTTCTAGTCTCAAACTTTACTAAGATGCTATGTGGTATAAAGCAAGTCACTTAATTTTTCTGAATTCTCTTTGTTTTTATTCATCCATAAAATGAAGAGGTTGGATTAGAAGATCTTTAACTCTACAGGTCAGTTCTGTTAAATAGAAATTAATAAGAGCCACGTATATAATTTAAAATTTTTCACTAGCCACAGTAAAAAGAAAAGGAAACAGCTGGAATTAATTTTTAACAATATATTTTACTTAACCCAATATATCTAAGATCTCAGTCCAACAAATAATCGATATAAAAAATGTTGACATATTTTAAATTCTTTTTTCATACTAAGTTTTGAAATCCAGTGTGTATTTTATACACACATTTCAATTCAGCACATTTCAATTCAGACTACCCACATTCAAGTGCCCAGTAGCCACCTGAGTATAGTTTTAGAAGTCTATGGACAGTGCAGGGGTGCCTGGGTGGCTCAGTTGGTTAGGCGTCTGACTTCGGCTCAGGTCACGAATTCACAGTTTGTGAGTTCAAGCCCCGTGTCGGGCTCTGTGCTGACAGCTCACAGCCTGAAGCCTGCTTCCAATTCTGTGTCTCCCTCTCTCTCTGCCCCTCTGTTGCTCGTGCTCTGTCTCTCTGTCTCTCTCTCAACAATAAACAAACATTTAAAAAACAAACAAACAAAAAAAGTCTATGGACAGTACAGTCTGTTCTCCAATAATTTATATAAAATGTTTCAGGAATACTCCATTATAAAAGTAAGGCACACCAGCAGAAGTTAGGCTTAATAAAAGTGGCTGTTCACACAGTGTGGTTTAATAGCAGCACTGTGAAGGTCCCCAACTACAGAAGTCTGAATATTCACCTTTGATGGGCATTTCTTTTACAGAAAACAGAATTCATCCATGTTTTTCAATACAATATACAATTATTATACAATATAGATTGCAGAAGATAACATATTGACAAATGAAGCTCTTAGTGCAAAGTGAAAATCTTTTTAGAAGCATATGGGCTGTAAATAGTAAAGGGTCCTTAACACATGATGTGTACGTGTTTGAGTTTATCCTATTACTTGGATCACTAGCATCTCTCATGACTTTGGGGAAGTAGGGATGAAGCCTATGGAAAGTAGACCGAAGAAAAAGATTACCCGCTTATGATTCAGCCTTTTATTCTTAAAGTCTAAGTAAAATGGGAAGAAAGGAAAAAAAAATCCAAATAATCACATGCTAGGTGAAGTCATGCCAAAAGAAGGGCTGTCCTTTTGACCTGCACATCAATTAATGGCAACAGTGACACAGCGATGTTGGGAAGGAATTAACACCAGCATCACTGTTGTATAATGCACCCCAGCTCCTCTGAGGAGTATTATTAACATAGTACGTTAGTAGAAGAAGCACAGTCAGACAAGCCACTTTATAACAACCTAAATGATAAATGAAATTCAAACCTTGAGCAGCACCTTGAGAAGAGAAATGGCTAAGAGTATGGCATGGACTGTGCATAATTTGTGCCCTCTTATCAACCAGTTCTCACTTTGAGATTCAGATGAAAGTTCTGCAGTAATTGTACCTGCAGATGACTACATAATCGCATGTGGGAAGGCTGTGCCAGCCTCTTATTAAGAGGAAGGAGGAAAGGGAACCAGAGTGTCACCAAAGCAACATTAGCTGTGAATTTTTACCATCAGATGGATGAATTTAGGAAGTGTTCCTTCCCACTGGCGAGCCAGAAAGGACCACTGTGTCATAAACCAAGAATTTAGTATCTTGCTCAGTTTATTTTTATAAGCAAACCTCAATTTTAGATAACAATGTGTGTGTGTGTGTGTGTGTGTGTGTGTGTGTGTGTGTGTGCGCGCGCGCGCGCGTGCTCTCCCTGATCGTTTTTTGAGTTGGGCGAGTCAAAACTTTTCAAAGGTTTGGGGGTTACAGAATTGACATTACTGGGCCTGGAACAAGTAATGCCAATTCAGGAAATTCTGTAAGTGGTGGAATTGTAAAGTAGATCATTCTGGCTCCAGAGCCAGAACTTTTTTTTCCTGGATGAAAAGGATGTTATCTGCGAATCATGCAGCGGTAAGGATTCCCCGTTACAGAAAATATGGCAACCCTTTTACTAAGTCTTCTTTTCTATGGGTTCTTCAGGTTATCTCCAGCCTACTATTTGCGTAATATGAACAAGTTTGAATTCACTTCAAACACAGAGCTCAATAAAATGTTAGATGATACTAAATGCCATAACTATAGGCAGTACACTTGATCTTCATTTACTTTCTGTGTGTAAAGAATAATATTCTTCGCTGCCAATCCCTGCAGAGGCTGATTAAAAGAAATGGGGGTTTACATAAAGCTCTAGAAGCAATCAGAAGAAAAGTACGCTAAGTTCTGAAGATCTTTCATTTTAAGATTAGGTTTACCATTCCTCATTGAATAATTTGCAAGTCTTTAATAATCATTTTAGTACTAGAACCACCCAAGAAGCAATTGATTGGGCCAAGAAAGAGTTTCGTTTTGGCAGTGAATCTGGAGAATATACAAGTGGGGGCCATGACAGAGACATCTGCAGGCCAAAGCAAATGGCCTTTCACAAACTTTATACTCAAGTGCTCAACTTTAAAAACAGGAGGCTTGGTGGGAATGCAACCTGGTGCAGCCACTCTGGAAAACAGTATGGAGGTTCCTCAAAAAACTAAAAATAGAACTACCCTACAATCCAACAATTGCACCACTAGGCATTTAGCCACGGGATACAGGTGTGCTGTTTTGAAGGGGCACATGCACCCCAATGTTTATAGCAACACCATCAACAATAGCCAAAGTATGGAAAGAGCCCAAATGTCCATCGATGTATAAATGGATAAAGAAGATATGGTATATATATATATGTATATGTGTATATATGTGTATATATGTGTATATGTGTGTGTGTGTGTATATATACACACACACACATATATACACATACATACAATGCAGTATTACTCAGCAATCAAAAAGAATGAAATCTTGTCATTTGCAACTATGTGGATGGAACTGGAGGGTATTATGCTAAGTGAAATTAGTCTGTCAGAGAAAGACAAGTATCCTATGACTTCACTCATATGAGGACTTTAAGAGACAAAACAGATGAACATAAGGGAAGGGAAACAAAACTAATATAAAAACAGGGAGGGGGACAAAACAGAAGAGACTATTAAATATGGAGAACAAACTGAGGGTTGCTGGAGGGGTTGTGGGAGGGGGGATGGGCTAAATGGGTAAGGGGTATTAAGGAATCTACTCCTGAAATCATTGTTGCACTATATCTTAACTAATTTGGATGTAAATTTTAAAAAATAAAAAACAAAATTAAAAAAAAACTTTCCTTCCTCATCAGGAAGCAGAAGGTAGATCGTGTTAACCAGAATATGTGCAAATCAAAATTAAATTCAAAAAAAAAAATAAAAAATAAAAACAGGAAGCTTGGGGTACCTGGGTGGTTCAGTCAGTTAAGCATCTGACTCTTGGTTTCAGCTCAGGTCATGATCTCATGGTTCTTGGGTTTCAGCCCTGCATCCGGCTCCATACCAACAGGGCAGAGCCTGCTTGGGATTCTCTCTCTCCCCCTCTCTCTCTGCTCCTCCCCTGCTCATGCTGTCTTTCTCTTTCTCAAAAAAATAAATAAACTTAAAAAAAACAGGGGGCAAAAACAGTATTCTGTATGTTTCTTAAAGTGGCAAGGAGACTTTAGTTTATGCCAACTAGATTCACATAATAGATTTTAAAATTTGTGCATCCAGACTGCTGTTTGAAGGGCTGGCTGTATGGGATGGACCATCTTAAACAGAATTATATTTAAGAAATGCAAGATTCTCCACTTGGCAGATTATGGTCCATGGTACCCCTCTTCATGGACACAGGACAGGGTGTTTAAGGTTTTTATAACTATTCCCCACAGACTGAAAGCTCTGGGAAGGCACAGACCATGTCTATCTTGTTCATAATTATACTCTATCTCCATTCCTGAGAAGCATGCCTGGCATAGAACAGATGCGTAGGAAATATTTGTTGAATGGTAAAAGAAAAGAATTTTCTGAGGAAGCGTTGAAAGAAAATGGACCTCCAGCTACCAAGATTTCTGAAAGATAGATATTGAATAAGAGATGTGCTCTTGATTTTTTTCCCTAGGGTAATAGCTGTTTTCAGCTAGTGAACTTATTTTCAGTGAAACAGTCACACACAGCAGTCCATAAAATAAAAAAGGTTAACTTCATTTACCTTGCTGTATTGTACTCAACACCATCACAGGAAAATGCCTACAGATTATCAGAAAATATAATGCTGTTTTTCTTTTAGACCTTAATAAAGTATCCTACATTTTTGATCACAGTAAAATGTTTAGAAGGTTTTTTTAATGTTTATTTTTTAGAGGGAGAGACAGAGCAGGGGAGGGACAAAGAGAGAGAGAGGGAGACACAGAATCCAAAGTAGGTTCCGGGCTCCGAGCTGTCAGCACAGAGCCCAGCGTGGGCTCAAACCCACGAACCCCAAGATCATGACCTGAGCCTAAGTTGGACCCTTAACCGACTGAGCCACCCAGGTGCCCCCACGGTAAAACGTTTTAAATGTCCTAAGTTCCTATGCTCGTATTGGCAATACCAAATCAAGTTTTACCTATTTATTTATCTATTTCTTTTGGAGAGAGAGAGAGAGAAAGAGAGAGCGCCTGTACACATAAGTGGGGGAGGGGCACAGTGAGAGAGAGAGAGAGAGAGAGAGAGAGAGAGAGAGAGAGAGAGAGATATCTTAAGCAGATTCCACGCCTGGAATCTGGAGCCCGACATGGGGCTCGATCTTACAACTGTGAGATCATGACCTGAGTCTAAAGCAAGAGTTAGACGCCTAACCAACTGAAACACGTAGGTGCCCCCCGACCAAATCAAGTGTTAAAATCCACCTTTTAAATCAGAAATATAGCTATGATGACAACAACAAAATGAATGAAAATGGCAACAAAAACCATTACATGTAGTAATTTCTAGTTTACGAAGTGTTTCCACATCTATAACCTCCTTTGCTTTTAATAACACACCTGTAAAGATGGTGGCAGTGGAGGTGGGGGGAAGAGGGAGAGATACCCTCATGTTGCAAAGGCAGAAGTGGAGTACACAGAGCTAAAATCACTCCATGTCATGCACAGAGTTAAGTGAATAGTTGGGAAATTTCAAGTGTAAAATAAGGACAGAAACACAGCTGAAGGTATATAAAAGATGACTGGTTTATAAAGCAAACTTTTGTTTAGTTTATTGCCTCTGCTTACCTAACAGAGACACTACAGAAATCACACTCTATACTGTAAAGGATCATTTTTCAGCCTTGTCATCATTATTTTTGTCGGGTAGGAGAAAAGTATATGCCTTCCTATATCAGATGATCGGTTTTTAAATTAGCTCTTCTATTCATTTAATACAAGCTGATGAGAACTATTTTAGAGGACAGATAGGATTGGGGAAAAGCATAGGAGGTTAGGTCTCTTTATAGCAAACTGAAATTTGGTTGGATATAAAGAGAAAGATGTATCTCATTCTTCTTCAAACTAAAATAGAACTAATCTGGAATGTTCCAGATGGGAATATTTTCCAATTATCTCTTTGACATTATCTTTTCTAAGATGTGCCTGCCAGCTTTCTCAGTGATCCAGTGAATCTGTATGAAAACATGCTTTTGTATGCAATTACACAAAAATAAGATTGTTACATTTGTAGTTTGTACCTAGAATTTCTTGCATTCTTTAGTGAGACCATGTCTTGAGAAGTCACTGTAATGCCTATAACTACACATTAGCTTTAAATAGTACTGTTGATCCTGATTAATACAGTTCTTTTTGTAGGGGAGGGGCAAGAATGTGAAAGATACAAAGTAACTGGAAAATATAAAATATTTTCCAGTGTTATATATTTGATGTCTGATTTTGCTCCCCATTCTCAATCCTGCCATGGGAATGCTGAAACACAATTAAAAGGCTTTTAGATGCTTTATGGTAGGGAAACACCCAGCAGTTGCCTAGCCTTCAGGTTAGACCAGAGAAAATGGGTCTAATGGGTGACTGGCTCCCAAGGAAAGGGAGTGGCATCCAACTCCTGACCAGCTGACCTTTGATGCTTGCAGACTGCCATGTGAGGCAATGATGGGCTGAAGCTCCTCCTTGTTTTAGTATTTCTCTGGAAGGTCAAGGAAGAATTTCTAGGGTTTTTCCCCCTCCAAATTTCCATTAGGAACCTTCCTTAGTGGTCATCTAAAATTAGTGGGTTTTAACCTCTTGTAAGGCCACTTTGAGAATTTAATAAAAGAATTGGACTCTCTTCTGACGGATAATGCCACTGTCACTAATAATGATGGTAACACAAAACAAAAGCTACTATTTATTGAGTGCACACACTGTATGTAGCGACTTAAGTGTCTTTCAAGGAGACACTGATCCTATGAATCATCCCTTCTTCCTTCCAGACTCCTCCAGCTCATCATACTTTTCTCTACCATGTCTCTTATGGCCATTCTCAACAATGCCCATGTTCACGTAGACTCATGGTTCCCCATCCAGAATGAACATTATAATTACACGGGGAGCTCTTCAAAATAGCAATTCCCCAGAAACCACACACAGAGATCCTGATTTAATTGGTTTGGGGCAGGGTCAGCATTGATGTTCTTTGAAAGCTCCTCAGGTTATGCACAGCCAGGGTGGAAAACCATGAATATACAACCCATCCAACACTCCTTCCTTGCAGGTCCATGTACTCCAGACTTGTTTCTGTTCAGCCTACAACAGCCATGTACTTCCATGGTCAACTTAGACTTTGAGATTGGAAATAAAAATCCTAGCCCCAGCACTCTGTTTTCCCACCATCACCTAACAGTCTGTCTCACACACTCTAGACGTCACACTCTGGTAACTCAGTGACCCCACAAAAATGGCAAATCTTTTTTTTTTTTTTTTTGGTCCAGAATGTCCTCATGTCTTTTCCTTCTTCATCCAGCTTGGATTGTGTGTTTCATCACTGTAACTGTCTCACTGCATATACCTTCAATTCCATTGCCATGTTTGTTTGCACATGGTTTTCATCTGGTAAAATGTCAACCCCAGCTAAACCCAATTTTATGTCAATGCAAACCTGCATGCACTTGAACAGCTGGATGTGGGTTGGAGGAAAGCACAGAGTCCTGATGCCTCCTTTCATTTCAAATTTATGGCCCCAAATCTCTAGAGATCATCTTCAACTTCCCACCAAAAAATCTACCAACCTATGGCACTCCTCCAATCTCCATTAAATTGGTTGAATTGTCCTTAAGGCCAAACCATTTATTTGTGCACTGCATTGCTTCTTGAGAACTTTGTTCCTGAAACTGGTAATTCTGACTTTCCACTCCTCTATGAGATCACTTATATTAGCATCCAATATGGTAGAACATCTACTATTAAAAAAAAGTCTTAGTATTCCTATCTCCCTCCTAGTGCTCTATCACTCTGTTCTTCTGTATAAAATACCTCCAACAAAAAGGTGTCCATCTTTGCTGTTTCCACACTTCCTTACCCCATCTGCACCACGTATTTTCCTTTATTTCTTAAACAATGGGGACATAAATATATTAAAATATGTCTAAGGTATAAAGAATAAAGTACAACAAACACTTATACTTTACCACTCAGTTTAAGGAATAGAACATTATGAGAAACTGTGGAGTTGACTCTGTGTCCTTCCATCCCCATCTATTCCTTTCCCTCCTTGACTAGAAAGTAAATGCTATTCTTTTCTTTCCCTCAGCTTTATTGAAATGTAATTGACATACAACATTGTTTAAGTTCAAGGTGTACAGTGGGATGATTTGGTACATATATGTACATATATGTATGTACACGGTGTTGTCCCAAACATGTAACATTGTGTAAGTTTAAGGTGTCGAATGGGATGATTTCGTATACATATATAAAGTGAAATAATTAGCACAGGAAAGTTACACCACAGTCAACCTCACATGGTAACCTTTTGTGTGTGTGTAGTAAGAGTATTTAAGATCTACTCTCTTTGCAACTTTCAAGTATTTAATATAGTATTATTAACTTTAGTCACCATTCTATACATTAGTTCCCCAGAACTTAATCATTTTCTAACTGGACATTTGTGCTATTGGCCAGAGTCTCCCCATTTTCTCGCCTCTAGCAACCACCAATCTACTCTGTTTCTGAGTTTAGTCTTTTAGATTCCACCTATAAGTGAGATCATACGTTATTTGTCTTACTTTGACTTATTTCATTTAACACTAATGCCCTCAAGGTTGTTTACTGTTGCTACAAGTGGCAGGATTTCCTTCCTTTTTATGGCTAATATTCCTTTATAGATAGATCGATAGATAGATAGATAGATAGATAGATAGATAGGCCTATCTATTGATTTGTATCTATATAGATAAATCTAACTATTGATATATACAGATGTAAGGTCAACTAATATATACAGGTGGATATACAGATCTATATACAGATATATCTAGATATCTCTCTATGGATAAGTCAATCTATATATACCACATTTTCTTTCCCCATTCTTCTGTCAGTAGAACCACTTAGGAGGTTTCCAAATCTTGGCTATTATAAATAATGTTGCAATAGTATTTGTGTGCAGATATCGAAGAGAACATTTCATTTCCTTCAAGCATATACCCAGAAATGGAATTGCTGGATCATATGGTAGTTGTATTTTTAGTTTTTTAAGGAACTTCCAAACTGTTTTCCATAGTGGCTGTACCAATTTACATTCCTACCAAGAGGGCACAAGAGTTCCCTTTTTTCCCTATTGTCACCAATGCTCGTTATCTCCTTTCTCAGATTCTAGAAATCAGGTGATATCTCATTGTGGTTTTGATCTGCACTTCCCTGATCATTAGTGATGCCAATTCCCCTTTTCCCGTACCTGTTGGCACTTGGTTTGTCTTCTTTGGAAAAATGTCTGCTCAAGTCCTTTGCCCATATTTTAATTGGTTTATTATTTTTTTTATTTTTTGCTACCAACTTGTATGATTTCTTTATATATTTTGGACATTAACCCCTTATCAGATGTATGATTTGCAAATATTTTCTCCCACTCTATGTTACTTTTTCATTTTGTTGATGGTTTCTTTTGTTATTCATAAGCTTTTTAAAGTTTGATGTAGTCCCGCTTGTTTTTGTTTTTGTTGCTTGTACTTCTTACGGTATATGAAAAAAATCATTGCCAATACTGATGCCAAGGAGCTTACCACATGTTTACTTCTAGTTGTTTTGTTTCAGGTCTTACATTTAAGTCTTTACTTGGATTTAATCTTTGTAAGTACTGTAAGATAAGGGTACAATTTCATTCTTTCTTTGCATGTGAATATCCAGTTTTCTCAACACTGTTTATTGAAGAGACCTTTCCTCATTCACTATTCTTAGCTCCCTTGTCAAATATTAGTTGTCAAATATTAGTGTGAGTTCATTTCTGAGTTCTCAATTCTGTTCCACTAGTCTATGTGTCTGTTTTATGCCAGTACTATACTGTTTTGATTACTATAACTTCATAATATAGTTTGAAGTTAGGGAGTGTGATACCTTCACCTTTATCTTTCTCAACAGTGCTTTGGCTATTTGGGGTCTTTTGTGGTTCCATACAAATTTTAGGATTGTTTGTTCCATTTCTGTGAAAAATGTAATTGAAATTTAGAGAGAGACTGCATTAACTCTATAGATAGATTTGGATAGTATAGACATTTTAACAACATTAAGTCTTCCTAATCCATGGACAGGGTATACCTTTCCATTAACTTATGTCTTCTTCCATTTCTTTCATCAATGTCTTATTGTTTTCAGTGTACAGAACTTCCATCTGCTTGGTTAAATTTATTCCTAAGTATGTTATTGTTTGATGCTATTATAAGTGAGATTGAAATTTTTTTGTTAGTGTATGGAAACACAAATGATTTCTGTATGTTGATTTTGTATCCAGCAACTTCACTGAATTTGGTTCTTACTGCTAATAGTTTTCTTTGGTGGAGTCTTTAGGGTTTTCTACATAATGCTATTTTGAATTCTGTGTAGGTCTTTGCTTTTTTTTTAATAGCTGCATAACAAATATTTATAGCTCTAAACAATAGTTTTAAATGTTTTGAACTTCTTATCAGTGTATTTATCCTTCTGTGGTTGCTTTCTTCTCTTATCACTATATTAAGATTCATTCATACTGTCAGGTGAAGCAGTTCTAAATCCATATACACATCCTCAGACGTGAAATCATTTCATTATTCATTTGTGAATAAGTATTATTTATTATTCTATGGATGATGAATATTTGTATTGTTTCCAATTGCTACTATCATTAATAGTGCTACAGTGATCATTCTTATTCACATCCATTGGTGTGCAAGAGTTCTTCTAGGATATATATCTAGGAGTGGAACTGCTTGGTCATTAAGGAATCACATATTCAATTTATGAAAAATGCCAAATTACCAAATTATTGTTAAAAGTGGTTTTACAAATTTTATTAGTTGATTGGAGGTTGGTTGATTATAGATAACAATTTAAAGAATTTTTTTTTTTATGTTTGCTCCATGGTCCAGTATGTGACTTATTTTTATAAATGTTCCATGCATCCCTAAAAATAATGTTTATTCTGTATAGGTATGTGGTCATATCAACCTTGTTATGTCTGATGTTCAAATCATTCACATCCTTCCTGATTACTGTATATCTCAGTGGTCAGCACACTGGGCCAAATCTGGCCTGTAGCCTGTTGCTAAAAATGGTGCAAAAAGAAGTATGTGACAGAGACCATATACGTCCTACAAAGCCTAGCATTTACTATATGGCTCAGAAAAAGTTTGCTGATCCCTCAGCTATTTGATACATCAATTACTAAGAGAGGCATAGTCCAGTCTCCAACTCTGGTGTTAGATTTTTCCTTTTATCCTTGTGTTTTTGTCCATTTTTACTTTATAGAATTTTAATCCATGTTACTGGGGCATACAGCTTTGGAATTGTTATGTTGTCCTGGTGAAATGAACCTTTTACTAAGATCTAGTGACCTTCTGTCTCTAGTAATACCTTTGCTTTCAAGGCCACTCTGACTTTATTTTTAGTTATGTCATCTTTTTTTCTTCATCCTTTCTCTACCCTTAGGATTTACATGGATTTTGTGTAAATTACAATACTGTATTTAGATTTCTTTTAAGCTAATGTTTTCCAATCAATCTAATAAACTTTGCTTTTTTAAGAGGCTTTTGTTAATTTACTGATATTATAGTGACTGATACGTTTGCATTTATTCTATCATCCTATGTGTACTTTTTGTCTCCCGTTTTCTACTTTTTTACTTTCTTTTAGGTTGACTGAATGCTTTTCTTTGTAAATATTCACTAATTAAACACTTTTTTAATGTTTATTTTTTTTGGGAGAGAGAGAGCAGAGTGGGAGAGGGGCAGAGAGAGAGGGAGACACGGAATCAGAAGCAGGCTCCAGGTCTGAGCTCTCAGCACAGAGCCCAACACAGGGCCTGAACCCACAAACCATGAGATCATGACCTGAGCTGATGCTGGATGTTTAATTGACTGAACCATCCAGGCGCCCCTGAAATATCCACTAATTTCAAAGTTGTATTATTTCCTTTATTTTAGTAATTACCCTAGAAATATTAGCATGCACACTTAAAGAGCAAATAAGTTCATGATTTTATCATCCTCCTACGTAAAACAAAGACTTTAAAATGCTTTAATTTCAACTACTTCTCTCTTAGGTTATTTGCTATAATCCATTACTGTTTTTGTTTTCTAAATTGATTTTAGCTGATATTTGTTTCATATGAGTCACTTTCTTAGTTTATCATTCCTTTATACAGTTTAGGTGTTCCATCTGGGATCATTTTTCTTCCGCTTGAAGTGTATCATTTAGAATTTCCTTTAGAAGAGGGTCTGTTGGTGCAAATTCTCCCAGGTTTTGTATATCTAAAAAGAAGTTTATTTGCCCTTATTCTTGAAAATGATGCTGAATGTGGAATTCTCGGTTTACAATAATTCTCATCATTTTGAAGATACTAATTCACTGCCTTCAGGTTCCATTGTTTTTGGCAAGTCAGCTGTAAGTCTCTTATTTCTTGGAGATAATCTTTTAAGATATTTTATTTGTCTTTGATGTTGTGTAGCTTCAGTATCCTATGTCTAATGTGGATTTCTGGTGTGTGTGTGTGTGTGTGTGTGTGTGTGTGTGTGTGTGTGTGTTTTAATTTTTGGGGCTTCCTAAATCTTAAGATTGGTATCTTTCACCAGTTTTGGAAAGTTATTAGCTCCTACCTTTTAAAATACTGTCTCTGCCCCATTCTCTGAGTTGGAACTTTCTGCTTCTGGGATTCCATTAAGATTAACTTTAGACCTCCTCATTCATTACATTATATATTACATTATAATATTAGCTATTATATTAACCATTATTTTATTATAATGCAATATATAAAATTAGCACTCTCCATGCTATGATTTTGCATTTCTGTTTATTTGTTACATTCTAAGTAACTCCTTAAGATCAATCTTCTAGCCCATAAAATCTCTCTTCATCTATGTCTAATATGCTAAATGTCAACCTATGCATTGAATTACTACTTTTAATTCCTAATGTTCTGTTTTGTCCTTTTCCACATATGCTTGATATTTTTTAAAAGTCTCATAATCCTTAACATATTTCAAGTTTGTTTTTAATCCTTTAAATATAATAAGCACACTTGTATTATATGAGACATACTAACCAATATCTGAGCAATATGCAGATTTGATTCTGCTGTGTCTATTAATTTAGCATGTGTACAACCCTGTTTCTTTATGGATTTTGTAAGTTTTGACTGAAGAATCAATATTGCTTTGAATTCTGTGAAAATATTTTAGGTCTGATTAAAAGGAGTTCATCTAGAGGGTTTTAAGTTTGCATCTGCCAGAAACTGGGGAAGCCATCAATCCAGACAAATTTAAGTTCTTGACTTCAGGTTTCTTTGAACCTTTAAAACGTATCACCAAGTAACTGAAAAATGTAATAGCAAAATTTAAAAAGATAAAATAACAAATAGAGAACAGAAGGAAAACAAGTGAGATCTAAGCTACTAATGAATATTTTGAGGAAGAAACCAAACTTGAGTCCCACATAATTTGCTATATATGGTAAATTTGTAAATTTCAAAGATAAAATAAACTATAGAATGAAACAGAAAAGACAAAACAAGCTACCTACTTATAAGACAATGAAGTAATATGTATAATTTGGGGGCAACCAAAGATTGTAACATGAGAATTTTATAGCCAGTAAAACTGTCCATTTGTAAAGAAAACAAAAAACAAGTTTGAAATATATAAGAGCTTAAGATAATTATTCAAGCCATTTTAAAAGTAATTATATAAAGTTTAGCATCAAAATTAGGAAATTCAGGAAGATAAAATTATTTTATAAAGACTGATGGTAACCATTAAAAGTTAAATATAGAGGTAAATCAATTTAATTGTGGATATGAAACCCAATTATGAATAGGTACTTAATACAATTGATTAAATCTGACACTTAAGATTACATTAATAAAGACTATAAATAAGGAGTATGGAAATTTTATATGTTACAAAGGGGAAAACAAAAGATGTAATTCTCAGATTTGACAGTCAAAATTTAGATCAGAGAGTGTTTTTAGAGAAAGTAAAAAGAGCCACTTATGTAAACAAAAGTGTTAACATCTTCCATATCATTGGAGAAAAAAAAAAAAAGATATTATCCAGAGGAATGAAAAGAATAAAAGGAAACAAAGAAACACCAGAAAACCTAAAATAAGATAGCTGAGATGTGTGATCTTAAATCAGTTATTTCAAGAAATGTGTTTTAAAGCCCTTCAATAAAGGACAAATAATCTCCTTTTGTTACTTAAAACCTTCATCTTATTGTGCTGCCTATCATGCTGGCACACAATTCTATTTTATTTTCTTCATAGAACATGCTACTCTTAGAATTGTTTTGTTTATTGCCCAATTCTCTGCACTAGAATATAAACCTCATAAGAGAGGAATATGGCTGTCTCCTTCATGCCTGTATGGCTAGAACCTCAATAAATGTGTTGTATTAATCAGCAAATGAATGAATGACTAGAAATAACCAAGATTAAAAATAAAAAAGGCAAACCAAAAACCAGGATTAGAATAAAATGTCATGTAAAAAGTAACAGGAAAATGCTTTTAAAAACATATAGACCATATTTTGTTGTTGATAAGGACAGAATCCATAATTTAAGAGTCACAAATACTATTCCATCCAAAAACAGGACCAACATATAGAAAAGAAAACAAAAACAGAAATACAGATAGACCTAGAATTACAACGATGATGAGCAGCTAATATACTTCTAATAATCTAATAAGAACAGAATATTTGAATAATTTACCTTTTTGATGTGTATATTTGTTCTGTATATGTATATAAATTACTTGGTACTCAACGGAGTATTTTCTAAGTAGACATATATTGTTGACTCAATCATTACTAAAAAGTACTTACTAGATTCCACTGGGGAGGGGGGAAGCTTGACAAACTTTATTCCCCCAAAGCTACTAGAAAAATTATTCATGGAACTGAAATAAAAATTTTGAATAGACATAAATTTATCTAGATGAGAAAAAAAATTTACATCTAAGTATCTGGAAACCATTACTAAGACTGACCTAACATTTTTGTAAATGTCAGATTTATCTATACCTTTTAAGGAACACAATATCAAACAGACAAATCACAGGAAGATCTCATAAGCACGAATGAGTGAACAGAACAATGGAAGAATGCTTTTTGAAGGCAGTATAGTTCAACAGCACCACAGGTTAAATGATCAATTTTCTACACAAAAATGATGTTGAATTTGATATCAGGATGCTGTGTGTAATTCTATGTGCTATGCCTTCAGGAATGATATGTGTTGTTCTGATGTATAATCATTGCCAAAAAGTTTGTATTGTTACAAGCCCTGGGAAGGACACATAATACAATTAGGCGAAATACATTGTATAATAGTAGATGGTGACAGGTACTATGAAGAAAAATAAAGCAGAAAGGAGGCATGGAGCATGATGGAGTGGGGAGTTACCATTTTATCAGAGGGTAACTGAAGAAACACTTGTAGGAGATGCAAGAAGGGTGTTCCAGGCCAGAACAACCCATGCAAGGGCTCTGAGGCAGGAGTTTGAACAACCAGGAGGCAGTGAGACTGAAAGAGTATAAATAAAGGAAATGGTAGTAGGAGAAGAAGCCACTAGGAAACCAGATTGTATAGGGCCTTGAGGTTGCAGTCAAAGACTTTGGCTTGTACTTGAAAGTCAACTGCCTTGTGTTTGAAAAGAATCACTGTGTCCTTTCTGTAGTTGAGAATAGACTGCTGAACCACAAAGATGGAAGAAAGGAGTTAAGAAGCTACTATAATAATCCAGACAGTAGATAATATTTGCTTGAACTGAGGTGGCAGTGAAGAGGGCAAGAAGTGATGGATCTGGAAGTAGCTGAAGGTATAGCTGATAGAATTTGCTGGTACATTGGCTGTACGTATGAGAGATAGGAGGAGTCAGCAGAACGCCAAAGATTCAGCCTGAGCAACCAGAAGGATAATGTTTCATTATTTGCACTTTATAGAGAAGGTAACTAGATATATTCCAAAGCTCATAGTCTTTCCACAATGCCCCATTACTTAAGGAAAAAGGTGACGGAAATTATGTGTACAGAGCATCTACCATATGGATTATGGACTTTTCATTTTACCAATGACGGTTGAGAAGACTTTTTTTTTCCTCAATAATTGGTAATAAGTCCCTGAATCATGAGATTTTTTGTTTAGTGACACGGTGAAGCATGAAAATGTAAAAAGGCTGGAAAGAGGCTAGGAAATTTATGGATGACAGAATTATATGAGGTTATCTGGGGGTTTTAGGGATACCTGGGTAGATCTCCACATTCTTGGGGCTGCTGGCATGATAAATTACCCATAGAACCTCCTTACAAACCAGTGTTTGACAGAGTGAGATGGGGAACAGACTTTCCTAAGATTAGAGATGAGAGTACTATTTTGCTCTGGCTTCTTTATTTCAATTATTTTAAAAAGAAACTTTTAAAAGTAACTACCAATATTGTAGCTACTTTTCAGTGACTGAAAAAATATTTTTAAAGCACACACAGAGTTGTGTTTTGGACACTTAGCATGTATATAAAAGCACTCCAATTAGTTTTTCATAGTATAAAGGTTAATAGGCTCTAAGAAATGTATTTAATTTCTTCAAGCTTTCTGTTTACATGCTCTCATTTGTCATGCTAACAAGGCGCCCCAGCAATACCAGCTGATTTTGCTGTTGTTGAGATAAAATATACTTCCCTTCTACCATTCTTATTGGAAACATTACATTTGCTATCTAGAATTAATCTTCTTCTATCCTGCTATCGTTGTCTGTTTGTATAAACATGCCACAGTGTGGTAATTCCCAAGAGTTAGTGCTATTAAATCTCCCCCCCTCCTGACATCTCTATTTCAGTGAAAGGTACTTCTCTTTCTTCCCAGGCATCTTGACCTAGCTCCTTCCTGTCCTTCACCTCCACGTCAGGAGAGTTGCCAATATCAACTAATACTAAGTCCTCAGCATACCTCGTGTGTCTAATGACTCCCCTTTTCACTCCCAATGCTAACAGTCCACAGAGATGACTGGTCTTCATTCTGGCACCATCTCCAAAGGCACCTCTCCTCTTCTACTCCGTCACCCTGCACTTCATCCGGGATGCAGCAAGCCTGCTTCCCTTTTAGGCCTGGCACTGGTCATATCGCTCTATCAAAACCCCTATCATTGCTTCAATCTGACAGCTGAGATAAGTATGAATTTTGCTCCCTCCCTTGAAGGCTCTCCACAGTGTGGTCCCAGGCTGCCTTTCTACCTCCTACCACTTCCTTCACAAGGTCACTACAACTCTAGCAAAACCAACCACCCTTCCCTGAACCTGCCTCAATGCATCTTGCTGCCTTCACTCACCCAAAAACGTTCCCTCTTCTCTATCAAACTTTCCATTTTGTCTACCAAAATGTTGACCTGTCCTTCAGGTCCTATCTCAAATGCAGCTTCAGAGAAGCTTCTGCTGATGTCCCTGGATCAGTGTAATCCCCATTTCTACCAAACACCCTACCCCAGCACTTTGTTTGTACAACACTTACTGGAGTGTGCAGACCTGAACACCTTTCTCATCGTCAACTCTTGATACTAAGCTCCTAGAAGGTGACAAGTGTGCTTTGCTCAGCTCTGAATCTCCCATGGTGTAGGATGGTGTTCTGCACAAAGTCAAGTTCAAGGATGATCAGTGAGAAGTGTCAAAGTGTAAATATCTTAAAAGAGGCTGTTTTAAACTTCTCATTAAAAGCCATGAACATCCCCCCTTCCCTCAATAACAGGAGAGCAGTGGGTACAACAGTACCTTCCTGGTCTCTTCAGTATTCTTTCTACTCTTCTGTATATATAGAATTTACATTATAGTGATTAAAAATCCCGTGTAAAACGGTGTCACAAAACCACATCTGGGAAGAGAGGATCAGTACTAATCTGTTTCTTACTTGCTATTTAGTGAGTAAGGATAATAAGAGATGATATGTTTGGATTAGAGACAGAAAAGAAATGGAGTTTTCAAGGGAGAAAAACATTACAAAAGAAAAACCTGTTTCACAAAATGCAGCCTGTGGAAAATCTTTCAGCTGAATGTCAAGATTAAGAAAAATCAATAAAACCTTTGAAACCAGAACTACGTGAAAGGGTTTTTAGGCTTGATGGCAAAATACAATGCTAGGGCTTCAAGAAAATAAAATCTTTCTCCAGTAACTGCAAGAGCAATTCTTCAACATTCAGGAGCCTCCACAGCCTCAAAATATGCGTAGCACAAATTGCTTATTACACAGATAGGGACAGTTAAGATTCAAAGGGCCAGCATTTTCAAAGGACTTTTACCAAGGCTGTAATTAGTTGTTCTGGCAAAAACTGCATACACGTCTAATTGCACACACAATTGGCTAATTGTATCTTCAAAATAAAGGGTAAAGGGTTAATTGTATCCACATCTGGCCACAAAGAAAGAGGTTGTCCTTTGAAAATATGACACTACACTTAGATGAAAATTTGCATTAAACAACCATCCCTATTACTACTAATAATTATAATAATACCACATGCTTACAAATTAATACCTTTCATCATGATCCTGAAAACACTTTACAAACATTAATTAATCCTACAATACTCCTATGAGGTATGAAAAGGCAATTATCCCAATGGTGTCAATGAGGAAATACAGGAAAGTTAGGTAATTGTCAAAAAGCCACAAAGGGAATTGGAGTTCCTAGCCCCTGGCTCTGAACACAGGACCAGGTCACCAGGGAGGTTCAGTGGGGAGTCTGGTTCAGATAATCAGTACAAATGAGGCTAAACCCAGTGCAAAACTAAGTAATCAAACTTCAGAACAGTGAAAACTGACCTCTGATTTGGAGACTATTTTGACTTCTTTTACTCAAAAGAACACAAACTATCAAAAATGGAGCTACTAAAAGGCATCCATATCAGTAAAGTGAAGTTAAACTTTCACTACTTCCAGACGACATACCATACATAGAAAATCCTAAAGACCCCACCAAAAAAAAAAAAAAAAAAAAAAAAAAAAAAAAAAAAAAAAAAAAAAACTATGACAAATAATAAATTCATTAAGTTTCAGTATTGAGTCAAGTTGCAGGATACAAAATTGATACACAGAAGTTGGTTGTGTTTTACATGATAATAACGAAGTAGTAAAAAGAGAAATTAAGTAGACAATTTCATTTCCAGTTGCACCAAAACAATAACCTGCCAAGGAGGTGGAAGACTTAGACATTGAAAACTATAAAACACTGACGAAGGAAATCAAAGTGAACACCAACAAATGGAAAAATAGGAAAATATCTCAGACCCAGAGCAGTCTACAGATTCAGTGCAATTGCTATCAAAATACCAATAGCATTTGTAATACAACTAGAACAAATAATCCTAAAATTTGTATGGAACCACAAAAGGACCTTGAATAGCCAAAGCAGTCTTGAGAGAGAAGAACAAAGCTGGAGGTATCAGAATATCAGATTTCAAGTAATACTACAAAGCTGTAGTGATCAAATACTGGCACAAAAATAGACACATAGATCAACAGAACAAAGAGCCCAGAGATAAATCCACGCTTGTATGGACAAAGAAAGGTAAGAGTATACAATGAGGAAAAGACAGTCTTTTCAACAAATGGTGCTGGGGAAGCTGGACAGTTACATGCGGAAGAATAAACCTGGACCACTTTCTTACACCATATACAAAAATAAACTCAAAATGGATTAAAAACCTAAATATGATACCTAAACCATAGAATTCCTAGAGGAAAACAGAGGCAATAATTTCTCTGACATCAACTACAGCTATGTATCCTTAGGAAAGGGAAATCAAAGCAAACAGAAACTATTGGGACTGCATCAATATAAGAAGCTTCTACACGGTGAAGGAAACCAACAAAACAAAAAAACAACCTACTAAAGAGAAGCAGGTATTTATAAAAGAGATATCCAATAAGGGGTTAATAGCCAAAATATATGAGTAACTTCTCCAACTCAACACCCCAAAAATACTCTGAATAAAAAATGGACAAAAAGGGGCATCTGGCTGGTCCAGTCAGCAGAGCACATGACTCTTGATCTCAGGGTCATGAGTTTGAGCCCCACATTGGGCTTAAGATTACTTGGAAAAAAAAACCCGGCAGAGGCTCTGAATGGCCATTTTTCCAAAGAAGACCTACAGATGGCCCAGAGACACATGGAAAGATGTACAACATCACTCATCATCAGGGAAATGCAAGTCAAAACCTCAATAAGCTATCGCCTGACCCCTGTCAGAATGGCTAGAATCAAAAAGACAAGAAATAACAGGTGTTGGCAAGGATGTGGAGAAAAACAAAATTTCTTGTACCACTGGTGGGAATGCTAACTGCTGCAACCACTGGAAAACAGCATTGGTGGGGCGGGGGAGGGGCTCAAAAAATTAAAAATGGAAATACCATACGATCTAGTAATTCCACTACTGGGTATTTCCCTAAGAAAACAAAAACACTGATTTGAAAAGATATATGTACCTCTATGTTTATTGTAGCATTACTTACAATAGTCAAGATATGGAAGCAACCCAAGTGTCCACTGATAAAGGGATGAATAAGGAAGATGTGGTATGTGTGTAAAAATGTATGTATACATACGTACATATATGTATGTACATACGTATACATGTATGTATACATGCATATGTATACATATATACACACATACACACAATGGAATATTACTCAGCCATCATCAAAAAGAATGAGATCTTGCTATCTGTGACAACATAGATGGACCTAGAGGGTATTATGCCAAGTGAAATAAGTTCGAGAAAGACAAATACTGTATAATTACACTTACATATAGAAAATAAATAAACAAAAGGCAGAAACTGATCCAGAACTACAGAGAACAAACTGACAGTTGCCAGAAGGAGGGAGAAATACAGGCTTCTAGTTATAGAATGAATAAGTCACAAGAATAAAAGGTACACCATACGGGAAGTAGTGAATTGTATTCCAATAGCCCTGTGTGGTGACAGATAGTAGCTGCTCTTATGGTTTGCATAGTATCACATATAACCTTGTTGAATTACTATGTTGTACCCCTGAAACTAATGTAACATGTGACAACTATACTTCAAATAAAAAAAAAAATGAATGGAACTAACAAGTAGAACTTTTTGTTCCTTGGTTTGATTTTATGATCAAATATGACAGATAATAAAAAAAAAAGTATATAGAATCATATAATGCACCCCCAATGAATGGAACTTTGAAAAACATGTAAAGGGACGGGGCACCTGGGTGGCTCAGTCAGTTAAACATCTGACTCTTGATTTCAGCTCAGGTCATGATCTCACAGTTTGTGGGTTCAAGTCCTGCATTGGGCTCTGGGCTGACAGCGGAGCCTGCTTCGGATTCTCTGTCCCCCTCTCCCTCTGACCCCCCCCCCTTAACAAATAAACATCTAAAAAACATGTAAGAGGAGTAAGTTTCTGCAAGAGAAAGTCTGGCTGTGGCAGCTCTGAGTTGAGGACATGGTGGGCATAAAGATAGGAGGTGAGGGGCTAAACCAGTAAAAGTAATGGTACCTTAATTCTAACTGTTCTGAATTTACATCAGATTACTAGTCTTGAGCACTCAATTTACACAAGCCCGGAATATCTAACTTAATACAGACAATACAAATAAATTTCCTTATAAATGAATAAGTGTATCATTAGTATTTATATAATCTTAATATTTTATCTAAGAATGAGAGATATAGGAGGATTCATTTTTAACAACAAAATACACATTTTAAGAACTGCTTATTTTTCAGAGAGCATGTGCATACATGTATGAGAGGGAGAGGGGCAGAGAGAAAGGAGAGAGAATCCCCACTGACCGTGCAGAGCCCAACCTGGGGCTCGATCTCACAGATCATGAGATCATGACCTGAGCCGAAATCAAGAGGGGGACACTTAACTGACTGAGTCACCAAGGTGCCCCCGGTTTATTGTTTATAATTAAGAAAAATTCTTGTAGCCACTTCAGGAAATTGATGAGAAATTCTGTATGCAGATACTTATATAAAGATGTAGGGATGGAAATATGCTCCAATTCAATTCACTTATCTGGTGGAGACAGTGCTAGAAGATACAAAGATGAGCAAGACACAGTTCCTGATTCCACAGACACATGGTCTATGCATTTATTTATATTTACTCAAGCGTTAGTATAGCCCTTCCTACAAAGGTTTTGAGGCAATACCTGATCGAAGATTAAAGAAAATACTGAAGTATATAGGGACAAGGAAAAGTAGAAAACATGCTAAAAGGAAGAATCAGTATGACTGTTTTTCTATATTTCAAAGTTGGTCCAAAGTTACTGGGTACCCAGAGCAAAAAAAAAAAAAAAAAAAAGAGAGAGAGAGAGAGAAAGGAAGGACTAGGGAGAGTAGAGACAGAGGGTGTGGTGTGGGGAGGGAGGGAAGAAGAAAGGGGGTGGAAGGAGGGAGAAGGAGAGAGACACATACACAAAGGGACAAAGACACTAGGACACAGAACTAAATTTTTTAAATGCCTTATAGAAGTAAAGACCCACTTAGTGTGGGAGTGCCTAAAACAGAGACCTGGCTTCCGATGGGGGGACCAGGGAAAACAGTTACATTCTGGGCTAGGCTTGAAGGTCAGGGCTGACCTCCACTGTGGCTACTGCGGAAAGGGCATTCCACCATGTGCCCAGCAAGCAAGGCAGAGAGCTATGCAAGCAGGAGGCATGTCTGGGAAGTGGAAGTAATAGAATGCAGCCCTGGAGGGGCCTGGCAGGAGCTGCAGGCTCACTGGTAAATGCCAAGCTCAGTTTTATGTGGTTCTGTTAAGTAACAGGTGACACTAGATGTTTGACAGGGGACGGGGGGAGGTGGGAATATAACTTTTTTCTTTCTTTTTCCTTTCTTAAGTACAAAATTCTGACACCATGTAAAGAATATACCAGAAAGGCAAAAGCCATGAGAAAGATCTGTCAGGAGGCTCTGTAATAAATCAGATGAGGGATGATAGGGTCTGATCTCTGGTCCTGGCATAGGAGAGGTAAAGGAAAGGACAAACAAGACACTCTCTGACAGGACTTAGTAAATAATTAAATGCAAGGAAAAAGGATGAGTCGTCCATGACTCAAGACCTTAAATTCTACCTGACCAAGGACATCCAGAAGGCTGATACTGCATCTTTTTCTTAGCTTTTATTAGGACTGGTATAAAATTAACATATACCTTTACATCGTAAATATTTTTCATCACTGATATGAAGTATAGGGAATTGATTTTCTAAAGGATATCAGATTATTAACTGTATCTTTCTTTAGAATAAAAATGAAATGTGCTATTTCAGCGAGACCCATGATATGGACCTAAAGCACTATGGTTTTATTTCTAGCTCAGGCTTCAGCCTTTTTTTCTGTTCATTTACATTTATAAAAAGTAAAATGAGCTTTAATTTTTTATCCAGAGAGTCAAATGACCTGCACTCACTGAGTGTATTTGTATACCTCTCCCACATTGCCATGGATAATGCAGAAGTACGATCAATGCTGATGCTTAAAAATCATTTGCTGAATGAATACATTTAAAATTTGAAGTCAAATAGAAATCACCTGTTCCCCAAACCTATAACCAGCTTTTACTGATAGAATTAGACTGCCTGTTAAATGTAGGTATGTCATTGCTACTGTTCATTATATGACAATTTAAAATTTTCATCCAAAATCTATTTCCTATATAATTTACCCTCCTCACCAAATTTGGTTTTCTAAAAAATTGCTAGCTGCTATATCCAAAGCCAAGTCCTCATTAGCGTTAGTGCTAAGAATTGCCATAGATAGAACAAGAAAATGTTTGGTAGATATTGCAATGCACTTACAACGTTTCCTTCAAAAGTGACATGACTATACGGTCATTATATATAGAAATTTTACCTTATAATAATGTTCCTTCTTTGTGTTTTGATGGAAAACCACTGATTCTTTCGTCTACTTCTTGTTAGCGAGTGACCTGCTAATCACATACAAAATACAAGTTGAACTTTGAGATCTGGCCTTTAAAGGCCTTGATGATCTGTCTGGGTCAACTGACTTTGAAACGTAATTCCCTCTAACTTGGTCAGTGATTCCTGAAGAGTGAGGGTTTGTATCACCGGTTATGCAGGTGCTGAGGAGAAGGGTCATTGGGAAGCTGGGTTTCAGGAGGACTTCATGGGCAATAAGGCAGGCAGAGTAGGGGGCAAGATAGGTTGGGTTATCTCCTTTCTTTTCTGGATCCCAGGCTTTCGTGGCAGCTAAGCCCTGGCACGTGCAAGCATGACAGTGTGCACACAGACAGAGGTTGGCTGGGATGGTGTCCCTGAGGACTGACCTAGCTACAGTTACTTCAGAACTAGGGGCTCTGCAAGCCTGTGGCAGAACTGGAGCTCCCAATTCTGATTCACTGACTTGGCAGTAAGTGTTTGGGTTGAGTCTGATACATCCGAATTCAAGTTTGAGTCACATAGTAGTTGAGTGCCTTGGGGTGCCTGGCTGGTTCAGTAGGCACAGCATGTGACTCTTGATCTTAGGGTTGGGTGTGGGGCCTACTTTAAAAAATTTGTAAAATAAATTGTTTTAAATAAAAAAATTTTAAAAACTGCATCTTATAGGAAAATCTATTATAATATTAACTACAATAAGCTGTTTTTTCTAAGTATTTTTTATTTGAATTGATCCCATAAAAACGAGATAACACATTATTTGCCCTAATTTGGTTGTAAGATTATTAGTTGTCTATCAGTGGGCTGTTTCCCTTCTTTCTTAATTATAGGTAAGTATCTCGGCAATATACCTAGCTAACAACATTTCCCAACCATCCCTACTAGTAAAGACAGCCAAGTGAAAGCTATTGAATTGGGCTTTTGGAAAAGCTATTTAAAGGGGGCTTGCTTTTGCCTCAATCTCCTCCTTTAATGGCTGGAGATGCAGCAGCCATCTGGTAATCAGGAGGCAACCTGGTGTTTTAAAGCCACACATTAAGGGTGGTGGGGCGGAAAGACAGAAGTCTAGTACATTGATGGTATCATGGAGCCATTGTACTGGCCCTCAATTGCTGAACCCAGGACATTTTTCAATGGAAAAAACAAACAAACCCTGATTCGTTGAAACCACCAGTTTATGATTGTCCATTATAGGCAGTCAAATGCAATTCCTGATTCATCCATGTATATACACTTTACAGATAGCACCTAGGTAATACTATTTGAGGGGAGATGAAAAGATCCCCAGTTTTTTCAAACACACTTTTTTCCTTGGTATTATGAAGTATATATTTACTATAAAGTGTATCATGCCAGTATTATTCATTCTTTGGAAATAGGGATTAAAAGCATTCATTAAAATGCAAGTGTTATCTGAGAGGAGTTACACTTTAAACTGTCAATATAATTGAATATCTTGTTGTGAATTAATTTATTAATTAACTTCCATGATTGGGTAGGTCCCAAGGGGATGGAACATAAAGACAGATAAGTTTGAAGACTAGTCCAGAAAAGGAGCAATGTCAGGCTACTATAGTAAGAATCACTACTTCCTTATCTAGTGCCCTGCCCCCCACCTCCTGACCTCCATCCCATGACACAGTTCCCACCCCAAAAAGACTGATGGGCAGCCTTAGAGGTAGAAAGCACAAGAAACAAAAGGAGATACAGAACCTGAAGGCAAACTTCTATTACTCTATTATGTAAGGCTGCCACAACCACCCCTCTGTATGGGAGTACTTTACCCTATAAAAAAACTCCACAGTTAACTAATAAACAGCACTGGTAGATTAGTCATTCAGCTGATAATTGAGTCACTTCTCTATCTACCAACTGCTGTGAAAGAAAGGACAAAACTTGTGTCAGGGAGTAGCTAAAGCATGGGACCAGTTCAAGGGGACTGGATTTACCTAAAGTTTGATCTAGTGGATGACCAATCATTTCAGGAACTCAAACACATCTCCAAATGCTTGTTGTTTTCCAGGCTCTGTGCTAGAAACCAGAGATTTGGCAATGATGATGATGATGTCTTGTCCTCAGAAAACTTAGCAAACTTCTACAGCACAAAGGCATGTGAGTAAACCACTGCAATACACTGTGGTGTATGTGATATCACAAGTGTATGCAAAAGTTGAAGTAGGAGAACAGAATTCACTGTAAGGATACGGAAGTGTGATCAGGGAAAGTCTCCCAGAGCAAATGATGCCTATACAGGGTTTTCAAAGATGAACAGGATTTTGCTAGGAAGATATAAGGAGATATACATTCCGGTCAGAGGGAACAATACACAAAAAGCTGGAGATAATGAAGAAGCTGGAGATAATAAAGTGGCATGTTTGAAGCATTTCAAATATTTTGCTATTTCTGTAGCATCAAGTGCTGAGGAAGAAGTAAAAGAAAGGGAATTGAGTAGAGCCCAGATCAGGAAGGGCACTGAATGCCATGCTAAGCAGCATGGACTTTCTCTGATAAGTAGTCACTGAAACAGACTGTGTAAGATTGTGGTGTGGTGAGATTTATGTTTTAGAAAAATTGCTGTTAGCTGTCAGTTTGGTAGGGAGTGAGGTTGGAGGAAGAAATATCACCTAGGAAACCTCAGTAATAATGCAGATGACAAGGGATGAGGACGTGCATTTTGAGTGGCTCTTCTCAGCATCTGTTATGTGGAGGGCAAGGTAGGAGGAGAAGGGAGAGCATAGGGAAGTTTAAAATCTTTCACTTGGATGGCAGTGTTCACTTTGGAAAAGTCACTTTTCACCTGCCCTCCTCATTTATAAAATACACTGAATATGCATGTTCTCTCTGAATTCACTTGTTTTGAAGTTTGAAAAATCTGCTAGAGAGTTCCTACTAAATGAACCAAAAACACGGGTAAGGAGGATAATCCAAATTCTGCTATAGGTGGTCTCTTAGCTTTCAGAATAAGCCTTATCACTTTGTAAGAGACTACTTTCTCCTTTTTATTAAAATGAAAAGCAGGCAAGATAAGAATAGAGTGTGCCCTTTTCTATCTTCCTCCAATGTGTGGATAAATGAGAAAACATACTGGAAGCACTTTGAGCTTCCAAGAATTGTAACTATATTATGATATCCCTAAGAACTGGGTTGTGGTGGGACGGTCAGCAATCAGCATTGTAGAGAACATCCAAGCATAGAATTAACATAGCTCTGGAGTTCTTTGAATTAATAAGAAAGCTGAACTATGGTTATGGTTGCCAGATCAAATATAGATGACTTTTGTAGCCTAAGTATGACCCAAATATTTCACGGGATAAACTTCTGCTAAAAAAAAATCTGTTGTATATCTGAAATTCAAACTTAACTGGGTATCTTGTTTTTTTTGTTTTTTATTTGCTACATCTGGAAGTCCTAGTTATGGTAGTACCTTAAGAGGAAAGAGTTGGCTCAATTAATGACCTATTTATCTTATTTGTGGCATTTTGCCTTCTTTTATGCAATTGGAAATGCTTTAGCTACATATGAGGGAATAATGAAGCCCATAACAAAAATGACTGGTAAGTTATAAAAACTTTCCCAGCAATACCAGGAATCTCTTAAACACTGTGCCATTTAAAACAGCAAGGAGCGGAGCATCCACTCCTACCTAATGAAACAGTATATTAACATTAAAAAAAAAAAAGAATAATGTTCATTAACATATTGTAAATACTCCAACTTCAAAGACAAGTATTTCTGTAGAGCCAACAGCCCATAATAATATAGAGGTATAAAAACTTTTCTAAAGGAGTAACACTTAGAAAAAAAAATTAACAAATAATACTTTTCGTGATAAATGACAGAAAAGACAACCCCACCAGCACCAAAAACAGTTTTTCATGCTCACGGAGGTCTTACTAATATGTCCTCAATTGACTGCCAAAAAAAAAAAAAAAAAAAAGGAAGAAGGGGGACACCTTCATATTTGGGAACCAGGGGGAGGGGGAAAGCCCAGATGTCGAAATTTTGGAAGCTTTCACCTTTAACGTTAAAGCTTTTTTTTATTTTTTTTGAAATTTTAGCCTTTTTTTTTTTTTTTTATTAATTCCACACCTCTGTCCTCATTAAGGCACACATATAAACTGGGAGCTACTTATAGGATAGATACCAAATAGTCTGCTGGTGAGATACAGACCTCCACCTTGCATGCATATCAGCTGGAGAAAAAAGAGCCCTTATTCATCAAATTTAAAAAGCACTCTCTCATTTCATGCTAATTGTATGGTCCTTTGCATGATGTACAAAAGATTGCCTAAGAGGAAAGGCATTAAAAAGAAAACTACCAGTATTGGAGGGTTTTTTTTTTTTTTTTTTGGAACAAGATTAACTTATTATGTTTTTAGAGAAATCAAATGACTGACTAATTCAAATATTACATTTATCTTCACAGAATGACCTTTACAGGTTTTATTATTATCAACGCCTATTCAATGGCCTCTCTGCCTAACATAACGTGACCTCATTCTACTAATCTCAGTGCTCCAAAACGTTTTAGGGTGGTGTCAAACAGTTCATAAATTAAAGAATTTAAAATAAAATACACACAGCTCTTCTATGATTTTTCCCCCACAAAGGAAATAGTTAAATCTCACTGGAAAAGAGGCTGATTATTAATAAGTGCCTGTGTCCCAGCTCTTACTACATGCAGACTCTGCTTCGGCTGGTTTCTTATAAAAGCACAGTATGAAAAATTCATTTTTGGTTATAGATATTATCATCAGTAATAATATGTAATGATATAATAAGTGACAGAATATTAGCCAAGGGTTGTATATAAGATGATAAGCCATGATAACTTACGACATACCATCATTTATAGTATATGGTAATATATGAATTGGGTCTTTGAAAACCTGCGTTTAGATTTATGTTACTATAAATATCAACCAATTATTAACGACGTCAAAGCCCTCAGGGGAAGAAAGGTGGAAAGGAGAGAAACAGTAGGTGCAGTTCATTCACTTAGGCTGTGTGACAACAAAGAGGCATTTATTCCTTCCATAACTATCTATCGATTGCTATCAGTCAACTGAACAGGGTTGGCAATTCCAAAGAACAGCTGCTTCAACCTGCAACCCTTGCACGGAACAAAATAATAAATGGGCTTCCCAAACTGCCCCCAAAACGGTCTCTTCAAGATGTTAAAAATCTGAGTCAAATATGTTGTTAATAACCAATATTAACTATACATATTAAAAATTTTTTTTTTAGCCTAGTAGATGAGCATAGTCCAGTCAAATTTAAGGTGAACCATATATGTGATTTTCAGTTTTCTGGTAACCATAGTAAGAAAGTTAAAAGAAAAAGGTGAAATTAATTTTAATATTCTTTTTTCAGCCCAGTATATCCAGATTATCATAGCAACGTGTACTCAACATAAAATATTATTGAGATACTTGCGATCTTTTTTTCATGCCAAGCCTTTAAAACCCAGTATATACTTTACACTTCTAGCACATCAGAATTCAGAATAGTCACATTGCAAGTGCCCAATAGCTACATGTGGCAAGTAGTGACCGCATTAGGAAGTATACTTAAAATTTCACAAACTAAGGGAAAAAAAAGCCTTGCTCTTAATTACTACCTAATGTTTTCCTGTGAGTCCAATCTCAAGCCACTAGAGAAGTTACTTGTTCTTTGTGTTAATGAACACAGTGAAAACACAAACTACACCACTAAAAACAAGGATTGAATCCTAAGAAGGTCATGCTCAATTTTCGCTAATAACAAGTATTTATTTATTAAACTACTTGTTTTCCCTGGCCGCATTTCTGATCCTGCCACAAATTTCAGGAGTTTTATTTTTTTCTCTGAGGATCTAATTATTAGCCACATCACCCTATATTCAGTGAAATATCCACATCTTTACCATTTGGTCTTTGAACAAAGTAGTGTTCCAAAGTAGTAAATTATGTAATTTCTAAATCCGAACTGGTTATGACTAATTGGTAAGAATCATGGAGTTTCCTCATGAAAAGAGTTCCAAAAAATCAAGAAAAGAATAACTAAAAACAAATGACTATCAAAATACACTAAATTCCAGGCTAACAAGCTCTTGGCCCTTATGAAACTACAAAAGACAGCTTAAGGGCTTGCATGCTAAACTGAAACCCAACAGACCATTTTAAAAAGCTGAGGCAGGGATGATCATTAGTAGAAAAATAAGTGACAGAGAGGTGCCAGTATTTAATCCTCAAATCTGAACATTCAAAATTTACAAGGCGTAATTTTTTTTTTAAATGCCAGTTGAGTTTTTTTTGGTCTCTCATTTGTTGTTAGACAATTTTAATTTCAAGTTTGGGTTTTGATTTGACTGACAATTGCAGGCAATATATTAGGAACCAAAACCAAAAGGTTAATAGAATTATAAATTTCATAATCAACACCTTAAAAAAATGAGATGCACACAGAATACACCTTTAAATCACTTATGAGATTAAGTAATACCTCAGAAAAACAAAACATTCTCACATTATGCTTTCATCTGTAATTTATATGTAATTTAACCTTATACTTCTCATAATAAATCATTTTCCAATCTCATACTCTCCCGGGGTACCACCTTTCTGCATTAGTAAAACTCCTTAACACTTAACTTGTTAAGGAAAGCAGTGGTTAACTGATTCATTTGGTTAATTGATGGTTGGTCCTAAAATTGGCTAGAGTGACAATTACCGCTGAAAACACAGTTATAGCCTCTAATCCTGGGCTTCAGTTATGGTCAACTGTCTTACATGATTTTGCAACGATGAGCTTTTAGAAGTGCAGTATGATTTTTTTTTTAACCACAAATTTTCAACAGAGTAGTTATCCAGAAATTTTCAGACATGGAGAGCAATGTTTAACAGAGTTTTGTCCAAAATAGGTGTTCATGAAGTATTTATGGAAATAAATGAAATGGTCTGATATTTCAAATATGCTCTTTGGTAAGAAGCTAGGGAATTATAACTTATTAACCAGGCTAATCAGGTTTTATTTAGGCAATGATAAAGATACCAATGCTAAGTTACTAATAGGATGTTTTGGTGACTAAATAACCTTAGGCTAGAATCTGAACCCATTTTTCTTTCAGAGCAAAACTGCAACTAAGTTGAAAGCACACAATACTGGTTTTGGTTCTCAGTGTTGATAGGCATGAGGTGAAGGTTAAAAAAAAAAAAAAAAGTAACACCCATGGAAATTTATCCAGCTAAAAATGGTACACCTCCTTCTGATCTGCTTCAGTGGCCCTTCTGCACAAGTGTGATTTCTGCCCAGCATGGTAAGAAACTGTAAACCACAACGGGGCAAGGCCAGGTAATGATGGCGCACGCGCCTCAAAGTCATTGGATTTGGTTCTGTAAGCAGCTGAAGAGCCCCTGATGTCATCAGGTAAGGCAGCTCCGTGGTCAGATCTGTGGGCAAATGGACTGAATGATGGCAAAATCTGAAGATAAGGAGGCCATTTCAGAAACTCTTCTCTGCAGTCCGTGTGGGAGATAATCAAGTCTGAATGACTGCAGCTGTGGTGGGGAGGTAGTGGAAAGGGCAGGTGAGGTAGAAACAAAATGACTTGGTGACCAACTGGCTTTAGAGTAGAGAGAGAGGTAGAAAAAGTCAAGGATAATTCCCTGGCTACTGACTTGAGAAGATACCTGTCTCCATGTCACATCATCCTATCAGCTTCCAATTTTGAATTCTGGCTTCCTGAGAATGGTCACTGGGGCTTTGCCATATTCCCTTTGTCCTAAGGAATGTCCCTAGGGGCTGCTGACTCTAGAGGCAGAAACACAGAGGCAGCAACCACCAGCTGAGTGGTGATGATGAGAGGGAAGCACCAGCCTCGTCTATATAACCTTCAGCAACCAGCAGCTCTTTACATGATGTTCAGTTTAATTCTGTACACAAATAATTAGGTCAAATGTAGTTATTATGGACCCCAGTAGTACAAGGCACTATGGAAAATAAAAGCCGAGTGCAAGAGCAGGTTTCTTGAGAGTTATACAGGAAAACCATGCAGTGCAAAGCAAAGATTCTGTGGTTAGTCAGGTGCAAGTCCAACTTCTGGCTCCATTACTGTCACTGGTTGTGTGACCTTGGGAAACTGATATCCTTGACACTTGATTGCCTCCTCAGTGAAATATATAGATAATATAGCCTACCTCATCTGTAAAAATTAATGAGATATATATGTAAAATTCCTACCCGCACCATGCCTAACTTATCATAGGTTCAAAAGGTAATAATGAAGTAAATATCCTTCTTTATTTCCCATCCCCTTTGACTACTCAAAGACCTCTAGCCTCCAATAGAGTCTAGTTATCACCAATGGGTATTTCTCTCTACATCCCTCACTCCCTCTACACCCATGTCTATTGTTAGAAAAATGAAGCTACTAAAAGCAAAATAGGATGATATCTATATCAGAGAGTGTTGCAGTCCATCCAGTATTCATCTTTGCTTTCCTCCTCATTAATGAGTGCTGATTTTGCTGGGGGTAGCAAAGTACCAAGCTAAAAACATGTTCCAGGCTCCATTGCCATTAGGGGTAGCCATGTGACACATTAGGGCCAATAAATCTTGCTAGAGAGGTTTTGGAAAGTTTCTGGTCACAGGCACTTTTTTTCTTCATGTTTATTTATTTTTTCACTTTTTTGAGAGAGCGAGAGAGAGAGAAAATGAATGAGGATCCCAAAAAGGCTCCACACTGTCAGTGGGGAGTCCAACTCAGGGCTCCATCTCAAGCACCATGAAATCATGAACTAGACCGAAATCATGAACTAGACCGAAATCAAGAGTGGATGCTTAACTGATTGAGCCACCGGCACTTTTATTCTCCCTTCACCATCCTTCCTTTCCCCAACTTCCTGGAAACTGGATATAATGGATGGAGCTGCAATAGCTGTCTTGCAAACCATGAGGAAAAGATCAAGATTCATAGCACATTGGCCTTGATATGCTTGAGTTCCTAAAACAGTGCCTCCACCACCTTCCAAGAGCCTTGTCATTACATGGGACAAATAAAGCCCTAAATTTAAGCTGCTGCCTTTTAGGTGTCTGTAACTTTCATCTGGGCACAATTCCTGATTTAATCCCTTTAACCTTACTTTGGCATGATTTTCAAGGCATTAGCCATAATTTCCTTCCAATTGAAACATTTAGAGGGCCCAGTATATGTCAGACACGGTGCATATAGACATATAAATAAAAATTACATATTGACTCATCTAATTCTTACAAAACCCTGCAAGGTAAGTATCCCCACTCCCATTTTACAGCAAAGGGACATGAAGATCAAAGAGGCTAAGTATTATTAAAGGTACTGGTATATGGCGAAGCCAAGATCTAAGCTCGAGGTCTGGTGATACAGCTCATGTTCTGGCAGCTCTCCATGCTACTGCAGGGGTCCTGTGAATCTGCTACTGTGAAGAATGACCCCAAAGACAAGATCTCTAAGTCAGGTAGTCACTCTTCCTAGGTCTTCCATACTTGTATCTAAAATCTGGTAAACCATCTAAAAAGTATGTCTAGAGCATGAAGAAAAAGTGTGTGTAGAAGGAGGCCACAGAGTGGTTGATGGGGCAAGCAGGTTGCAGGTGCCTAAGGTACCCTCTGCCTGGAAGCAGCTGGACAAAGTTACTGATCTGGCAAGGAGGCTCTTTTTACCTTTATCCTCCAGTCAACAACAATCCTGAAGAAATCACACTGACTGGAGATCAGTGTGTGAGCCCGAGGCATGGGAGAGACGTTAAATAAGTGCCCTGTGTCCATATATCCTCACAGTAAAAAGCTCATGTATAATTTTATCACATATTTTAAAAAAGAATAAAAAGAAAATTGAAATTGTGTATGTGTGCATATATATCTCTTATAACCTAGAAAAATAATAACCATGCAGAAGAGATAGACTTATATAAGTGTTGTATAAATATATGTGTGCAAATTTTAATCCTTTTCTCCACCCAAGGAATCTGAAACAGACAAAAAGATTCAAAATAAATTCAAAGATCATGCCCAGGAAAAATACAGGAGCCTAGAGAAGAGGAAAATAAAGTATGCAGATCATATCCTCTAGGGTCCTAAATAATTACTAAAACTAAGCTGTAAATTTAGGTCTGAGCTTCCCCCTGCCAAAGGAAAACAGAAAAAAATGATGAGGTACAGACTTCACAATGGCCCTGAGAAAAGGGAATATTACCACCTCAGGAAAAGCAAAATAATTTCTACGGATATAAAAGCAGTAAGAAACCAGAAAACCTAAGTGGGACTTGACGCAGGGGAGACCACGTGATGTAGTAGACAATGTCTTAGTAATTCCTTCATAATAAATGTTATAGTGTATTCCACTCAAGTTTCTCACAGAGTTATTCAGTCAAGCTGTAAAACCATTCAGGGAAGGCAATCTTTGCAGGACTAAGGCAATGAGATAGAAATATACTCTGATGGACTGGCTGGATCTAGTGATGACAGACCCAGAATATCTAGATGAACAAACAGCATGTTCTCACAATTAGTCTCCAACCAAAACCAGCTTAATAAGTATGATTATGCAACAGTTTGCACACTCTTTTCAATTCAAAAGGTCTGAGAAAGTTTTCATAGGCTTTTTATTACTATGGAGTGGGCACTTCAGTCCATTATCACTGTGCTCTCAGGTATAGTTTATGCCAGTCTTCTCTCCTTCTCCAAGTGGCATAACAAGGCAGAGAAAATGTGGGTTGTTTTTATTAAAAAGAAAATTATGGCTTTTGGCTTTTACATTAGGAGTTTCTAGTACACAGACTTTCTATTATATAACTGGTGTTAGAGAAAATTTATGAATTCACACCCATAATGATTTCTTAATTTAAAAGCAATATGTAAAAGGTATGTTCCTAAGAATATGACATCCCCAAAGTGGACATTAAACAGTCCTTGAATGGGTGGAAATTCATGTTAATTATTGACCAGGGTAGAAGAACACAGAAATTCATTTAAAAAAAAAAAAAAAGAAAAGAAAAGAAAAAAAAAAGACATGTAAGGAGCAGTGCCTTGTAGGTCTGGAAAGAAATGTAAAAATTGACATAAACTTAGCTGACCTTCACTAAAGTGTAAATTTTTTCTGTGTCTTCATATTGGTCCGTCCTCAGTTAAGTGTATTTACAACAAGAATCCTCAGTAAGGTACAAAGGAGAATATTCAGAAAATGCCAACTAGACCAAATACGTATCTGCATGCTCCTTTTCCAATGCAAAAGAGCCAGATGAAATTTGTCTTTCAAAAAAGAATCTCTGGTTGTGTAAAGACCACATAAATATGGCTGGGCTTTAATTTAAACTCCCTATATAGTCACAAGAAGTTACAACTGTAACATGAACCGAAGGAGGAAAAAATAAGGACCATTTGTTCCTAATTAAAAAACAGGGGATTAGAAAAAAGATGGCTATGGGAAATAGGGAACAGTTGTTCTCCCAACATGGACCTCTCACCCTGCTGATTTTGTGGTTTTTAAAACTATAAAAGTGGGAAAACTGGAAAAATGACAACAAAATAACTACCAAAATATCAACAAAATATCTGCTTTTTAAAAATAATATTTTCTAATTTGGAGATGGACAACTAGATTCGCTAAGCAAAGAAGTGAGTATTTCCACATTTTGCCTCTTCCTCCTCCACATATCTAATAAACATACATTGGATCGGACGTGGCTCCGTGCAATGCAATGACAAGGTTCCAATTCTCTGATTCTAATTGCAATCAATTGCAATAAATCAGCAGAGGAGGCAGGCGGTTAAAGTTCTACAACTTTAACAAACTAAGATCAGTGAAGTTAAATAAATATCATTGTGGTCACTTTAAGCTACCTAGCCTCATCAAGCAGAGCTACAAAAGCAGCAGGTTAGCGGGTTTCTGGCAAGGAATAATTGGTGCTGAGCAACACACTGTGTACATGAGCAGAAACATTGCGTAAAACTCCCATTACTGGCTTACCCACACCATATGTGCATTTTGGATGGAAACAGGGGCAGCTCTCATACACCTCACATAGTTTGGCCTTACTGACTAGGATGAATGAACATTATGTTGCAGTGTGTTAGTTAACCCCAATGGAAACCAGAAAACGTCAGAATTGTGACCTTTCAGTTATAATTTTTTCCAGTGAAACTGAAATTAGGACAAAGAGGTAGTGGGAAAAAAATATACAAATTTGAGGTTCTGGAAAAGATCTTTACAAACTCTGATAAACATGCCTCAAGTTAATTCATCTTGCCAGTGTTCTGGGCAGTCAACAACCTATGCTAATCTGATCGTCTAATATAAAAAGTTTATAGATTTTAAGAAATAATACAGGGCTTCAATTGTTCTTTACCAGTGGCCCAAGATAGAGCTTAGAAGCAAGAGCAAGGATTTTGGAAGTCGTTTTTTCAGTTTGATAATTTACCAACAAGGACTATTGGACTATTCCTTTCTAACAAGTATAAAAGCTTAATCAATCAATGCCTAAAATCTTCATAATGCAGCAGATCCCTACCTTCCCGTCCACACACCCACACACCATCATCATAGCAGTAATACAAAGATTGGCATTTGGTGGCAAAATTCCAATTCACTTTCCAAAGAGGTCAAGAGCCAGGACTTCCGGGGGCGGGGCGGAGTGGAGGGAACCTCACATACCACATCTAATTCACCTACTTCATTGACTAAGAACTGAAGTTGAATAGAACCTTAACTTGTCCTTGATCAGACATCTGGTGAGCAGAAGAGGCTCCCCAAAATGTACTTTCTACTATATTATTGCAATACAGTAATTCAAATGAAAATAAAGAGAAAAATTCACTCTACAAAATCTTCTTCCCAAAAGGTGTTCTGTATAGGGGGATGAACACCTGGGGGATGAACACACTGAAGAATTAAATTTACCAGTTAAGTGACTGGTAATCCAACTGTGCTTCCCTTCCCCGTCAATCAGATATTTGGAAGGGTTTTATATTAGGGGAAACAAAAAACAAAGATCCTTGCACTCATCTGATAAAATTATATTCTCAAAAACTATTATAAAGGGAGAAATAAAGATGTTCGACTAAGAGTCTCGACATCATAGAAACAAAGAAACAAGGTTTTTAGACAAATACATGTTTAAATGAAGAGCCCGCAACATGTTTTAGGGGGAAATACGACTTTATAACCAATACAGTGACATTGACAGGTTGATCAATGAGAAAAGTTGGGGTCGTGTGACTTCCAATGAGATGTGAAGAATAACCTCCAAGTCACCTCACTTTTCTCCCTGCTGGAAAGGCCCCTGAGTGAGAGGACAGATGTTTTGACAAATCGTGATCAGATGTGGTGCTCTGCGATCAACTAATTAAGGGATCTTAAACCTAAATGAGCCAAGGCAGAAAAGTACCAACATATCTCCTGAAGATCATCCTCAGTAGCCTACTCCATTGTTTTTATTGCCGTATAAAATAGTTCTTCTATTAAACAAAAACTGCCCTTGAGTAAATACATTGTTTCCTCATCACCGACCTCACTATCATTTAAAACAGAAGATACACTCATTATAGACAATTGGAAAATAAGAACATTGGAAAGAATGATTTATCTCCTGTATCTATCATCCCAAAGGCAACTCCTCTTAATGCTTTTATGTCCCACATCATCTTTTTCTGCACAGCTTTTACATAGCAGCAATAATACCGTATATACAATTTTGTACTTCATATATTTAACTGAAATAATGAAACCAAGAGTCTCTATTTTTTATTGAAGAATAACCATCAATTGCATGTATGAAAACTGAAAAATAGTCCATTGAATGAATTGCCATCTTTTTTTACACATAGACCTTCTTGTGGATTAAAAAGACTATTTTCTTAGAATAGAATCCTGGAAGTGGAATTACTGTCAAAGGATATTAATGTCTTTATGGCTCTAGATACTTATTGCCAAAATGCTTTCCAAAAATGGTTGTACCAGTTTAAACTGCCTTCAATATCAATACTCATTATATCCGTATTTGGACTATGTATGTCTTGCAAGAATAAACACTTTCATAATCATCTTTATAACCCCAGTACTTTAATTTAATAAAGTTAGATACTATGTTATACTAGAAAGTTCTTAAAGCTGAAATCCTGACATCTGGTAGAGAAAAGTATGTAAAACTCTTTTTGAGAATCACTCGCCCCAGTCTGTCTCCATTTTCCTGTACCACACGACCCCGATTCTTTTCTACACAGAATCCAGTTTTTAATGGGATAATCTTACTCCCCTTTTAAGAAATGATAGCCAAAGTCTACATCATATGGAATCTACAAAGCTCAAGGCTATTTTCATTCATTTTAATGACTATCTGAAATAAAAAACAAGAAAATTAGTCCCTATAGAATCAGAAGGCTCCTCTAGTTCTGTTAAAAGACTTAAGGGAAGCACAAAAACACATTAGAAGAAAAGTGGACATGTTTCATTAATATGTGCATTCCATGCCTATTTCAACAACAACAACAAAACTTTTGTTTCCTAAATTACTGAACGGTGAATTCCAGATGTAACTCAACTATTTTCAAATACACAAATTAAAAAAAAAAAAACACAAATCCACTGTACTACAGTGGAAATGGGCTGAACAAAGTCCCCCAAATCTTTACTTTCCAGAGATTCTAGTATTATGCACTCAACAATTTTAGCAAGCATTTTGTTGTTGCTACCTCAATTACTGTTTTCCAAGTGCTGCCTATTAAATTTCCTAGCACAAATTGGCTGTAAGATTGTTTTAGGTCGTCATTAAGAAATTTATATTAAATATGCAATAAGCTACTTTGGTTAAACAGAAGTTGGGGGGATATTAGTGTCACAGTTTATTATAATAAGTAATTTTTGTGTCTTCTGTCAGCATAACCACAGTAGTATCTCAGTACCACCAGCTGATAATAATCTTTATAAATCCTACTTTGCAGCTATGCCATCTGTTAGTTATTATTTTATATGTGTTTCCATATGCATATGTGAATTAGTTGTCACTCAAGACAAATATATAAATAGAATTGCGGTTTTGTGGGGAGATTTTTATCGGCGTGTTTTTGTGTTTTGTTATCTTTAGGCCAGTGCACTAAATAAACATATTCCTCAGTCTTGGAAACCAAAACTAAATTCAAATTTTAAAATAATTTTTACAGTACAAATAAATTTAAGTTTAATACACACTTAATCTAAAAGAATCTATTAAAACTAGGTTGAAATTAAGAGTCACCAAAACTGGAGATGATTAAAGAAACTGAAACTTACATACTCATAGCTCTCAAAATATACCTACAAAACCAAAAAAGAATAGGCCCACTAGAAAAATAAGTAGCTAATATGGTTCCAGTTTTCACAACACAGAACACTTTCCATGATTGACGATGAGAAAATAATGACTAATTACTTGCTTACTTGTAATGTTTATTCCCTGAAAAGATCAGAATGACAAAAACTCAAAACAGCACCCCCCCTCCATGAATCTGTGGATTTATACCCCTGAGCTGTAAGTAATAGGCTCCTAGACTGGCAGAAGGTAATAAGTAGCCATAACATCATTACAACTCATAACCAAATTTTACCCAGAAAGACAAAAAGAAAAAAAAAAAAAAAAAAAAAAAAAAAAAAGGAACAGAAGGAGGTGGATAATCCCCCAATTGGATAATTAGTTCCAAATTATAACTCTTTCCCCAAGTGCTAGAGTCTAATGACTTTAATTTTAATGAACCCAAACCTGGGTTTATAGGAGCTCAAGCTCTACACACCAAAAACATGATGAATTCTGTTAAAAGTTACCAGTGGTTCTTAAAAACAGAGACTAAAGCACAACTTGAGAGTAACCACGTTTGGTGACTACATGGTTTGATATCTCTTTAAGTTACGCTATTTTAGGTGATGATACTTTGGGATCATATAGAGAGTATGCCAAGGTAGAAACAGTAGTAACTAAAGTCATCATTAAAAGGAACCCTAAAATATTTAGGGAAGGGGACTGAATAAGACAAGTATACTGAGAAATTAATGTTTGTCTGAAATGAATGCCTTATTATTTTCAGTTCACAAAGTAAAAAGTCCCACTAACTAATACAAATAAATATGCTGCCTTTCATAGTCTTTTGTGTAAAAATGTATCAACATAGCTCATAATCCAAATCTGTAAAAATTCACTTATTGATGTCCAAACCACACCCCCTTTTTGCAAATTATATTCCGCCTAGATGCTAGAGTCCTGATGTAGGGAGAGAGCTGTATTTGGAGAGGGAACACATTTTTTAAGTATACTTGGGCTATGAGGTGTAAGGAAAAATAGCACACAGTACTTAACAAAATATTTTAACTACCATTAAAGCTACAGTACAGCATAGGCCGAGTTACATTCTTTTTTAACCCTTTATCATCTATCATTGAAATGCCTGTGTAGAAAGTCGTTTCATACTATGATTTGCTTCTAGATTTCTAAAACTTTTTTTTTTCAAGTTTTTACTAAAATGTTCTTAATGAAGGATTTTATCAAGGAATATCACAGGAATTTATCATATAGGAATTAACTGTATAAACAGTAAGAAACATTAGTTCATGGTTCAATGCTCATCTAGTGCATTAGGCCTCCCTAATATTTCTTCCTTCACTGAAATCTCACTTACCTTTGTAGTTATGGAATTTATGAAATTTATTTATTCCATTTTATATTATAGTAATTGTTGGGGTTTTCTAATTTTCCATGAATAGATTGAGAATTTCTGCTTCTATAGCTGAGAGTCACAGTTGTATTTATCTTTATAGTCTCTCCACCCCAGGCCCAACAATTCCTTGAGAATAGCAGGCAATCTCGATGTTTATCTGAACTCACCAGAAAACCTATTTTGATATACTAAAAGCCACCCTCTCCAAAAGGTCCTTAGGAAAGGGAGTTCTATTTTGGCAACTATAAGTCTTATTTTTAGACATTATGGAACCCATACTAATTTACCAAACATTCTCATTATAAATAATATTTCAACATTTCTTACATAGCCATTAAAAACTAAAATAATGAGAATCCTTCCTGTGAAGGTACAATAGTAACAATTTCTTAATCAGACGTATATTTTTTTTTTAATGCTTATTTATTTTTGAGAGAGAGACAGCATGAGCAGGGAGGGGCAGAGAGACAGGGAGACACAGAGTCTGAAGCAGGCTCCAGGCTCTGAGCTGTCAGCACAGAGTCTGACGTAGGGCTTGAACTCAAACTGTGAGATCATGACTCGCACCAAAGTTGGACACTCAACTGACTGAGCCACCCAGGGGCCTTTTTTTTTTTTTTTTAACTGAAATCATACTTTTCCTTGCTAATGTAGTAAGAATGTCAATAGTGTAAATTAATAGATTTTTATGGGTAACTTATAAGAAATAAGAAAACTTTACAGTGATGAAAAAAAAATATAGCCCATGTGTTTATAGTGTAAGGAGAAAAACAGGATTCAATGAAGAGACTCACAAGACAGCATTTTCTGTCTTTTTTCCCTTTGTTAACTGATTTGTTCATTTACCCACCCCAGAATCAATGACAAGGCTTCTCTGTCACACCACATGTGTCTGACACTAGGTTAGTGGCTGAAGCTTTAAAGCTGGTTAACTAAAGGTATAGGCTCCATCGTCCAGGAACTGGCATGATAGTGAAGTCATAAAAGACAGCACAAGCAGTACAAGGACATTGAGGCCATCTCTGGCTGGGAATGTAGGGAGAGTTCACAAAGGAGGTGCCGTATGAACAGCGTTTTGTTCTTAAGCTTTATTTAGCAGGTTTCAAGGCATTTGGGGGGCCTGAAGTAATAAAACCTGCTGTTTTTTTCAGAAAAGGATTTGGAAAAGACACTGCTCATCTAATAACAGTCTAGTGAACAGACAAAGGCCTAGCTGAAGAGTAAGGAACCAGACTTGGAAGGGTATTTGTGAGGTAGAATCAGTAAGAATTGATAGACTTGATAAGAATGTTGGCGACAGTGAGTCAAGATGACATTTTTAGGCCTTTAACTTGGCAGGCAGATGATGACATTACAGGAAATCTAGATTACAATTAACAGGTATTTACTGAGCACCTTCCATGTACCAGACACTATTCTAGGCCCACAGAGTCTGTGTTCATTCTAGTCAGAGGAGGCAGACAGTAAATAAATGAATAATCTGAGAATTAATAAAAGTTTGTGCAGGAAATAAGATGGGGCTATGTGACAGTAATGGAGGGAAAAAGATACTTTAGCTGAGGTAGTCCTGAAAAATGACACTGGAACTAAGACCTGAATGACCTTAACAAAGGGATAGCAAATTGCAGAGGCTGAGGTGGGAAGGAGCTTAACATGACCAGGGGACAGAACAGCAGCTGGTAGGTGGGGTTGGTGTTTGGGGGTGTGGAGAGGATGGGGATGAGAGAGCACGTGTTGCTCCTGGTAGCCCGCCATAATATACAGCATGTGTTCTAGTTACAGTGGGCAGACAGCAGGTTTTAAGCCAAAGAGATGTGATCTCATTCATATTTCCATCTGCTGTGTGGAGAATGGACTTAAGGAGAGTCCTGGTGAGAGTGGTGGCTCACACCCGAGTTCTAACGGTGTCGGTGCTGAGAAGGAGTCAGATTCCACAGGTAGAGGGAGAGATGACCAGGCTTACTGATGGGCTGCATGTGGAGCGTGAGGAAGAGAGAGGCAGGGGTACATTAGGGGCTTTGATTGTAATGTTTTTTAACGTTTATTTATTTTTTGAGAGACAGAGAGCAGGAGCTGGGGAGGGGCACAGAGAGAGGGAGACACGGAATCCAAAGCAGGCTCCAGGTTCTGAGCTGTCACCACAGAGCTTGATGCGGGGCTTGAACCCACATCAGGAATCAGTGTTTCTTCTTTGGTCACGTAAAGCCTGAACTGTCTAGAAACTTGTAAGTGAAATGGTACATAGGCAGTTGGATATAGTCTGGAGCTCATGGGAGGGGTCTCATGGAGATTTACTTGGGGAGTCATCAGTCTTCATGTAAGTTAAAACCACGAGACTGGGTAAGATTCATGTTGACTGATCAAGATTTTATTCATGCATTCATTTAACAAATCTTTTTGACTACCTATCCTGTGCTAGGCTTTGGGACTACGGTGATGAACCAAACAGGCCAGGTCCCCGACCTCCCTCCAGCTGTATGCAGCAACACCCTCCTGTACCACAGGAAGAATTAAGTAGGGGTATGTCACCATGTAGAAAGTTCCAAAATTCATGGGTATATCTTCTACCCGAATAATTAACATTCGCCCTAAATCTTAAAAATGATTATGTTAGTGATTAAAGAATGTTAGGATGTTTCTACACAGTATATGAAAAGGATCTGAATTACATTTTGAAGTACCCACAAGGAAAAAATAATTTTCTCATGTGGAAAAGAACCAATACCCTAGTCTTTCTACTGAACACTGTCAAGGAATATACTTTGATGCTGGAAATGGTAATGTAATACAGTTCTAAATAGGTTATTTGCAAACCTGTCTTTATAGGTTCAGGTATTACCTATTAATTCGAATGTATTAGAAAATAATCACTCAAAAATAGTTCAAATGTTCTAACTTAAGTGCTCTCTTCCTCTTTTTTCAACTGAAAGATTCCATATCCAGCACTAGGAAAAGCTTAGCACTGGTGAAATCACCTGTCTTCTTGGCACCTATGTAGCAAGAGTAGAAGTTACTATTTATCCTCAGAGGAATATATAATCAGAGTGACTTGTTGAGTTTTGCCCCAAAAGGGCTTACTGAGTTTCACTTACCTCCAAAGGTTGGTTGCCTTCTTCTTCTGAAGTTTTACCTCTTGCTGCCATTCTTTGGTCATGTGCCGTATCTCCTATGAAGTGAAAAGAAGAAAAGAAAAAAAACAAAACACCTTTACCACACCATTGAGGCCAAGTGTCTTCAATTTATTTAAAATATCTTTTGTTGCCATATGTTTCACACTATGGAAGCAACCACTGTTTCCTTTGTTTCAAAGTAACTTAATTTTTAAGCACAGTAATTTTATAGAGGTTTCAGAAATCATCCATCCATATATATATATATATATATATATATATATATATATATATATATAAACAATGTAAACCAGAGATCCAGAGATGTATCCTGCTTTGATATAGGTTTACTCTGGAAAAATCAAGTGAATTCATATTTTGTAAATCAAGTCATATTTCAAATAAGTGAGGAGAGTTTATGACTTAAGGAAAATAAGGCAAGTTACTTTCAAATTAAAAGTCTCTATAATAGGAACTGCCCTCCATATTAGTTTTTTTTTTTTTTTAATAAGGGTAACTATAAGTGTTTACTTGTGTGTCTGTAGATTTGCCTCCAAGTAGATATGGATATTTGCATGTAATAATTAACCAAATGTTACACAATCTTCACAGAAGAAAAGAACAATGAACAAATTCATAAATTAGTCTTCAGTTAATACTTTGATTCCTAAGGCTGATGCCTGGGTGGCTTATATTACAAAATGAAGTTGGTAATAGGCTGGCTCCATGGACATAGGACAGACACAAACATAGGTTAAGTATAAGCATAATTTATTAATGACTTATTTTAATATATTAACTATATCTAATGATCTGTGATTAAAACATGGTAGGGAAAGAAACAATTAGCCTACTTATTTAAGGCAAAGTGAGAGGTTGGTTTAATAATTTGTAAACTGCTCTTCCTGTAAAATTAAGCCAGCTCAGGAATGCCCACAACAAGGAAGATTGTAAGATTCATAGATGATGATGTGGCCAACATTAAAGGTTAAAAATTTGTTAATAAGGAAGGTCACAAGTCTTGATTGGAGATAACAAAGTATGCAAGTCCTGGCTGAGCTTAAGTTTTTTTTTTTTTTTTTATGAAACACAAAAGTTTAGCATACCAATGGCGATAATCAGGGAAGAGCCTCACTGAAATTTTAAAGAATTAGCCAGTTAAATTCTAACATCGTGAAGCATTAAATTGGTATTTTATTTACTTAAGATAAAGTATCTGTCCTCCCCACCAAATGTTTAAAATGCAAGCATATCGATGCATATTCCAGTTTATAAGCTCCATTCTCAGCTATGTGCAACATTATCATTGGGCAAGACCTAGCACATAATAGGTATTCAATAAATACTAGCTGAATAAATTAGTGAACTTCTCCTTATAGTTTCTAGTCCATAAAACTGAGATAAAATATTAGGTGGCATGTGATAAAAGCTATATTTGAGCATAGAGTTAAGGTCCTTCTACACATATTTGTGAAACTTAAAAGGCAACTTTATTTTTTTAAACATTTTTTAAAAAGTTTATGTATTTTGAGAGACAGATCCCAAGCATGTGAGCACAGCTGGGGAGGCAGACAGAGAGGGAGAAAGAGAATCCCAAGCAGGCTCCACCCTGTCAGCACAGAGCCTGATGTGGGGCTTGATCTCCTCAACTGTGAGATCATGACTGGAGCCAAAATCGGGAGTCAGATGCTCACCTCAAAGACAATGGTATTAAATACCACTACAGTGTATTGCTTCTAGGGATCTATAATTGTGGTATAAGTTATTAGATTTTAAAAACAATGATTTATAAATAAAAAATACTACTGAAACCAAAGCATTAGGAACTTTTGGGTTGTATCTATTGGATAATAAAGATAATAGCTACTAAGTGACCAATTACATCAACCTACTTTTGTGACCTAGCATGTCAAACCATTTTGATTGATTTTTCAAGTGATTGTTTAAACTGACCATTTATCTCAAAGAGCTTTTTTTTCAGAAATCTATCTTCTCTCTGAAAGTTAGGGACAAGATAATCAACCTCCAGTTTATAGGTGGCAAAACCAATGCATGGGGAGTTTCATTTCCTTGGCTAGCGGCGTGAAGTAGCAAAGGTAATGCAAAGGTCTGCACATTGAGGTCAAAGTATGTTTAATAACTCACATGCCTGACGCTTATTATATGCATCGTCCAATATTAAAGGTCATTTACGCAAGAGTTTTTCCCTTTTAAAATGACTACTGCTCTATCCCATAGCCACACAAACACTTTTTGGCTAAAATCATTTGACACAAAGTCTGTACTTCCTTTGCCATTTTCTGACTTCAAGCTGGGTATCTGCACAAAGCTTTCTCCATTTCTCCCTACTGCTTGAATAACCAGAAAGGTTATCAGTCAGTGTTCCTGACATCACACAACACATCTGCCTGGAAGCGATTGTAGAATCACTATTTACTGAAATGCCATGTCTGGCGATGACTCAGATAGGACAATAACTGATTACAAGGAAAAATGCCATCTGCAAGATTATTCTCTATAAACAAAGGCACAGAATGAAAACTACACAAACAAATGGAAAAGAACAGGTCACAATGAAATATTATTTTTGAAGGTTTTTTTCTTCTCATTGAAGAATTATTTTATCATGAGAAAAATTCAGTTATTTTCTCTAATTTTTTATAACCTACATGAAAGTTAGATACTTCAACAATAAATAAAGATGCATGTGACAAATGGGATATAAGGTACTTTATTTTTCAAATTGTCAGTTAACTGTAATTGATACACTGGATAGATTACAAGTTTTCATTTGCGAGTCAGCTGTTTAAAAAGAACAAACAACCAACATGTTCACAGAACTCTACATTTCCAAGTTTGTTTTTTGTTTTGTTTTGTTTTTTTACAGCACCGCATTTGATTCTCACTATGGTGAAGTAAGACATCCTCCCCATCCACCCTGTCTCCCCAGTTTAGGGAGAATGAACCCTAAGGGGCAGAGGCACTCAGTGACTTGCCCAAAGTCTCCCAAGTAGAAGGCAGTCACAGTGGGACCTAGAATCCTTCTGACACCTCTAGAGTTTCTGTGGTCTGTGGAAGGTTCCAATGAATGTGGGCCAAGGTGGGAGGAATCAAATCTGAGTTAGAGAACAGTGAAGAGAAGAGCCCAAGGATGTGAAAGGGAGCTTTGAACACAGGATCTTGTGCTGATCCAACCCGCTGGGCCCCTAAACACTTCTCTCTACTCTTTTCTTCTTCCATAAGCCCCATAGATTATCTGTTCTCTTCCCTTTCCATTGATGATGCCTCTCTCCTTCCTTCCCATCCTTCAAAGCAAACACAGTCCCCCTGATGTTTTTCCAGAAGTTTCTAAGGCTGGAAACACTTTCACAAAAGGCAAAATCCCTCTTATACTACAACCATGCAATTTTCTTGGTTTAAAATGTAGTTGTTATTTAGAATAAACAATAAAGCCTAAATATACACACTAAGGAAACCCTTTTGGAACTCAAAGGGCTGAAGTGAAAATCATCCATATTTTAGATTAGATATTGGCAAGTTTTTCCACTTAAAGTCCTAGACAGCAAACATTTTAGACTTTGTGGGCCCTACTGTTTCTGTCACAAAATTCTCAACTCTACCCTTGTGGCTGAGAACTGTCAGAGACAATATATAAAGTAACAAATGTGGCTATGTTCCAATAAAATTTTATTTACAAAAACAAGTTTCAAGCTGTAGTTTCCTAATCTCTGGGGGTTTATTATTTTTATTTATTTTTTTATTAAATAATCTCAATGCCCAACATGGGCCTCGAACTCATGACCCTGAGCTCAAGAGTTGCAGGCTCTACCAACTGAGTCAGCCAGGTGTCCCTCCAGATCCCTATTTTAGAGACTATATGTATTCTATCTTTTCTAGGATAAAAAGCTGAATTAGGTTTTAGTTATAGGAGGAGACAGGGGATGGTCATTAGGGTATCATCATGATCCTATTCTACTGGGTGAATTGGGTCAAAGGAGAGGAGAAATGGTGGTCAAGAGTGAGCACTAGGTATAAAGAGAAGGATAAAAGGAGAGAAATCCCCAGTGACGGAAGGGGAACCCCAATGCCTATTTGGTTACCCAGAGGACACTTGTTTTGGCAGGAGAGGGGGTGGGGGAGTATCCTTACTCTTAGGCCTCCTTCAATGTGGAAGAAAATCTAGTAACATTAACCCTAGGCCTCCCTCCACCATCCCATCCATCACTTGGTAATTTGGGGACCTTGTGCATGTGATTCTGCCCATTCCTCTTCCCCTTCTGTTGAGAATGAGAGGACTCCAGGCAGCATGTGGTTCTGTCTGCTCTGACCCTCCACAGGGACCTCCTCCCACCTGGGGAAACCTGCTCCAGCCCAGCATTTCCTGCAACTGGATGGGGCTCAAGCTAATTTTGGGGTTCAGAAACCTATCTGGTCCTTGCCAGATCTTTAACATCAGCTCAATAGGCAATAAAAGTGAGAATTTGGTCTCTACTTGTTGGGGTTTGCCCCCCTCAATTGGTTAGATCTTATCTGAAGAAGAGAGGTGTACCCACTGGAAGACCCTAGGGTCTAACAGGACTGGGAATGGGCTGATGAGGACAGGGCTGGAGCCTACCTAAATATGAAAAGCTGTGAATACAGAAAACTATTTTCTTTCTTTTAACCAGAAAAGAATTATCTAGAACTGCTTATCTGAGAATGCAGTCTACAAAACACTAGTTTCGAGGGGTTCACATGGAAGAAATATTTCTATGGTCAAAAGTATGAGAAAAATCTGCAGAATGCGTTCCCTTCCAGTTGATTTCCAATGCACTTTAACATATTAAAGCCTGTGAGAAATTCTTCAGTAAAGAACTTTACAACTTTTTTTCACAATGTATTTGACTATGGAGCATTGTATTCACTGATACCTATTAAACATTTCACAGGGGTCTATGAACACACCATGGGAAATGCTGATAGAACATTTCTAAAGTTAAAATTGGTTAGGGAATATATCATTCTTACCTGACTCTTCAGCAGACCCTCAAAATTGCCAAACTTGTTATTCAGCTTTCGAAGAGTCATTTTCCACAGTGCTAACCTACACTTATTTTCTTTTCTCTATCTTTTCACAACCCCCTTGTCAGTTTATCCAATGGCATTTGGGGCGGACTAGCAGGATGTGTCTGCATTCTACTACATACTTCTGATTCCAGAAGAGCTGATAATCCATAGAGGAAAACAGGAGAGCCAGGCACCTTGAAGACACAGGAGAAAGCCCCAGTGATCAGAAATATCTCCCCCACATATTCCGCCAATTAGAGATTCATTAGGGTTAATGAGCTCCTCTTTTAAAATGCAAATACCCTCTGGGAGTGTTTGCTTATTAGTCATTCACCAAGTGAAGTAGTGGAAAGAACAGTGGAATGGCCACTCCATTAGCTCCTTTTCATTCTTCAGTCACACACTCATTATACGAGGCAGCCCGGTGTGTCAAGGGAATGGCTTTGGAATCTGACAGAACTCGACCCTAATCCTTTACCAAATCCATGACCTTGTGCAAGGTACTTAGCTTCTCAGAGCCTCAATTTCCTCATCAGAAAAATGGGAATAATGATACATAATAAGGCTGCTACAAAGATGAAAACGAGAGAACATGTTAAATGCTAACTGCAAAGAAGCCAGGGCGGGGAGTAGAGTTGGGGAAGATAAAGGTTTCGTCTTAAGCATAGTCCTCTGTGCTTCTGCCCTTGTCACATAGCTGTTGCTGTTGCCCGCCCCAGAGGAGAGAGGATAGGAGAAGCCTCATGTGTAATCTCATTTAGTGCTCTTGGCAGTGTTGTGAGGTAGGCTTTATTATATCCACATAAGAATGGCAGGCCCAGTGTTGGAATCCAAGTCCACTGACAATGCCAGATCATTACATAATCTCACGCTGCCTCCCATTACTTATCAAAACTTGAGTTCTCCAACTCTGCCTAATACACTTCACACTGGAGTCTCCTCCAGTTTGGATTAGTTTTCCCTTCCATGTTTTCCAATACTATCCTTTTGCTCCTTGTTTTCCACTATAATGAAGAATGGAAGAAAGCACAAGTACTAATTGCTCAAGACATGCCCTGCCCAGGAGCCCACTGCTGTATTCTGATGACAACTGTTCTAACCCCAAGGGGGAAAAAAAAAAAAAAGAATCAAGTAAGCCACAGAGGGAAGTTAGCAAACCAAAATGGCAAAGGGTTCAAGCTGACTAGGAATTAAAGAAGAGCAAATTAAGAGGACACCAAGAACATATTACCGAAATTATTATGCCCCAAATTCACTAAGGACAGGATACAACTGATACAGTGGCATCATTCTGATAACAGAAGTCAATAAACATCTGTTTATTTGTGGAGGGTGTGGTGAGGGGAACAGATAAGAAAGTTCTACACACACAGTAATGGCTGATAAAAAGAATGAATTCTAAATGCTTGTTAAAATACTTAAATTTTTAAAAAATGTTTATTTTGGAGAGAGAGACAGAGCATGAGCAAGGGAGGGACAGGGAGACACAGAATCCAAAGCAGGCTTCAGGCTCAGAGCTGTCAGCACAGGACTCTAAGCAGGGCTCGAACCCACCAAATGTGAGATCATGACGGGGCTAACGTCAGATGCTTAACTGACTCAGCCACCCAGGCACCCCCGAATGCTTGTTAAAATATGAAAAAAAATTAAGGGTTCAACAGAACAATCTACTTTTTACAACATTAGTGTGGATCTTAATATATATTTGTATACAACTTTTAGGCATCATGTTAGATTTTAATCTTCTGACTGCCATTAAAATCACACAGCTAAAACCTTGCTTACTACTTTAAGAACTTAGGGTCACACTGAGTACTGAAATACATTTACTCAGGGAAGTAAAAATATCAGCAAATCTGAGGTCGGACCCACTGATCAGTCCTACTGGCCTGCTCTTAATTAACTTTTCCTGGGATTTCACAGATATCTTTAGGTCTGAGTCTTGTTATGTTGTAGCTATGGGTAATAATTTTTCTGGAAGATCTCAAAGCAACCAGAAACATCAATTAAGCTGTAACACTATGTTCAACAGTTAAACCCAGGTATTCTTACCTTTGGACTGGAAGACTAGAGATGCAAAAGCCCCACCCCACCCCACCCCACCCCCAATTAATTTTGTACAGTATTGCATTATGCTGTACAAATCTGCCTTCAAAGGATTTTTATTACTCTCTTTCCTCAATGTGAATATACTTATATACTACAAGAGTAAGTTCGGCTGACCATTCCTGACTCTGGATGGCAAAATGTTGAAAGAAAGCTCTACAAAGGGCTGCTCTGAGCCTTCCACTGACAACAGGTTCTATAGGCTCTGTGAAAACAAACAGGACTGACACAAAAAAGATTTTCAGTGTGTATGGCCTGAGGCCAAAATTTGTAAATAGAAAAGGGTAGGCTCACTCTACTAGGTTATCTGGTATCCTGAGACACAGACTCAAATGCGATGCCTGTTGTAGGTAAAATGATGGCATTGATCTATCACTAATAATGCACCCTAGGTAGGAGACATATTGACATCATGTCACTCACAGTCAGAGTGTTCAGTCTCCTTACCAACCAACAGAATAAATTTGTGAAATTACTGGTGGATGTCAGGGGTTCTCTACAGTCCGTTTTCAACATAGAAAAATAAGTGATCCCATGAGATCCAATGTATGTTTCAAACGTAGCATCAATTGGCCCAATCAGAGATATTAGATTGGTAAGCTTCTCAATCTCTTGAAATGGAGTTCTCAGACTGATAGAAGGGTTTTAGTCTAATAGAAAACTGCAAAGAAACTTTCTAGCAGAAACAATAAGACCGGTATATGAAATCTAATCAGCTTCAAGTTTCATTCAATCAAGAAATATTTGTTAAACACATGCTGTGTACATATATCATGCTGGCCACCATGTGAACTAGTGCAGTCCTTTCCCCAGGCTCACAGCATTTACATTCTGGAAGGGATTACAACTCCAGCAAATGCAAATCACAAAAACTGGCTGTAGAAACAAGCCAAAAACTAAAAATTATGGGAGTCCCCAGTTGTTAAGGAATAGAAAGTTTCATGGAGCACCCTGTGAAAAAGGTGGCCAGCTGTAACAAAACCAAATTTCATTAATAGGGCTTTGCCCCCACTACAGTGACCGTGCCTTTCATTATATATATATATATATATATATATATATACACACATATACATACATATGCACACACACACATATATATATGTATATATACATATGTGTGTGTGTATATGTATATATCCATCAGTATCATTAGTCAAATATTAAACATGGTCTTATATCACTTACACAAAAGTCTGAAGACAATATTTCTGAAAATACATCCACATTATTTGAAGAAAAGCTGGTATTAAAAGAAATGAATCACTTGCAAATCACAGATCACAATTAGAAGCAAAGCTACACATGGCAGATAGGATGAGGTGGCATGATGTGGTAACTGGATAAAGACCTAGAGTTTGATTTCAAAATGCAGAAGAACCTGGTTGGTTTTATTGAAGATGTCACACTTGTCATTTGGTTATACAACATAAATGTGTGAAATCACTATCCTGAGGATCACAATATACCGTGTTATCTTTAAAATATTCACATAAGAAAAAAAAAGAAGTGGTCCCTTTAAGAACACAGGTAAACCTAGACACCACAAGGCCTGAGGAAGTCCTCACCTGTTTACTGGCCCCTTACTGAAGCAGGCAGACAGCCACAGTGAATAGCCACTTAGCATCCTGAGGAAGAAGGGCCTTGAATGAAAAAGGGCCCAGATCAAAGTTTAGGGTTGCCAGCTCAGGCCTGGCCATCCTTTTGCTATATTTATAAAACTTATATAATACACACACACACACACACACACACAGTGGAAAAGAAAGTGCATTTATTTATTTAAATATATAAACAGAGTGGAAAAGAAAGTGCATCATGGGATAGCCAGGGATCAATGTGCCCCACAGTCAGGCAGAGAGCCGAGCCTTGACATGCATTAACACAGGTAAATTCTGAGACATCTCCCTCCCAGTAGGGCAGTACGTCTCACATTTCAGTGTGTGTAAGGATCACCGGGGGTGCAAATTCCTGAGTCTCACAAGACATTCAGACTTGTGAACTCTGGTGAAACACTTAAGAGTCAAAAGTTTTAGCAAGCGTTCCAGGAGATTCTAATGCAGGTAGTTCATGAATAACACTTGGAGAAACACTGAAACAGACTTAGATAACCTTAGATGGCTGACAGATTACCATCTGCTTAATTTTTGGAATGACTGTCCCCTCCCTCCTCCTCTCCTTCCTCCCCACATTGTTTAAATATGTAGAGAGTACGTGTCTCTGTGTTAAGGTTGGGGCTCAATAAGGTAAGTTCTCAAAAGAACTGAAAGCAGGGTCTTGAAGAAGTATCTGTACACTCATGTTTAGAACAGCAGCATTCACTGGAGCCAAAAGGTGGACGTAGCCCAAGCATCCATCAACAGATGAATGGATAAACAAAATATGATGCATGCACACAATGGAACATTATCGAGCCTCAGAAGGAAGGAAATTCTGACACATGCTGCAACATGAATGAACCTTCAAGACATTACGCTAAGTGAAATAAATCAGTCATAAAAAGACAAATACTGTATGATTCCCTTTATATGAGGTGCCTAGAATAGTCAAATTCATAGAGGCAGAAAGTAGAATGGTGGTTGCTAGGGCAGGAGGGAGGGAGGAATGGAAAGATGTTTTAATAGGCACGAGAGTATGAGTTTTGCAAAGAATGAGTAACAACACTCTGAATGTACTTTACTGAACTGTATGTTTAAAAATGGTTAAGATGGTAAAATTTATGTGTATTTTACCACAATTAAATATAAGACACTTAAAAAAATGTTTATTTTGAGAGAGAGAGAGCGCGTGCGCACACCTGCGAGCAGGAAAGGGGCAGAGAGAGAATCCCAAGCAGGCTCCACGCTGAGCTCAGCACAGAGTCCAGCCCAGCGCACAGTCCGACACGGGGCTCGATCCCACAAACAATGATATCATGACCTGAGCTGAAATCGCGACGCTTCACTGACTGAGCCACCCACGTGCCCCTAAATATAAAACATTTTAAAAATAAGACAGATTATCCTCTTAGAACAATAAAGTGATAGAAGTTAAAGATATGTCTCCTACCGGTCAATACTCTATTTTATAATTTATTCTAGTTTCATTTTATTAAGTGTTCTCATATGTATTAATCTTTATTCCATATTCTTGTTATTTTAATAAATTCACATATTTAAAGAAAAAAAGAAAATCAAGTGAAGGAAGTTGTGTTTTCTGTCTCTCTGCCACATAATTGGTTATGGCTCAATAAAGGGCCTGGCTGTAAGCAACAGTTTGAGTAGCTGTTCAATTCCAATGCACTGCAGTAAAAACTAAGAACCAGTGTCAGGAGAGCACATTTTGGCCTCTCTGCACTAGTACAACGAAGTTGTTTCTGTCGACATGTACCTGCAAGCTTATCTGTGCTCACAGTAAACAACACAGTGTTAGTGATGGGGAATACCAATATGCTGTACTTAAACATCTCAACTGCTGGTTATAAAAATAGAAACTTTTGAGTAACTTGAATCAAGAAACCTAAAATATAAAGTACCAGATATACAGATAGAACACAATTATAGATTATACAACCTCACAGTTAACGTGCATACCCTTTAATGCTCTAAAGCAAAAACAAAACAAAAAAACCCGAAACTTCCTTTAGGGAACAGACATTTTTCCATCACCTTAAGCTCTGATGTCACTAGGATGAGGAGGGGAGGTTGTAGACAATGAAATCCAGGTGTTCAGGGGAAGGGGTTCAATGTCAACAAATCACTTCTTTTTTTTTTTTTTAACGTTTATTTATTTTTGAGACAGAGAGAGACAGAGCATGAACAGGGGAGGGGCAGAGAGAGAGGGAGACACAGAATCGGAAGCAGGCTCCAGGCTCTGAGCCATCAGCCCGGAGCCCGACGCGGGGCTCGAACTCACGGACCGCGAGATCGTGACCTGAGCTGAAGTCAGATGCTTAACCGACTGAGCCACCCAGGTGCCCCTTTAAATTAAAAAAAAAATTTTTTTTTTAACAAATCACTTCTAAGGTGCTCACTGCTGGCTTGTGCTTTCCCACAGAAATCCCACCTATGAGATTAACAGAGTTAATGGAAGGAAAAAAGAGAGTAACAGGGGAGGAGGCAATGGGCAAATGAGACTTTAAAAGCCTGAGACTAGGACCTCAGGAGCTCCAAAACAGGCTAATAGTACAAAACCAGAAAGGTGAAAAGGAAAAGCCTATTAAGAAGGAAGAAGCATTCATGACCATGAGTGGCATGGATAACAGTAAGAGAATTTGCTTCATTATAGGGTGAAAAGTGATGATGAAAAGGGCAAAGACCATTCCTTGCCTGAAATGTTTCTCAACCCACACCTCAATCAGCTAATATTTATTCAGTCTTCACATCTCAGCTTCCACCTCCCTAACCCATGCTCCCTTTCCACACTCCCGTATGTTCTTGTTCCTCTCCAAAGCACCTCACACATTTGCAATCATTTAACTGTACACACTCACTTGTTTAATTAGCTGTTGTTCCCACTAGACTGACAGTTCCACCAGGGCAGTGATGTGTTTATTTTATTTGTCACAATACTCCCAGCATTTAGTATGGTGACCGGTACCAAGAATGCACATGGTAGGCCCTTAGGAAATAGCTATTTTCTGACTGATGCATTACTGCAAACGTGGCATTGTCAAAAGGACGTTGTAAAGGAAGCTGAAGAGGATGCACCATGATTGGTCAAAGGAAATAAATTTATTCATAGCGCTTAGGACTGGGTGAAAGAGGTTGAACAAAAGGCTTAAGGAGAGATCAATAAGCACAGCTCTGATGTCAAGTTTGGACAAGATTTCTGTAACAAGGAAGCAAGAGGTAGACCAGCTGTAAAATACTTGGAAACACTTCTGAGCAGTTTGTTAAGGGTAGAACCAAAAGGACAAAGAGTCAATAGTGACTTTGAAATCAGAGAAGAGATTTTTACTGGGTTCTATGTAATTACAGTGAGTTTAAGATAATGGCATGAAATAGGAATGGTAGCTGGGATTCCAAAGGACTTCTGATAAAATATTTTTATCTTATGGTATTCAGTGCTGTATTTGTAAGTTCACTGGTGTGTATTTAATAAATTTTACAATATCTTCTTTAAAAAAAAACATAGTACCACTTTAGAATATATACTAATATATTTGTGATACAAAATGTCTCTAAAAATAGTTGTAATGTTCAAAAGAATCTACAATTCTTTCAGTTTGTAAAGGATTTGCTCATTTCATGACTGGTTAAACAGTATAACTATTTGCCATCTTAAAGTTAGGAAAATTGAAGATGGTTTATGTGCTTTAAACTTATATTTCTAATTTATTACTTCCTAATTCCACAGTATTGCTCAGTTTCATAAATTTGACATTCTTGAAATCAGGGTTTGTTTAGTAAACCCTCACTATATATTTATACCTTCATGACTCAGTGATTTCAAATGAATTCAGTAGTCTTCTACGGGCAGGCTTAGTGAAACTAGGATTCATTTGGACATGTGCCTAATTGCAACACATTAAAAAAAAGTTCCAATCTCAAGCAGCTCCTTTTTTTTTTTTTTAAGGCTTAAAAGACTAGGACAGAAAGACAAACATATTAACCAACCAGCTCTGTTATGCAAAGTCGTCTCAGAGTAGCTGCCTCATTCCAATCAACCTGTCTCGATCTGATTCCTTGTCTTCTGAACTTCCCTACCTCACCCACCTCCACACTTAATAAAGCAAACCTCCTACCTGTTGCTATCAAGATTCTCTCTCTTCACCTTACCAGAAGGCACATCAGCCCCAGTGAGAACAAGGCAATAGGGAGAGCCTAACAATCAAAGAAAAAAAGCAAAAAAAAAAACAAAAAACAAAAAACAAAAAACAAAAAACAAAATCCAACCCAGCTCTCCCAACAAGGCTTCCTGAGGAGGAAACTACTATATACTTACTTCTCTATATAGGGCCAGATGATCTATAGACCATGCATCTACTTACACATCATAGAACAGAAGACGCTGGTAGGAAAAGCATAAAGAATATGGTTTCTTGTTAAGCCTGACTCTAAAATTATACCAAATAGTGGACTTAGGAAGACAGACTGGGAGACCATATAACAGAAGTGGGATTAAAAGAGCTGGAGAATTTAGGTTGGTTTCGGCCCTGAGTTCTCAAAATAGTAAGTGGACCCATTTTCAAACATGAGTAGACAACAGAATCATTCTACTATGGTCTCAATGTGTCCTCTCAAAATTCCTATGTTGCAATCCTAACCCCCCAAAGATGATGGTATTAGGAGGTGGGGCCTTTGGGAGGTACATAAGTCATGATGATAGAGGTTTCATGAATAGGATTAGTGCCTTATATAAGAGACCCCACAGAGCTCCCTAGCCCCTCTTACCTGGTGAGGACATGGGGAGCAGATACCTGCTCTGAACCATGAGGAGAGCCCTCACCAGAAAGCAACCGTGCTGGTGCCTTGATCTTGGACTCTCCAGCCTTCTGTATTGTGAAAAATTAATTTCCATTGTTTATAAACTACCTAGTCTCTGATATTTTGTTATAGCAGTTCAAATGGACTAAGACACATTCCAAAATTAAAATAAGTAAATTATGTGGGGCATATCTATCATTTCTGATTATCCAAATATCTGTTTCCCTGTAAGATTGGTGAGATAGTCTTTTACTTCCCAATTTTTATGGGAAGAACATTTTTTTGAAAGTCAGTCAGCCTATCTGTCTATCCATCTGTCCATCCATCCATCCAGGTCACTCTTGCTCCTTCTCTCCCTTCCTGAAGAATCGAGTCCCAGCAGGTAGGCAGTGGCAGGATTTCAGAGCCCAGGTGAGGAGAGGAGGATGTGGGGGAGACTGTGGCAGCAATGGTGTGGTTCAGACTGCTGGAGTCCAAGCAGGGTGAAGATGGATCTAGAACATCTCTGCCATAAAGGGCTCAAACAATGAGGAGGACAATTTGAAGGGGCTCCCACTGGCCAAGTCTGGGACATTTTAAGCATCAAAATAAGTAATGATAACAAAAGACTATAATCCATTAAAAATATCCAGGGTTGCCTGGGTGGCTCAGTCATTTAAGCATTTGACTCTTGGTTTCAGCTCAGGTCATGATCTCCCATGTCATGAGATGGAGCCCCACATTGGGCTCTATGCTGACAGCACAGAGCCTGCTTGGCATTCTCTCTCTTCCTCTTTCTTTGTCCCTCCTCACCCCCCCCCCCCCAAAATAAATAAATGAGAAAATATATCCATAAATCAGAAAATAGTTTTCAAAATCCATGCACCCATGCTCATATAAATAAAAGAATAAAAAAAGAAGTGAAGGAAGCTATTCCTTGCAGTAGAATGCCAACTGATGAATGCAGAAGGAATGAAGGAATTAGAAGATCACCATTTGGCAACTGTCACAGTAATAATTAATTCAGCCAAGAAGCCTAGATAGATGCTAAAACTAGTGGGTGGGAGGTTGATAAGAAACAGGATATTACACAGTCTGAAAGCACCACTCCCCACATACGGATCATAAAGAGAGTGAGTAATTTTACAATAGAGAAATCTGGTAGACATAACTAAGTAAGTGATCATGGAATGTAACAAATAGGAATTGTGCACTCCCTTATAGGATGCAGTGAGAAGAACAAATGCTTCCGTGATATTCCTAACAGAAATGCATCACCTAAATCCAATTTTGAGGATGGATCAGATAAACCCAAACCAAAGGATGTTTAGTAAAATAAATAGTTTGCAATCTTCCAAAGTATCTAGGGATTGAAAAGTCAAGGAGAGACTGAAGAACCGATCCAGACTGAAGGAGACTAAAGGGACAGGACAACTCAGTGCAACATATGAGTGTGAACAGGATCCTTTTGCTATGAAGTACATCATTTGAACAAAACCTAAACGGTGGTCTATGGCTTCGATGGTTAATTTCCTGATTTTGATGACTGATGTAGGAGATAGGTCTGCTTTTAGCAACTACATACTAAACTCTTTGGAAGTAACGACAGGTCATCTTACTAATTTACTCTCAAATGGTAAAACAAAAAGCTCTTTGTTTTTTGCAACTTTTCTGTCAGTTCAAAAATTATTTCAAAATAAACAGAAAATAAATAAGAAGAGTAATTAAGATGGTTAGAATACATAGATATGATACAAAGATAGATACCAGACAGAAATATAGGTAGAGGTGGAGATAAGGATCTCAATGGCTCCATTAACCCATTAACTCACCAACTCAAACAGAAGCAATCCTTTACTCTTTCCACCTTTTTACCATTTTCACTTGTAAATGACTCCACAGAAAAGTAGTATGCACAACCACTCAGGTATGTTTCATAGACAACAAAAACTCTAACATAGGTCAGACCATTGAGCAACCTCTTTCTAAGGAGAGGCAGAAACTAACTCAACAATAGAATCAGATTATACAATAACCTGTAACCAGGCTAGTCTTGTTTATTTTCTTATACGGCACTCGTCTTTAAGAGATTTTAAGCATTTTTTCCCTACTTTCTAAGGAAATTGTGACAACTTCATGAAAGGGGATAATCCCTTCACAACAACATTAAGAAGGAATACTTTTGCTTATTTAACAGGTAAAGAAAATACTGAAAAAGAGATTTAAAGGTCCCAGCATCACAAAATGCCTAAGTGGTAGAGTCGGTATTCAAATTAAACTCTGTCTGGGTTTAAGGCCCATGTTCTTTCTAACATAATTATAAAAGGAAACCGTTTACTCTGAATTCCCTCCATGAATAATATCTGCCCTCAGAATGGCATACTGTCATGCGCAAACTGGATCCATGTATTGTCTTCATTTTCCTCTTCATTTTGCCTCCTTTTTGTGAATGTATTGAATTAGAGTAGACTGAGCACAGTGTCTATTTATGGTTTTATTTCACTTAACCAGAAGTACACTCACCATGTACTTTTATAACATTGTGCCAGGGGTGCCTGGGTGGCTCAGTCAGTTAAGCATCCAACTTTGGCTCAGGTCACGCTCTCACAGTTCCTGAGTTTGAGCCCCGCATCGGGTTCTGCACAGAGCCTGCTTCAGATCCTCTATTTCCCTCCCTCCCTGCCCCTCCCTTGCTTGCATGCATGCTCTTTCCCTCTCCCTTTCTTTCCAAAGTAAACAAATTTATAAAAAAAAAAAACAACAAAAAAAAACAAAACAAAAAAACAACTGTGCAAAAACAAACCAAATACCACGTGGAACAAGGTGCCTGTTGAAGCAGTTTTGTTGTTGGATTTTAACTATGCTGGTGGTGTAATCATTTCTGGCTCTTATGTTTCATTTCTATTTTCTCTTAAGGATTTGGAACCAGTTTTACATCTCTCTAATGAAAGCACATCACTTTACCTCTACAGTTTCCAATAGTTCATTGGGAGCTAAGACTCGGAAGCAACCTTTGAGCTAATCTTGACTGCTGCCCTCCATCCTTGCTCATGAACCCACTTTACAAGTGAGATCGGGAACAAGGTGGCCTCGTTGCTCATTCTAGTTCTCTCCTCCCAGCGTAACAAACATCCACAGAAACACTCCCTACAGCCTCTGCCTTTTTAAAAATATAATTTCTATTCTACAAAAGATAGGATTCTTATGTTCTCATACTCTAATTCTACTGCCATTATAGAGATAGTGAATTCTTTTTATTTTGACAAAGTACATATATATTTTACTAACACCAGCCTTGGCTTACAGACCACATAGGGCAAGTTACAACTATCTGTAGTTGATCTGACCTAGTTTCACTTTACAAATTAGATAAGACAGTGCAACCATCCTGTCTCTTATGAGGATTAAATGAGATCCTAGTTGTTATTTTCCTAAAAATCAGCAAAACCATCATCCCAAAAGAGGATCTCATTTCTAGATCAGACTTGGCCAGTGGATATGGGTGTCCACACAAGAGATTATGTACCAGACATTCTGCTATTGTTGCTGATGTAGGCACAGAAGGTCAATAATGTGGATTAACCAGGATTAAAGTATTATTTTCTGATTACATTTATGCTTCAACTTTCTACGTATTTAAAACTATTCTTAAGATTAAGCAATAAAAAAACCCTACAATTTAAAATGAATAAAAGTCATAAGGCAACAAATTTAAATGTTTAAAAAATCAGAAGTAAACTATTTAAACTAAGAAAAAATTATTTTTATTATATATGCAGCAACATGTATATATATGACCTAGACATATTTTCTTACCTCTGAGAAGGTGATACAAAAAATGTGACACAAACATGTATATCTCACATGTGCATATATGTAAAGCTTTCAAATAAATAAATGGTATATAAGGAGACAGAGTATTACGGAAATATCCAGAAGAACAGAAAGATATAGGAGAATGTAGGGGGAAAATTTAGAGAACAAAACTGAAAGATTTTCATTTTTTCCCTTATTTACTCTGAAGTTTGTTTTCCATTAGTATTTAAAAAATTGCTTCCCAAATTACTGTATTCCTAAAAAGAAACAGAGAAGCAAAATAGACAAGTAAGAAAAGAGAAGTTTAAAAAATGAGAGAATGGAAAAAAGTACATTTAGAGCAACACAAATGGTAAGTGACATGGTTTTCTTTGTAGGAGCGATTTACCTAATGTGATAGACTATTTTCACATTTAAACATTTCATTAATTTTATGTTTAACTCTGTGACTTGCTTCTTAATTCAAAATATAAGGCTAGAGAAAATGGTTTGGATTTGGCTGAGACAGCACTGCAATGCATGAAAAAATGGAGTTTACAAATGATCAGATTTCTACAATTCTATTTTTGAAACAGTTTTCCAGGTTACTGTTTTTCTCTATCTTTATCCCAGATATCAATTTCTCTCTTTCTGAATTTAGAAACTAAGTGGTCACAAACCCCAAAGCATAAATGGTAGCAAACTGAAACCAAAAACTGTTAGCATTAATAAAAGCTCAATAAAGAGAATAAATACAAAATAAATATATAAAACTCTGTAGATTTCCAATAACTAGTTATCAAATATAAAGAAATTATCCAATTCCCAAGAGCCACAAAATATGTGTGGAAATAAAAAAATTTTGAAAGCTAGGTCCCTTGTGAAAAACTTATAAAACTTTACTAAGGAGTGCTTAATAAAAATACTTGAATAAATGGAGAATCATCCCTGGATAGGATTATATACATAGAAATATGTCAATTCCTATTACATAAATTTTAGAAATACCAGTAAGGTAATTCCAATGAAATCCTCATTTTTTCTGCCTGAAGTTGGCAGTCTATATATTTTAAGACTGTACTTGCAAAAATTTAAAACACAAGAACAATCAGATAATTTTTTTAAGAGATTCAGAAAAAGAATTTGTGCCTTATACACTATTACACTTTCAAAAATCTAAATTGATTAAAAAATTAATGAACTAGAAAGAAGACAGATCAGTGACACAGAAAATTTAGAAATGGATGCTAGGATATAGAAGACTTTAGTACATTCGGTTCACGTCAATGAAATTTTACTGAATACCTAGGTGTCGGGTACTGTGTCAACAGAAAAGTCAACTGGTATTATCTTTCCAGAAAGCAACATGGCAATGTGTGTTAAGAATTATTTTTTTTTAACGTTTATTTATTTTTGAGACAGAGAGAGACAGAGCATGAACGGGGGAGGGGCAGAGAGAGAGGGAGACACAAAATCGGAAGCAGGCTCCAGGCTCTGAGCCATCAGCCCAGAGCCCGACGCGGGGCTCGAACTCACGGACCGTAAGATCGTGACCTGAGCTGAAGTCGGACGCTTAACCGACTGAGCCACCCAGGCGCCCCTATTAAGAATTTTTAAAGAGTTTATGTCCTTTTAGTCTGTAAATGCATTTCTAGAACATATTCTAAGGAGTGGTCAGGCATTAGTTTAAGTATTTATACAAAGATGTTTGCAATAGTAAAAACCTGGCAAAAATAATAGGAGAATTAATAAATGAATTATGGTATATCTGTACAATGGGATAATATATAGCCATTATGTTTAAAGACATATTAATATATGTTCACACAACAGAATAATATCTAACAATGAAAATAATCAACTACACCCACATATAATGTGAGTGAATCTCACAAACATAATATTTTTTAGTGGAAGAGCAAGACACAAAAAGTACACAAATATGAGTGTATTTCATACACAAAAACAATCTCCGCTTTAAGAAGTCAGGGTAGCTTTGGGGGGCTGGATAAAGTAGCTGAAGGGGGCTTTGGGGGGAGATTCTAGGATTCTGTAATTTCTATTTCATAATCTAGAGGCTAATGACATTGTATGAGAAATCATTGAAATTAAAATGTGTATATCTCTGTATGTATGCTATTCATCAATAAAAAGGGTCTCAAAATTAATGACATGAAAAAATTTCCCCAATATTAAAAGTAAGAAAATGAGGCTACAAAACTGTGCATGAAACAGAGTCTCAGTTGCGTGAATAAAAGAACAGCATAGAAAAATTGCCCGAAGGAAACCGGCAGTTGGGGGCATAAGATGGGGTTGCTGAGGATCAGAGGAGCTGGTACAAAACAGGAAAAGAGCCCTATGGTATCTTTATAAGAGTCATTTATTAGGAAAGCTTGGCTTGGAGAAGAGATGGTGATGGCCAGAGGCTGTGTGGAATAAAGGGAGAACTTGCTTAAATTCTGATGGAAAAGAGTCAATAGAGAGGGAAAGGTACAAGAAATATACTGAAAAAGAGCCAATTAATGCCTCTTTGCAGGCTGGTAATTTTCTACATAGGAAGCAAACTCAGAAAAGGGGTAAAAAGGGCTTGACTGCGATAGGTACACAAAACAGTTCTTTTTCACAGAGCTTTGCAAATTATTAACATGTCAAGAAACTTGACAGTTTTCCTGTGTACATCCACTTGTATTCTTTCATGAAGACTTCAGATCATCATATTATCCAGATTAGGAAATTGTTACAAGAGTTTTAGCCAAATGATAATATCTCTCACTTCAGAAGACTTCAGGCCAAAATAAAGACCAGGTCAAGTATAATGACAGCAGATCTGGCAGCAAGTAGCATTTCTACCACATGTTAGCTCTGTGATTTGAGGCAAGTTACTTAACCTTGCTGTGTCTGAGTGGCTACATCTGAAAAATGATGAAGACAATAATAGGTTGATAAGAGGCTTAAATGAGATCATCCACATAAAATGCTGAGTCCAACATGGGGCAGAGAAGAAACCTCAACAATTATGAATTGTTACCATCACTTATTTTTTTTAATCTGGGGGCAAAGTTTCTAAGATGTCTTCAAATTTAGAAACAGCAAAACAAAAACCAAGAACATAAGTAGGTAATGAAGCTGCCCCTAATTCACAGCAAATAATTTCAGCAAAGAATATGCTTTCTCTCAAATTTTTATTTAAAAAAATGTTAAATCTATAGAAAATTTGAAAGAATAGTACAATAAACATCCTATATTATTCCCCTTCACCTATATTAACCAATTGTTAAATTTTCCTATATTTACTTTCTCTCTCTCTCTCTCTCTCTCTCTCTCTCTCTCTCTCTCATACAAACACACATATACAACCAGTATTGCAGAAGCCAAGACTTCAATTGGTTGGCTCGTTATGTAGAAGGGCATGCCCCATCTATCTGTCTTGTGTACAAAAAAAGTCAGCCTTTTTCAGAGAATCTAATTTATCACATAAGACCTAATTAATACTAAAGCTGCAATAATTGGGAGAACCAATGGAGGATTATGCACTGAGAGTAGGTAAGAAGATATTTTGGACAACTCCCCTTTGGGAAAGACAAAGGGTTCAGAGCTCTAGTCTTAGGTCTGTCAATATGGAGAAAGCAAAGGCTTTCATAAACAGGCAAAGAAGCCTGACACAGCTGGACCAGGCTAAGAGTTAGATATGTCACTGAATAAAGTCACTGGCAAAGGACTTTGAGAAATATCCCTGTGTGTGCATGGGTATTTTTCCCCTTAGCTATACTGAACAGAACATTTACACAATGCATCTCCACACCCTTTTTAGGCATCTAAATTATCATGCACGTCTGATAGTTGAGCAGAAAATTCAAAGGACACTAAAGACTTTGTCTCCAATAATTACACATCTGAAAATGCATTCTATAGATACTAGGTTGAACCATGTAAATTTTTTTCTAGATTAAAAAGTCAGTATGGGCAATTTCATGTATTCACATATATTTGTTCAAGTAGGAAATGTCATATGTATAAGGATATTCCCTGCAATACTGTTTACAAAAGTGGGAGTATGGAAATAACCTAGTATCTACATATTATGTATAGATGTGTGTGCATTATATATACAATCTATGTAATATATATATAATATTACACAACTGCCTCTGTATATATATGTATGGAAGATATACATTTAAATACATAATGGAATATTATGCAACTGTCAAAAGAAAAAGAATTATGAGGCTCTCTGTCTATCGCCTTATAAATTTAAGATACATTGTTAAGTGAAAAATGTAAAATATTCAATATAGTAAACTATCTTTTGGGTAAAAGCAGGGAGGAGAGTAAAAAAATATGTTTGCATTTGCTTGTATACATATAAATTCTGGAAGAAAACACAAGAAGTTAATAGTTGTTTACTTTTGGGGAATTATATGAATTGTATAATGTAAGACAGATTTTGCAGTAGACTTTTCACTGCATCTCTCTTTATGTATTTTGAACCATTTGTATGTATTATCTAGTCAGAACAATTTAACTAAGACTGTCTGAGAAAAAAAATTAAGGTATTCCATGTTTAGATGGGGAACCAGAAATTGGAAGATGATTCTAGCTATGGTTTCTGTATACAACAATGCAACATTAAGTTGCAATCATCTCAATGAAATCCATTTCTAGTGTTTGTATGGTAAACATTATAGATTTAACATATAAAAAATTGATGGTTTCCCATCAGAAAAGACAAAAATATCCAGTAGACCTTTTTTAAATGAGCAACTTTTTATTTTGAGATAATTATAGATTCATTAGTTATGTATTACATAGTTGCATAAATAGTATTGAAAATTTCCATTTATCCTTCACCTCGCTTCCCCCCCCCCCCACTGTTACTATCCCTAACACCTGGCAACCAACCACTAATCTGTTCTCCATCTCTATAACTTTGTCATTGGAGAATATTGTAAAAGTGGAATCATATGGTATGTAATCTTTTCAGATTGGCTTTTAATTATTTTAACAATCTCAATCCCCATATTTCATTTTCCTATATGCTTTTTTTAAAGCCAGAGTTGTTGAGGGATAATTTACATTCTGTAATATTCATCCTTTTCAGTGTATAGTTCTATGATTTTTTTTACAGTTTTATTGTGGTATAATTAATGTATAACAGACTGCACATTTTCAAGTGTCAAACTTGATCAGTTTTGACATGTGTATACATTTGTGAAAGCATCATCACAATCAACCTAATGAATATATCCATCACTCCCCAAAATTTCCCCATGCTCCTTTGCAATCCATTCATCCTACACCACATTCCCATTCACAAGCAACAACTCTGCTTTCCATCACTGGATTTTCTAGATTTTTATACAACGGGACTCATACAGCATGCAGTAAAAACCTTGGCGTGGAATGGCTGGGTCACACGGTAGGTCTCCCTTTAGCTTTTTAAAAACCCGTCGAACATCCAAAATGACTGTACCATTTCACCTTCCTACCAGCAATAATATATGCAAGTTCCCATTCCTCCACAACCTCCCAACATTTGGTAGGGTCAGTAATTGTGATCTTAGCCATTCCAGTGGGTGTAGTGGTAGCTCACTGTGGTTTTAATTTACATTTCCCTAAGAACTGATGATGTTAAACATCTTTTCATGGGCTTATTTACCATTAATAGATCTATTCAAATCTTTTGCCCATTTTTAAAAATGAAGCTGTTTGCTTCTTATTATGCAATTTTGAAAGTTCTTTGTATTCTGGATACAAGTCTTTTACGAGGTAAGTTTAAATATTGTTTCCCAATCTGAGGCTTTTTTCATCTTCTTGACAATGCCTCTCTAAAAGAATATTTACTTTGAAGAAGTCTAATTCATCAATATTTTCTCTTTTCTGGATCACACTTTTTGTGTTATATCTGAAAAATATTTATCCAAATGTCACAAAGATTTCCACCTATGTTGTTACCAGTTTTATAGATTTTTATCTTATATTTAGGTCTGCTACCCAATTTGAATTAATTTTTCTAAATTGTGTGAGCCTTGTACAGCATTTTAGGGAACACCTACCCTTAGAGGCTGAGGAAGAGAGAAAAGCAGTCAGTGAAGAGAACAAGGAATGTACTGACACAGAGAAGCCAAAGGGTGAGGGCTGTAATTAGGAGAGGTGAGGCTGTGAAGGTGGGCATGGAACTTCACATGGAGACCAGTGGAAGCAAACACAGAGTAATGGTCACTGGACTTCAGTATGAGATCACGAGCTGCCTTTGAGTCACAAATTTCAATATGAAACAGACAGAAGCCAGACTAAATGGGATCAAAATAAAGCATGGATGGCAAAGATAGAAAGTATTCAAATCACTCCTAAAAATTTCATTCATGGAAATAAAAAAAAAAACACAACACCACATAGGACACTGAACGCAGAGTCTCTTGACTATGAAGGAGAACCAGGTGAAAAGAACAACAGAAAGGAGATCATTGGTGAAGCAAAGTTTGGGATGAAGTAAGATGAGAATGTGTCAAGAACACAGTCTACCTTTTGCATGGAGGCGACAGAAGGAGAGAAGGAAATGGATAAAGACAGGGATACTTCAAGATGGTAGGCCAGGGAAGCTCAAGGGCCTTCCTTAGCCCTCCTGGCAAAGTAGGGGAGGAATTTTTCTGTGCAGACTGAAAAGTGGGGGCTGGGCAGGGACTTGAGGAGGGTGAAAGGGTTTGGAATTGGTGTTGTGGGGGAAGTGGTGTGTCGGGGGTCCAACAGAGATAAATAATGCGATTCTTAAGAGCTCTAGTAACACTCAATGTTTGTCAAATTTAATGTCTGATGCATTCTCTCCTTGCTGCCAAGAGTTCCTCCCCATTCCCACCCCTCCAGAAAAGATACAGATGGGCCAACTGGTTCCATAACTACACCACAGGACTTTACTGCCCCACAACTGTCTTTCTCTCTCTCTCCCCTTCTTTCTTTCCTAAGACTCATAACCTGTTTGGTATGTAGGGCACATACTGCATTTCCACCTTATACACGGAGAAACAGAGGCTGGAAAGGACTTCCCCAAAACGCTCGGCTAGCTGGGACTTAAATTCAGATCTTTTGATTTTAATTCCAGTGATCAGAATTTCCAGTAATTTCTTCATTGCAACACACTGCTCCCTTCAATGCTCTCCGTTGCCATTCTTACTTTAAAACTTGGCCTCAGAGAATTTCTTTATTGTTATTCTACTTTTCCAATCCACCCCACACTCTTCTTGATTCACCTTCCTGAACTCAACTTTGCCCAGGCTCTGTAGATGCAGGAGTCTGAAGAAGAGTTTGGTGCGCGTGAGCGCTCGATTTACAAACAGAAAAGTCAACTATCAAGCTGCAGCCACGGTTTGACATTTAGAATAAACTCAGGTCTGACTCTGAGTTTTCTTAGGGCTTCTGGTGAGGAAAGACATAAGGAATCAAGCGAGAATGGCCACCAAAGAGTAGGGAAGGGACAGTTGGGATTCTTCTCAAGAACAGCCAGTGTAGAGTCCTCCTCTGAGAATTGCCAGGATAAGGGCTTGAAGACTGGAAACAGCTTACAACTTATGGGCTGGAACTCCCTGCCCACTCCGCTTCCTTCCTATGGCTTTCCAGAATCCTCTCAGACATAAAACCCGAGTCTTCCATACACAGTCATTACTATACGATAAACTCTTAGAGCAAACCTGAACCTTTTATTTTGCCTAGGGTCAAAATTTTGTTTTTTAATGTGTTGAGCAATCCATATAAAAACTTATGATCAATGAATGTCTAGTACGAATCTTGGTTTATTTATGAGCACAATAGTTTTTGTTTTTTGTTTTTTTTTAAATTCAGCTTCCTCTGACCTTGTAACAGTTATTTTGCTACTGTAGACTATGATGCAAATTAAGGCATTTCTATTCTTATTTCAAAGTCTGCTGCATAAAATAAGTATATGCTTTTCAAAGCCAATTGACAGCCTAATGTTCCACATTTAACTACAACAAATCAACACTTCACCAGATTACTTCATTCTCATTTCACTAATTCAGTTAAAAATTTATCAAGAAAACTGTGATTTTCATCTCATAGTTTCTCATCATCAAAAACAGTTAATTTTCATGTTCAACTTGTATACAAAGTGAATCTAAAAAGCAGCCTCAAAACACTTTCTCTACAAAAGTAGATCACTAACTTTCATAATGCACTAAAGTCAACGTAAACATATTTGTGCAGTTCCTGATTTTAAACGTTATTTGGAAAGCAGATCTCTCACAAGCCAAATCATCTTAAAACCCCTACTTTTTAGTTTGAAACTGTCACAAAAGCAAACAATTTTTCTGTCGTAGGGTATCTTATATCTGTTAGAGCTAAGTGATACTGTGAAATAGTAAAATCTTGTAGAGCAGAATTGTAGTGATATTTCTGCTTTTGAAGGATTAAAGAAAAATGAATAAATTTAAGGTGAATGCTCCCCCTTTTTCAAGGCTTCTTCTGTTATATTTAATCCACTTTCACACAGTTTTTCTTAATTACACTACAGCTGTCTGGTAAGGCACAACTGACCACTTCCATCATGAAAACAAACTGTAACCCACCATCCAAAGTTCTCGATTAAAAAGCAAATGTTTTTGTGAGCCCAGAGAAAACGGGCACAGCTGCTCCATTTCACGAGGCGGGCACCTCTACTCCATTCAGCTGTGAAGAATGGCAATGACTGTAAATTGTTCTTCCTGATCGGTTCCACAATAAAAACAAACCACACTACTTTCAATTTTTCAAAGCCAATTTTTTTTAAGCCTCCAGTACACTGGAAACAAGAGTTGTGTTCTTCTGATTCATGGCCTTTGATTTCTGCATAAACGTCCCTGTATGCATGTAAAAACAGGTCCCTGCAGGATACTCACAGAGACTGTATATATTAACTTACCAGATGTACCAGAAGATAGAAACGCCATCAGCCTACCTTTTAAAGCGAGATACTATTGAACAGTTTAAACTGCCTGTGACTAAAGCATGGCTGTAAAGCACACACCGTGCGCGGAGGGACACTAGGTAGTTCATGAGAAACTGCGGCATGCTTACAGAAAGGGCAGCAAATGGGTTTGAACTTGCCTTTTGATGCTCTCGGTCAAAATCCATCCTGTGGAATTAAGGTCAGGTCACACACATCTGCATTTGCAAGTAGAACACTTGGACTCTGATAATAGCTAAAATTATTGACAGAGTTTTGTTAAGAAACTTCTAAATGTTCCTGATTTACCCACAGCATTCAAACAGTATCTAGGATTTAAAGTTGAGGTCTCCAGAGTCTATTCCCGAACAAACACCAACTTAAAAATAGTTGAGCATGCCTCCTCTATATTTATATCAATATATAATTGACTTATTTGCAAACATGGAGCACTGAACTGATCTCTAATGAATGTTCAAAAACACACAAAAATTGGCAGGTTTTTTTTTACGTTTATTCATTTATTATTTCAGAGAGAGAGGGAGCGAGAGAGCGCACAAACAGGGGAGGGGCTGAGAGAGAAACGGAGACACACAATCAACAGAATCTCAAGCAGGCTCTAGGCTCTGAGCTGTCAGCACTGAGGACGATGGGGGAGCTCAAACTCACTTAACTGTGAGATCATGACCTGAACCGAAGTTGGACGCTTAACCGGCTGAGCCACCCAGGAGCCTCAGTTTTTTCTTAGGGTGAGATAGAAATAATTTGTAAATGGAAGTTTTATGACTTTCTTTGCACACATCCAGGGGGCCCTCTTGCACAGCTCCTGAGGCACTGCCCACCTCCTACCACCTCCCATGGAGGCCCAAAGTGGGATCGGCTAATATGAGGCCAACTTAAGTTGTTAGTGGCTTTTGGATGAATTCTTGGATTGCTATAAATTTCTACCCCTGCCCCGAAAAAGATTTTTTGCACAAACATAAGGATATAATCTAGTTTATAACAGTGTTTAATTTTGACTCACGACTGGAGTGTTGCAGTGGAATGTAAATGTGACCAAACATCATGGAGATAAAAACAAAAATGTTCAGATTTGCGAACTTCCACTATGGTGGCAAAACCGCTGGCATGAAGCTACCAACGATTTCTCTCTAACAAGTCAGCCATCAAGATCGCCTACATCAATAAACAAGTTGCTATTGAAAATAAAATCCTGTGGCTGCTGCAGTGATTGTTCCCTGAGCACACTAGTCACCCAACTTTTCCATGTGTCTCCTATTGACATCCCAAACTATCTGATTAACAAATGCATTCTTTCCAGAAACCCTAGCAACATGTGATTTCAGGCAAAGGAACTTCTTCCCAAGTGTTGACTCTGTTTTCAGCGGGTTCTATCAATAATGGCATATATTAGATATTGATTGAGTCTACACAATTTTAATAAGGAAATACATATCAGCCTTTTCTTCAAGGAGCTAAAACAAATCTAACAAAAATTACACAAGGCACCCATGCATGCATGCAGGCACGCGCGCACGTGCACACACACACACACACACACACCCCACTCTTTATCCTTCTTTCTCTCTGGCTATTTGTTCTCTGTTTCCTTCATAGGTTCCTCTTATTCTACCTCCTCTGTTATTCCCCAAGGCTATTTTCTTCTTACTCCATCACTTGGAGATCTCACCCAACACTATACCTCAAGATATACCAGTATGTCTTTTGACTACCAATGTTGTTTCTAAAGAACCAACATTTTTCTTGAGCTACAGATCATACTTCCAATTGCCTACTCAATTTCTCCAACTGGATGCCCTAAGGGCAGTTCACCCCAACACTTCCAAAAGGGAACACACTGTCTTCTCCCTAAAACTTGCTCCTCCTTCTGTATTCACTCCCTCAATTCTGGGGGTCATCAGGGATTTCTCCATCTCCTTCTAATCTCCTATCCATTTGAAGTCTGATCAGTTCTACCTCCTGTATACCTCTCAGATTTGTCAGCTCCTCCCCCCAGTCACCACTTTATCTTCAACACCCTTGTAGCTGATCTTTCCCTCAAATTTCTGCTTTCCTTCACTTCCTCCTCCACCTCATGGCCAGGTAATCTTTCTAAATCCTCAGACCACCTTCCTTGCTTAAGTAAGAAGAAACACAGGACATCTTGAGAAAAAAAGAAAAGTCAAAGAATGCAGTTTCAAGGCTAGGAGAGATCTGAGAATGTTAAGGAGCTAAAAGGAAAGAGCCTGTAATAAGGAAGAAATAAGAGCACAGATGATCAACACAGGAAGGTCCCACAGCCCAAAGCAAGCTCAAGAGCACTGGAGGAGGAGTCGGTGCCGAAAAAAGTGAACACATACTTCCCTCTGAGGCAGAAAGACTGTAAGGATGGTGGGAGGCAAAGGGAAGTCTGGATGTGGAGGGGAGGCAGACTGAGGCAGCACATGCCAGATCCTACCTATTTCCTCAGAAAAATGACAAGGGCAATTAGTCATTACTTTAAAAGGCGGGGGGGGGGGGGTCATGAGAGCTGAGGTTCCTGAGAAAAGTTGCTGCAGTTTAGAATACTCACTATGGTAATTAAAAAATGCAGCTCATTAGAAACAGGTTGGAAAAATTTTTTTTTAAAAAGAGAAGAGGGGCACCCAGGTGGCTCAGTCAGTTAAGCCCTTGACTTTGGCTCAGGTCATGATCTCACGGTTCATGGGTTGGAGCCCTGTGTTGGGCTCTGTGATGACTGCTCAGAGCCTGGAGCTGGCTCCCGATTCTGTGTCTCCCTTTCTCTCTTTGCCCCTCCCCCGCTCATGCTCTCTGTCTCTCAAAAATGAATAGATTTTAAGAAAAAAAAAAAATTTGGGGGGCGCCTGGGTGGCGCAGTCGGTTAAGCGTCCGACTTCAGCCAGGTCACGATCTCGCGGTCCGTGAGTTCGAGCCCTGCGTCAGGCTCTGGGCTGATGGCTCGGAGCCTGGAACCTGTTTCCGATTCTGTGTCTCCCTCTCTCTCTGCCCCTCCCCCGTTCATGCTCTGTCTCTCTCTGTCCCCAAAATAAATAAAAAACGTTTAAAAAAAAAAGAAAAAAAAATTTTTTTAAAGAGAAGAGAGTCCTCCTGAGCTCTGAGCTAAGGGTAGAAATCAAAAATCTGTACCAGAGTCAACCAGCACAGTAAGAGGAACGCTGGTTGAAAAGGTGGTGGGCAGGAGACCAGGGGAAAGTATGTTTACTGTGCTGATGGGTTTTAAGTCCCCAACAGCTCTCAATACCCACTTTCATCCATGTAGCTGTTTCCCCAAGGCCTGTGGCAACTTCTTTCCTCTTTTCTCCTGGACCCTGTGTTCCGACCACCATGACCATGCTGTACCATTTCTAGAACATGCTGTGCTGTCAGAACTCTGTCTTAGGACATGCTGCTTCTTCCATATATATGTGCTTCCCTCTGTCCCTCTCCACCTCCGTCCATTCTTTATGGAAACAAAAAAGAACGGTCCAAAATAAATTTGATTGCCCAAGGTCAGCAGGCCACCAAGACAACTACCTGGGTACAGAGTACACACTCTACAAGCATTTGATGAGTGAAGACATCATAGGATTTATAGGGAAAACCGTCCGGTGAATGAGACAGGTTTTCTGAGGCATGTGAAGAGAAGAGAATAAGTATCTTCAAGTCCTCTGGCCTCCCACAGTACGGAATAAACTTGTATATTATTTCTGAGGTTCTTGTTTTGATGACTCAATTTAGAGCTTAAAATATGATAAAGTTCACTATATCTTAATAAGCAGACACATTATTTTTTTTTGAGATTTTTTTTGCATAAGTTAACGCCATTGAAGTCTCCCTAATTGACAGAAGAAGATTTATGCAGTATTCACTGAGGGTCCTATCTCTAGAACTACTCCCTTACCATGTTACCCTCAAAGACAAATGAGTATTTGTGCAAACTGCAGACATGCAAAAGCTAAATTTCTGGACAGATGAACAAAAGGGGACATCTGGTCTTGGTGCTTCTGCTCTTTTCTAAATTCAGAGTTCTAAAATTTCTAATGCACTGGTCCTTTCATTTCTATCCATTATCTCTCCTCCCTTTAATCATCCCTATCTAGTGCCACAGAGATGGACGAGTATTATTTACTCGCTCATTCACTAATTCAGTAAATATTTACCGACCTACCTAATGCATTATAGACAGCAGGGAAAATGAAAACATGAGTGAGAGAAGAAGGGGAAGGACAAATTCATGTACCAACTATTAAATACAATAAAGTGAGTGTTATAATATAGATGTGTCTTCATTCAGCAAATATCAAACCCCTAGTATATATATCTGGCAGGATCTTAAGCCTCAGGATTGAGCAGTGTAACTAACAAGAAATACACACACACACACACACACACACACACACACACACAAAACCTTGGCCTCAAGGAGTGTAATTAGTTAACAACACAGCAAAGTCAAGCAGATGCACTGAAGGCAGCAAATCCTCAAGACTGGGAGGAGGGCACAGGCCCTGTCACAGAAGCTGCCATCAGCTGACCTGGGAAGAGGAGCAGAAACACTAGGCAGGAGAGGAGGCCAGGAGCCAAACAACACAGGCGCGTTCAATACGGTGTAGAGTCACAACAGCAGAAATACTTGCTCCAGCAGGAAACCCAAAGGGATGAAAAGTAACCCAAAATATTGCAGTGGGCTGAACATGAGGTCGGCAAAACTGTGCTCCTCTTTATGGGAAAACAAGGACTGCTTTTCTATCTCCACTGCTCTCCAGAGGCACAGAGAAATAAAATTTTGTGTGCAATGAATTTGACTAAATTTTCGTTTTAAAATGTGATAAATCTGCCAGGGTAGTAGGTATAAAAAAAACACATTAAATAACAAATAAGCAAGCAAAACCATAAAGAACCAAAACAAATGAACTTCCAAATTACTACCTGCTGGACTTAGAATTTGAAAAAAGCCTTTGTAAGATAAGAGAGTTATGAACATGGAAAAAAACCCTAATTAAAAAGTCAGTAGGTTCACTTTCAGAGTAAGGTGTGTATGTTACACAAGTCAATATTTATGTATCTGAGAGAAAGCAAATTACTAGGACACAAAAAAGCAAGAAGGGTAATGAGAAAGCATATATTTAAGTCTGAGAAGTGTAGAGCACAGAGGCGGAGAACCAGACTGCCTGGGATCTCATCTCAGCCTTGCCCCCTGCTAGCTTTGTAACCTTAGGCAAGTTACTTACTCTGAGCTCCATGTATGTAATACAGAGGTATAATAATAGTATCTACCTCAAAGCATTATTTTGAGGATTAGACTAGTCAATTTATGTAAAGCTCTTAAAATAGTACTTGGCACCTAAGTATAAACTGTTATTATTGGGGGGGGGGTAATTGTTATTATGATCTGGAGCAGAATACTTTACTGTAGAATTCATATTAGCCCCTGATGATCTCCTGGAAAATTGTTTATCCTCTTACAAAACTTGGTGAAAATGCTGCTTTATTAATGAAATAATGCCAGCTACTAATACCCTGGAGTTGAAATCTAAAATAAACGTGCTTAACAATGCACACTATTTAATCCTACTTTTGGTTACCAGCTTAATTTCTTGGAATGCTCGCTATTCATGATAAATAGTCACCGCCATCTCTGAAGCAATACACTCATGCCATCATTTTAAAGGGAGCAGACTTTAAAAGACAGAACTTGAAAGAGTCGCCTAGATTTCATCAGACAAGAGGTTACCATGAAAGCCGAATAGGCAAGAGTGCTTACAAAATCCACCAAAATACAAACTGCACCAGACTCTGAGTTTCCATGAGGGCAGGGACTTCTGTGGCCCTCATCAACATACCAGCAACATCTAGACCCATACAGAACATGGCAAGATCATAATATTTTCTAATAAGTGAACAATAGGGCTTCAAATGAACTGTCCAAATCTTAAATAAATGATCCATTACACATCTGTAGGAAATTACATATATATTTAAATGATTAAAAAGGAGTTTTAGGTAAGTTTTTAAACAATCGCACCTTTGAGCTTTAAAGGAGTGCTGAGTTTATCCTTAACGCTAACCAGCTCACAATGGAAGAAGGGGGGAAAGAAAAATTAAGCACCTTGGAGTTCTTCTAGATTGCCTAAAGAGGGTTGTATGTTTTTACACCAAAGTAGCACCTGCACCATTTAGAAGAATAAATTCAACGAGAAGTGGTTATGAATCTATAAATTATAAGGCTTTGGGGGTTCCTTTATTATGTGAGTAACAGCACGCGTTCTTCTGGGTCTGCAGCTGCTGTACTACTTCTAAACTGCATGAGGACTTATTTTACTCACAACAAAGTTTGAAACCTGAGGCAGTATCAGTTTATTCATCAGATGAACTTTAATGCTATACAGTAAAAGTTTTACTTCCTAATATAAATTGTTGGCCTGCAGATACAAGTAACAAATAATAGGTCACTGGGTTTGCCTGCGATAAGCAAGAACTTGTAGTAAAATATATTTTTAAAAATTGAGTTTGGGGCGCCTGGGTGGCTCGGTTGGTTGAGTGTCCGACTTCGGCTCAGGTCATGATCTCACAGTCCGTGAGTTCGAGCCCCGTGTTGGGCTCTGTGCTGACAGCTCAGAGCCTGGAGCCTGCTTCCGATTCTGTGTCTCCCTCTCTCTGTGACCCTCCCCCGTTCATGCTCTGTCTCTCTCTGTCTCAAAAATAAATAAAAACGTTTAAAAAAAAATTTAAAAAAAAAATTGAGTTTAACTACATATATACCCGGGAAGAAAAAAAAAAAAAAGACAAGTAAATTTTGCTGCTTCTTGGCAAGGTTGCTCTAGAATAATCTGATGCCATGGCACAATCACAATTTTATTAAGATGAGAAAATTGCTACAATTCAGTTCTAAGTGCCATGTTTGGATCCTAACAAAAGAGCCTGTGCCAAACAAATGACCAGAAGGGCAATTCTGATTAAAACTATTATTTCACTACAAAAATGAGTTGTGACTGAGAAGAACTGTTCTACCATTTATATATAATACTTTTACATGTATACACATACATACACACACACACACACACACACACACACACAAATACTTTCTTGGCTACAAATTTAATAAGTGTTCAGAAAAATATCCCAAAGACACTAAATCGGGGCAAGAGAATTATTTCCAAGATTTTGGGTAGGACCATATTTTATTTCTAAAACTTCAGATAGATATCTATGCCTATTAAATGAGCCTGTAAGAACCCCAGGTCTCCCTCCAGCTACCAGCCCTCCTCCCTCCTGTCTTGAATAGTTCAAGTCACCATTCCCCAACTGAATCTACAGTAAATTCCTATCAACCTTCTTTCAGTTCTACAAGCACACTGGGCTCTCAGTACACAACACCAAGGTCAGCCCCATCTTCCCTCCTCCTACAGTTCCTGCTTGCTCATCTACTAGGGTAAGTGCCCCTAAGTACACAACACCTCTGGACCTGCCACTTTATTAACTGTTTAATGATCGCTCTCCCCGGCTGATTGAAAGTCATGTGGCCAATGATCTTATGTGTCTTGCTTACCGTAGTATATCCCCACTCCCTGGCACAGTGCCTAGTGTAGAGCCGGAAGCTCAGTGAATATTTATTGAATGTATGAAAGACTTCTCGGTTGCTCAGCCAAAATTATTGCCCATAACCAGAATGTAAACTTTCAAGGCCAGAGACTACCTAATACTTGGTGCAGGCCTGGCTCTACCCCTGGCATAGAGATGGAACTCAAGAAATGACTGATAGTTCAATAAAAGATAACAATTCAATGACCTAAACAATTTTTGATTTTAAAAAGTAACTTTTAGGGCTTTAATATTAAGCTAAAAATATTATTAAATTTGCTTAATGTATCTAATTTCTGTTTTTGAGCTTAAATAAGAAAATATCAAAACCATTTTAATCTAAGTTAGAAGTTTCATAAGTCACTAGTAGTTTGAGACAATGGTATTGCTTTATTAAATATCATCATCATCATCATCATCATCAAGCACTAGAGTGTTGTTGCAAGAAACAGAAGGAATATTTTGAGAGAAAGATCCCAAGACCCGATTAAGAATTTGGCTACCAGAAGAAAGGGACAGAAAAGAAGGGACATAAAAGGCAAAATGGTGAAAGATAGGATATAGTGAGGGTTAGAAGGAGTTCAGCCTTTTGATCAGTGAGACGCTGTCCTCACCAGCATAGGTGGAAAGCTGTGGATTGGTTAGATTGGGAATGGGAAGACTGAGAACAGAGCCTCAATAAATTGAGTATTTAAATTTAAGAAGCCAATAAAACATCTGATTTGACGTGTCCTTAAGAAAAGTAGTGATAATAAGAATTACAGCAAAGATGGGTCAGCACTAGCAAACAGTGACAGGTGGAGACAAATATGATCAGTGCTGAGACAAAATAGCAGGTGTATACAGGGAAGGAAGTGCTCTGAAAGCAGAGGGCCAATTGCAGAGGTAAGAAGTTAAACCAGTCAAAGAAATTCTAGAAGCCAAGATCAAAAAAGGTGCTAAGAGAAAGGGCAGGGTACCCTGGCAAAGACATCTAAATGGTCCTAGACTATAAACACTGAACCAAAGATTGTAAACAATTAGGCAGAGTAATCTGACCAGTATAGACAACAGTAGAAATACTACCTCATTGCTAGAACATGCTGTTTCTAATCAATTCTGGCACTGTTACTTAGTGAAGTTCTTCATGAACTCCAAACTTACTTCAAGAGACCCAGCTCCCATCACTGCCCTATGATGCTCTTTTGTAATCTACACAATTGGCCTAGATGTTGAGAATTGCCTATAAAAGTGTTCACACTAATCCCAGCTTCTATGGTCTCAATTTAATCTCAACAATTTTGTCTTTCAACAAGTTGCTTATATCCATCATGTAACTTCATACTGTTTTATTACTAAAACAAAAGGTAAGACCTTTTATTTTTAAAACCTTTTTTTTTTTTTTTTTGAGGTCAATTCTTCCCTATTCCAAACACTGTAATTTCTGTTCTCCAAATTACTCACATCAGTGGCTACTGTTTCTGGAAGTTTGGAGGTTAGTATAGGACAAATGTGTTCTTGATACTGTCAGTTTGTAAGAGATTTCTGCTTCTTTTTACTGTAATGAGTTTGCAAGATGGCTCCCCAAGTGGCAACAGGTCTTTGTGCCTGCCATATCCCATTGCAACCTTATACCTGCTTTGCTGTCTGATAGCACGTTGGCTCCCTTTCAGCATTACTAAGCATTTTCTCCCATTGAATATCTCTTTCAGATTACTTGCCCTTAGATGTATTATCTTACTGTTTCCTGTGATACATTCAAATCTTTTTAAGCATCTTTGAGGTACTTCTCTTATTTCGCTATTTGAGATACTTCCCAATTTACTATCACCTATAGAACTGGTGGGCATACTGTTCGTTTCTGATTTTAGGTTTTTAAAGGAAGATGCCAAGGAAAACTAGGGGATATGCCTCCATGAAGCTACATTTTTCATCGTCAGAAGAATGAATTTAAAAGTTGCAAGCCATCACGTTGTCAGTAAAGCTGCACTGTTTACTTAGGACACAAATCGTACGCTCCGTTTTGTGACTAGCTTTAAACAAAAGTTAAAATGATTCTTCAGCGGCTTGTATTTCGTTTAATATGTATACTTGGTTCATTTTCACTCATTCTTTTCTGCGGGATTGAGTTAATGTAGAAGAAAGGACTCTTTTTAAAAAGCAAAAGTAACTTTTTGTTTAAATTTCAAACCTTAAGTACATTTAACATTTTTAAATTCACATGGCTTTGGTTCTCCAGTAATTGTAAAACTGTCGTTGGTTTTACTTAACTCTAAGGCACCTTAACTAAACAGCAATAACCCATTCAAGTATTTTACATTCTACCTCACTGTATTTATGAGAGTTACATTTTTTCCTACTGTGCTGTTTGTAATTTTCTTTTGCCTGTACTCAAAACATATTTTAAAATATAATTTGGCTAGGGAATTTCAGGGTATTTATTCCCTAAATACTGGGCTCACATAAACATAAGACCAGTTTTATATCCTTGCTTATTTAATATCACTCTAGTTTTCTCTAATTTCTTTGGATAGTACCAACTTAAAAGCAACTTAAATAAAATTTCTAAGAATCAAGTCGATGTTATTCAATGTATTTTTAGTTAAATTCTGTTAAATCTTAATTTTCAGAGTATGTTTCTGACTTCAGAATCTTTCAAGGAAACACATTCTAATCCAACTCAGGTAAGTTACGAGTTAAACGTGTACAATTCAGAAAAGAAATATGGCAAGTCACGTATGTGGCTCAGTCTCAGAGTGATGTTTACACAGGGGGTCCTGGCTCTGTCTGCACTATATTATGACCCTTGGTCATCGCCTGCCCTGGAGCAGTTACATATGTGTCTACTTCTCCCATTAAGCCAGTCTCTCCTGAAGGGCAGAAGCAATCTGAAACCTTTGTATCTTCAGTGAAGCCTCCCACAGCACTTTGCACAAAGCAGACACACAACACATGTTTGCAAAGCTGTGTCAGAAGAGCAAAGTTCTTGGATCTCCCTTGACATACAACCCCATGAAAAATGAAAGCAAAAGTAACCTAGGTGAATGGGTTGGGGGGCAGGTGCAGGTGGTAGGGTTAAGAATGTTAACAAGCAACCTCAAATGAAAATATTTAAATGTGATCTTGCTTATTAACTCATCACTAATCTACTTGTACAAAAGTCGAGATTTAAAAAAAAAAGAAAAAAGAAAGGTAAGTTTTCATCCTTCCCAAATTAGAAGACAGGGAAGCTTCATTATTTGGTTTGAAAGTATTTTCTGAATTATACATGCCCATATGACACAGCCAATATTAATAATTTGTTCTCCTGGTGTTGCCACTACTGAACAATGATGAACAGATCAACAGTACAGGAATTCCCCAACAAAGAGTGACCCATTGTGTAGAAAACAGATCCTAAAACAAGGAACTGTATTTAGTGTATGTTCCTACTTTCTGAATTCTGGCACACCCTTAGTCCCTAGCACCAAAGAGTCAGTCTCTCAGTAAACCTGAAACTAATCTTTCAAAGGCAATGTAATTCAACAAACATTTATTGTGCATCCACTGTATGCAAAGGCAGTAAGAATGAAAATCTGAGGGAAAAAAAGGGACTGCAAAGGAGACTGAGAAGCAATGATCAGGAAAGAAGGAAAAGATACAGGGGAGAGAGGGGGTGAACGGAACCCAAAAGAGCGAGGTGATTGGTAACCATTCTCAGATGTCACAAAGGGTGGAAAGTTGAGACTCCAGAAGAAAAGACAGAATTCTGTGTAAATGCAAAATACTGGAATCAATGAACAAAATGAAGAACTTGTGGAATCTTCCATGTTTAGAATAATTGTTTTATGAACCTATTCCCCAAGAATAAGTTCCAGTTATATTAATGTTACTACCAATTTCCCTACCATTCAGACTTGAAATTTCTTCCTTTTCCCTCTGATAACTAATGTGACCAGTTACCACGTCCTATCACTCATACCCACATGATTATGGTTGCAGATATGGTAGTATAGGTTGTGTACTGCACAAGAGTGCCACATCTACAGGGAGGAGTGTTCACATTATAGATGCATAGGTTTAATTTTCCAGTAGATGGCAGTCAAGTGTCTTATTGTAATTAAGTAAATATATTACAACAATTTTCTAACAGATGGAAGTAAAATGTCTTAAAGACAGGGCATCTTTTTAATTCCCAGAATGCACTGAGCGGGTCAGTGGTAGCTCTGTTCACAATGCTTCCCACCTGTATTCTAGTATTCATTCTGGCTCCAGACATGACAGATCCAACTCCTATGACATCTTTCAACGGCTTCCACCCTGATCCCTTAATTTCTCCACACCTGAGTCTATCCCATAAATAGCTGAAAAGTTTCCCAAAGAAAAGTTCCACTAGTATAACGTTGCTTTCCCAGAAGCCTTCAGTGGCTCTATGTCATAGTCTCTTCAACCTCATGCTCAAGGCCCTTCATACTATGTCCTTAATCTTCCTTTCCAGTCTAGTCATTCACTACTAACCAAGAGACACCCTACTCCCAGTCACAACTAATTACTGTCTGCCTTCCGTATATCCTGTCCTTTCCTATTTTGCTATCTTTGTCCATGCCATTTCCTCTGCCTGGAATTTTCTCCAAACCCTGTCTTCCTGCTAGAAGTTCTAAATTACATTCAGTAGTATATTTTGGGAAGAGGTTTTGGATGACTAAATACTGTCTTCAGCAAGCATCAAAACAAACCAAACAAAAGCAAAAAAGAAAGTATTCCCCTCCTCGGTTTTTGCAGGTATTCCTGTGAAGTATTGGTACATAACAAACTACTCCAAACTTAGCACTTAAAACAAGGACAATTTTTATCAGACCTCACAAATCTGTGGGCCTGAAATTTGGAAAGAGCTGAGCACTTCTGTTCTCTGTAGTAGTGCGAATAGTCTCTCAGATATTGGTAGTCAGCTGGCAGATGGGCTATCTGGAGGGTCCCCACTTCTCCTGCTTGTCACAGACCTACAAGGTCTTCGTTCTTTAGGGCCCAGCTGAAATTCCCCTTCTCCCAAGAATCCCTTCCACGCCCTTGAGTCAGGTTTAATCTCTCATTGCTTCAGATTCTCTAGTACCCTTTTCTTTGTTATAGGACTTTGCCTATTCGTCACCTTACACTAGGTTTTCATTTATGTAAGAAGAAGAGAGAAAAAGGCCAAGGGAATAGTAGAATGCTTTGGCCATATGAATTCTCATTCAAGTTTAAAGAGGAAACAAAATATTCAATGTGACTCGAACTCTGGAGGAATCAAGTACAGGGACTGATCTACATGTAGACAACATATTTTACATATGTGTAGAGTCATGTTTACTCTAAATTATTAGTTTTTGTAATTACTCTGGATTCCAGGAAAGAAACAAAACTGGGTAGAAAAACTGAGTGTCTTGTGTCATCATGCTTAATGATAATTTCTAATATTGCATATATTTTGTCCTCAAAAATGTTCAAAATGGAACTTTCCCTTCCATCAGTAAAATTTATATCCTACAGAAAATACTGCAGAGACACACTAATGGGACTGGGAAATTATACTAATTAAAATCCAATGATTCAAACTATCCAGTTTAAATAACCCATATAAAAAGTATAATTTTGAGCTAGAAAAGACAGAAAAGATGTAGTTCAGACTTATTTTGATGACGAAAATAATGAGGCCCACAAAATGTGACCAGACTAAAAAGAATTCACTCCCTGTAGAAAAACAAACAAAACAAAACCTAAGCTACATAGATCTGTGAAGTAAAACATGCATAGAAACACTGATGGCAACATGGTCTGTAAGACAGAGAGTGTGTAAATGTCTACTGCCATGAGAAGGGATAAATAAACTATGCTATCTTCATGCACAGAAATACCTTACAAAAGCTTAAATGACTGAGAGTTACCATCAACATGGAGGAATTTGACAAACACAACACTATGTAAAGAAAGCAAATTGCAGCAGAAGGCAACAAAAATGACAGCACTTATATAAACTTTTAAAATTAGGAAAACAATACTATATACAGTTTGGAATTATACATAGTATGCGGTATAAGAAAATGGCATGTGGATGAGTGGCTACCTCTCTAGGGGTTGAAGGTGTATACAAGCAGCTTCTGTGGTATCCATCCATAATGTTGTTCCTGAACCAAGTGGCGGGGACATGGATGCATGTTGTATTCTACTTTATAACTGTAAAGCTTTATTATCTTATAAGAATATTCCAAGGTAAGGCACCTGGGTGGCTTAGTTGGTTAAGCATCCAACTTCAGCCCAGATCATGATCTCATCATTCTTGAGTTCAGGCCCCACGTCGGGCTCTGTGCTGACCGCTCAGAGCCTGGAGCCTGCTTCTGTTTCTGTGTCTCCCTCTCTCTCTCTGCCCCTGCCCCGCTTGTGCTCCATCTCTGTCTCTCAAAAATAAAATTAATTTAAAAAAAAAATTTTTTTTAAACAAAAAGAATATTACAAGGTAAAAAAAAAAAAAAAAGAGCAAGAGACCCATAAAAACTTCTCTTCCACTTTTGTCTTTTGAGATAGTCACTATAAAAATTCTGCATAAAACAGAGAAATAACAGTTGTACAGTCAACCCCACTGCTGAGGGGTTCAAAACCACTGGGATAGGCTATGATATGAGAGACAGGAAGCAAAGAAGTTTCTGGTTCTCAAAATAACATAACAAAAACAAACAAAAAACCCACATAAGCAAACACATTTTTAAAACAATTTTAAATAAATCACACTCCAACCCCTTCCCTCAATTTTTGCATGTTAATTTTTTTTTAAATTTTTTAATGTTTCTTTATTTTTCAGAGACAGAGCATGAGCAGGAGAAGGGCAGAGAGAGGGAGACACAGAATCTGAAGACGGCTCCAGGCTCTGAGCTGTCAGCAAAGAGCCCCATGTCAGGCTCGAACTCAAGAGCAGTGAGATCATGACCTGAGCCAAAGTCGATGCTTAACCAATGAAGCCACCCAAGCACCCCGCATGTTAATTTCTAAGAGTGCCTCACAACCCCAAAGCCTTCACTCTGGATGGACCAAAAGGAGGTAAGATCAAACACCACCAAGACCCTGCTGCACCTCCAGGGATGATGGCAGCAGCAGAATCAACAACATAACTAGGATTCAAGGAGAACGTACTGTGTAGCAGGCACAGATAGCCTGGAGCTATCTGCATTCTCCGCATTCTCTATTCAATCCGTAGAACGCCCCTACAAGGTGGGGACTCCTATCATGTTCAATTCAGAGAGGCGAAAGGGCTTGCCAAGGCCACACAGCTAGCAAGTGGTGGAGCTGGGAACCTAGCCAGACCCCGACACGTAATCAGTGTTACTCTGCCTTTCTGTCTACCCAAAAGTATAATGATCAGATATCTGTAAATTAACCCATCTTCAAAAAAAGTTACTTCATTTACATCTGGCTGCAAAACATGTTTAATTACTTTAAAGCAGCTTTGCTGTGGTGATTGAAGTATTTCCCCTTCTGCAGCACAGCACAAAGAACTTTATAGATCACTCTCCTACAAAACCACCTGTACTATGTCCACATGGTTGTCAAGGTTAAAAACGAATACAAATAATAACAGAAGCAATTCCAAGGGGGAATTTTTCTTTTGTGGGAGAGGATTAGATGGAAACATTCTAAAAAATGAAAAAGAGGCACCATCTGGAATAATTTTATTTTCTCACATCTTGGATACCTCATAGTGTGCAACAATGTCAAAAATAAAGGATCAAGAGTCCTGAAGTTAAGGAGTTTCAAAATCTCAGAATCTAAGAAGACACCTTGACTACCCAATATAATTGATCATTGCTTATGAAGAGACACCACTCTGGAGTTTCCTTCCTACCTTCTTGCCTTCCTTCCTTCCTACCTTCTTTCTTTCCTTCCTTCCTTCCTTCCTTCCTACCTTCTTTCCTTCCTTCCTACCTTCCCACCTTCCTTCCCACTTCCCTTCCTTCCTTCCTACTTACCATATCTACCTTCCTTCCTACCTTCCTCCCTCCCTTTCTACTTCCCTTCCTTCCTAACTTCCTTTCTTTTTTTTTAACTAACCACTAACACATTCTTATCATTCTCTCTTAGTACAAGTAATAACTCCTCTCTCAAAGAAAGGCAAAGTTTTACTCATTTAAAACAAAAACTTTTAATGCATATTACTTTGCCACAAAACCGGTCAATATGCAGGTGTTCAGTCAAACTCATCATTTCTTCTGGGGTGAGTGGGTACCCCGCGATGTGGCAGTACCCAGCAATCCTGGGAAGACTTTCAGCAGCATGTAAGCCAGTGGTCCCCAACTTGTGCTACACAGAATCACCCAGAAACCTACAAGGAATTCTGAGCAGACTAGAACTCTAAATGTCATTGGCCCAACAGCTGGGTCTTCTTTAGTTAAGATAAATAAGGGAATATTTTCTCCATCTTCGGTTGGCAAGGATTACTTGCACAGGACCCACAAAGTGCTTAACCGAAAGGTTAAAATTCAACACTATATGGAAATGTATAATTCAACATTAAAATTAAAAATTTGTTGATCAAGACACTCCCACAGTGTGGGACGCAATAGGGACTAGCACATACACCAAAGAACTATGTAACAGCTACAGCCATCCATCCGCCAGAGGAGTATCAGCCTTCCACAACGAGGACCATCGTCAGAACCTGCATCAGGACAAGCCTCAAGTCAGCCCAAGCCATGGGCTGTTTGATGTGAGACAGTGAATGCCCCTTTTCAGCTAAGCCAGGATCAGCTAGATTTTCTGTCACTTCCTTCATGAACAGTGTTAAACACATTCTGACCAGACCTACTTACACTTTAATTCTCAACTTCTCTGAACACCTTGACGAGCTTGTTTTCGGTCAGTCCTCCACATGCCCTCACTCCTGATTTCATTAAAACCAGAGTCTGAAAAGTTCTAGTAACTCCAAAGTGAAGTGGCCACTTGCCCAGACTCACACATAAATGGTTATCTTTTCATTTTTCAATCATTGTCTTCACCCCCTGGCGTCCTATTTCATACCACCCTCAGTTTAGAGCTCACTGCTTCTCTGCAATCACTTCATATTCTTTTCTCTTTGCTTCACTCATCCCTGATTTCTTCAGTCCCCTGCTCCCAACCCACGATGCTCTTAACACACGCTACTTACTGAAAGCAACATGGTCCCCTTGTTTATTCATTTGTTCATCCAGCACATTCATTCAGTGATAAATGTGCTCCAGTCCATGTGTTTCTAACTATCACCGTACCTTGCACCATAATCCCTTTAGCTGTCAATAATCATAAATCCTCCAAAATTCTACATTCCTAAATTTTAAGTTTTAATAGGTCACAGGAGTCTGCCTTACACTGGTGGCACCAGAACAGCAACATTACATGCACTGTGAGCCAACACATTTTTATTTTTCATTGTTTAATTTTAAAAGTTGCTTCTTATTTTGTACTGCTCCAATAAAAAATTTTTTTTTCCTAAAGTTTTTCTGCAAAACTCTTCCTTTACTTTTAATAGGCTTGGAAACCATTTTGGAGTTTGCTTGCCAACGTAAAAGGCTTTTCCTTAAGTCTGGCATAGGCTGGACGGCAGTTAGAGGCATGGAGAGAAGGCAGACAGATTTTTCTCCTTTTGCACACTGATTAAAAAAAGTGTCACCAGATGTGAAAAGGAAAATTTAGACTCTCAATTCTGAAATTTAATCTAGCAATAAAGAAGCACCAAATTCTTAAGACACAGTGTACTTCAACTATCTGCCATAACACCATTTCCTCCCTCAAATGTGCTCTTGATTACAGAGTGCCTGCAACATTTTTTACTCTGGTTAACAAGGTTTATTTTTCCTCCAGTGAGTGCTATTGGGGAGGAAAATACCGGATTTCTTTGCTTTAAGAGGAGCTGGTGGTGGTCAGATAAGTGAGGAACTAAGTAAGACTTTACATTTGATTAATAAAGAGACTTTGTTTTACTGGTGACATTCCTGACAGAGTTTTTAAAAAAAGGACTCAAGTACCTGTGTTTAATCCCCATCTACACATTAACAGATGCACATGCTACCCTGAATTTAGCAGAAGAACAGAGAGGACACAGCAGGTCAGGCCTTAGAGACATACTAAAGACTTGGGATTTTATTTTGAGAGTGATCTGAAGCCATGGAAGGGTTTTAAACACAGGAGTGACATGATCTCACTTAAATTAAAAAAAAAAAAAAATCACTCCAGGGCCACCTGGGTGGCTCAGTCGCTTAAGCGTCTGACTCTTGAGTTTGGCTCAGGTGAGGATCTCATAGTTTTGTGAGTTCCAGCCCCACATCGGGCTCTGTACAGAGCCTGCTTGGGATTCCTCTCTCCTTCTCTCTCTCTTACCGTCCCCTGCTCGAGCTCTCTTCTCTGTCTCTCTCAAAATAAATAAGTAAACTTAAAAAATTTTTTTTAAAAATCACTCCAGCATCTATGTGGGAAAAAAGATCATACAAATAGAAAAGAATATTATGCAGCTAATAAATGAGATATCTGTAAGTTAGTGAGCAAAACATAGAATTAAGTTAAAAAGCTAAGATGTAGAATAGTGTATGCAGAGTATTATCCTTTGTGGAAAAAAGTGTATATGCATCACACATGTGCACACACACACGCGTGCACACACACAAAGGTGCACACCAGTGTCATATAGATTTCACAAAATTCATGGCTGAAGTAAATTAACATACCCAAGTTGTTCTAAACATATTTAGCAGTATTTTTAATCAGTGAATTGGGTAGTGGTTTCACATTTCAATTTAAATTCATTAAATTAAATTTTAATGAAATTAAATGGAATTTAAATTAAGTTAAAAATTCAGTACCTTAGTCACACTTAAAGGGCTCCATAGCCACGTGTGCCTAGTGTCTACTTTATTGGACAAAACAGATCTAAACATCTGAAGAAAATACACAGGAAAAGTTAAACCTTTCTTACAGGTTTTCTTCTGAGCTGAGAAATGGGGGGTGGGGGAGGGAGCTTCTACGTCTCATGCTAGGCATTTGGGAATACGTGTGCTGCATGATATTTTTTCACATTACAAACTATCAACTACAGACAGGTGGTGTGGGGTCTGAAGCTTACAGTTTTAGAGCCCTTTTAAAGATGAAGAATACAAAGTTAGGAACACAAAATTAGATACAAATGATAACGCACGCAGAATAAGAAAAATGACCAAAAGTTAAATTGTAAACAACTGAAAATACCACAAACTTCACAAAATCCAGAGGAATACTATCCTCTTTTTTATTAATCAATCATCTGGCACACTTTTCTAACACTTCCTTCCTTAAACTTCTGACTCTGCACATTTTGGCAAATACCAATTTTGTGATATAACGTTCCACACGAAAAAAGGAAGAAGAATTTGGGGTTTCTTCTACTTTGGGTATAGAAATCTTATTGTTTACAAATATATGTTTAAGAAACCTTCTAACTTCACAACTCCTGTCAGGTAAATTTTTAGGACCATTGTCCAATTTGGAGAAACTTCCATACAATTTCTTTTCATATATAAACTGCGAACTTTCAGTTTCTTATGTGGGGAGTACTCCTAAATACTCTTTGAATTGAAGACACTGGTGAACTATAAAGCTCATTATAGACACATATTATCAAGTTTTATGTTATCTTTTTCTGTGTTTGTATTTTGTGGTCAAGTCAGCCAAGCAACACAGCTCTTTCCCCAAGGGATTCATAGGATTCATTCTTCTTCATTAACTGCATTTTCAGACAATTCATCGAGCCTACTTGCTACTTCTGTTCAAAAGTTAGCACTTTTTGAATTACTGCTTTGGGGAGCATCTGATTTTTTGGGGGAGGGGTATAATATACTTTTTGCCATCAGAATAATTTCTATTTCATCATTCACCTTTATTGCTTTAATTTTATGTTCTATTATCTGAATGTTCTCAGTTCTTTAATAAATAAAGGTTAAGGTAAAAAATAAAGTAACTCTTCATATTTGTCTAAATTAGGAATCTGTGATTTCTCAGTTGTCTGATTGAAACATTCCAAACCATCTTTCAAGCTGAAGTTAAAGTTACATATTTATTCCCAGTTCAACTTCCCTCTAGCCAGATTGCAACAATGTCTGTGATCACGCCAAAGCAATGCAGCAGGTGAGCAAAGTGATGGAAGGAGGGTCAGGGTAGAGCCAGCAGTTTTAACCGTGTGGTTTAAATATCCTCAAATTCTGAAGAATTTTTGAAAATTTTGCAAAATAATATGGCCATGCGAACACAGAACCAGAGACCCTCCCAAATCCTTGGAAGTGGCTGGTGTAAGGAAGGGGCCCTGAAACCTAAATCCAATAAATTAGCTCCTGCTAAACTTGACTGATTACAGGTAAACAGAGTAGTTAGAAGATCCAGCTTAAACCAAAGGTCCTTAATCCACCCCCAGAGGAGCTGGGGTAGTGACCACCTGTCACTCCACTCCCACATAAATATTCAATTTTAGGCTGAGTACACTTCTAGAACGTCTCATAGCAAAGTCTAATTTACATTCCTGGACTTTCCCACACTGCACAGCTCGGATCGCTTAGTCTTTGTGTTTGCCAAAACTTAAATTCATCTAAGTTGAAATCTTAATTAATCAAAAACTTCTAAGTCGTCTTCAGAAACTTCTTCGGTTGTAGTGTTACCAATCCATTGTTTCAATTGATGCATCCAGCCTCTCTCTCTCTAAAGCTATAGAAACATCAGTCCTATTTTAACCTAACAACTCTAAAAGCCTCATTTGCCCCGTATGTCCAAAGGAAATGTCTCTCATTTATTACATATGGATACATGTAAGTGGAGATGACATGAAATAGTCATCACAGAGTTCAATACTTGTTCATTAGTGGAAGTAATGTAACTAGCGGTACAACACAGGAAACAATAATGACACTATGTGCACACCGGTCAGCTATATCCATAAAGAAGAGCTTGTACAACATCAAACAGACCCTACAAAGTAGGAGGCTCAACTGGATTTTAACACAATTATAGCTGTTTTCAAAATTCATCTCCGATTTTTTTTAAAGTTTATTTATTTTGAGAGAGAGAGAGAGCATGCATGCCAGCTGAGGAGGGGCAGAGAGACAGGGAGAGAGAGAATCCCAAGCAGGCTCCACGCTGTGAGTGCAGAGCCCTATGTGGGGCTCCATCCCATGAACCATGAGATCATGACCTCAGCTGAAATCTAGAGTCAGACACTTAACAGAGTGAGACACCTAAGCGCCGCTCTTCTTCCATTTTTAACAAAGAATTCCAAGGTCTTATTGGGGGTTATTATTCTTACCAAATATTTTATTTACATTATTTATTATCTCTATTTACCCCTTTACACTTCTCAGTCCAGGAAGAAGTTTCAAACAATTATTGCTTTCACCATATTCTATAAAATCTGAAAAACAGACAGTGAAGAGCACAAACTCTGAAGCCAAAGTGACTGGGTTCAAATCCCTGCTTGGCCACTTTCCACCTGTAATTGAGCAAGTCACTTAATGTCTCTGTGCCTCGGTTATCTTATCTGTAAAATGGGGAAAAATTAATACCTATATCTCCATGGAGATACTGCGAGCATTAAATGAATTCATTTTCATAAATACTCAGGGCAGCACCTGATGCACACCTGGGCTATATACATGTTTGTTAAATATAAGAAAAATAGGTATCCATGTGTAGTATGAAATAGAGAGTGATCAGAGGAGATTAAATCAGAATAGTCATACTAATTTGAGTGGAGTTTTACTATCTTCCATCATGTTACAAATCGCAAACTGCCAAAAGACAGCTAATTCAAATTTAAAAGCACAAACATTTCTGAGCCAAATAAATTACATATTATCAATACCTTTTCTGTCTCTGAACACAAGGTAGTCAAACATGGACAAGCAGCTTGGCTCAGTGAGGTCCAATGTATGCAAAATGGCCTCCAGCTGGGAAACTTTAGACATGTCTTTTCATTTCTTGCAACTTCAGTTTCCATATTCGGTCAAATGGGTGTAATACCATCTGAACTTGAGATGTTTGCTTCAATTACTTCACATGAAACACATAAAGAGTTGTTATGTGGCCTGGTGTATCTACCAGATGCTCAATAACTAGTAATCATTATGGTTGTACTTGACCGTTATCATTCTATTGTGTTAATATTCCTCTCCATATATCAAACTATATATTCAAGATCAGTGCCCTCACCATTCTAGCCGGAAAATACAGGAAAATCTATCTTTCCCATTCACTTTTGTTAAGACTGTCAAACATAATCAATGTCTGACCTCGTCCTGGACTAAGATTGAATAACTCTGGTGAAAGAGATCCTTCATGGATATTTATGAATGCAAATGAGACACATAAGGTCCTTTCATTAGTATTTAATGTTATTAAAGTTTTAACAGAACTTAAATATCACAGAAAAGAGTAATTAAATCTTAGATGTTTTCTGCACAACAGTTTCAGTTTATGTGACCTTTTGTGACAACTTTCAAAAATCTTTATAGTTTATGAATCTTTTCATTGTATCTGCATATTAGATCACAGCAAATATCAATGCCTGGTTTCATTTTAGAAAAATATGAAACTAAGATTTATGACCTGCCCTCCTAAACATACCAAGAAGGGAATTCACATAATTTCTCACTATTTCTAGAGGAAGCCTTTGACACCAGTACTGAGAACGCTATAAAATTAAATATTAGAGGCTCAAATTGCTAAATATTCTATAAGCTATGAAAAAAATACTTACCCACTCCCATTCCTGGAAAATGCATTAACTAATGTCCCTCAAATATTTTTCCTTGGATTAGGTGGAAACAGTTCAAACCCCAAGAAGACACATAGCTTTAACTTGGAATGTTGGCTGTTAAGAGTGTGCATTGCTGGAAAGTAATTAAACCACCTTGTATCCTCACTTAAGAGAGATTATAAAAACCCAGAAAAGAGTCCTTCAAGGAAAAAATGTTAAAACTGTTTAAGTTAATTTAGCACATTAAATTTCATGGTATATACTATGGAATTGTTACAGCATTCATTTTAACTTAAAAAAATAACTGATAATATTTGCCTTGGAATCTCATACAATTTTTCTTCACATCTATTGTAAAATACCAACACCAAGTATGGAAAGGCTACAGGCTAGAACTTTTAAAAGCACTAACAAGGGAGAAATTTTGGAAAAAAAAAAAAAAGGAAAAAATCCAAATAGCAAATACAGAAATCAATGCAATCACATCGATTTAAGCAAAGTCCAGAGTCTATGAAAATCTTTTGTGATGGGAGATCTGTAGCACAGCAATAAAAGGGGATGCATAGAGGTATTAGGAATCTGGGAACCTTGGTGGTTTCTAGACTTATTGATAACCATGACTGGTTCCAGAATGACAGAGCTAATCCCAAAGTATTATTGTGAAAAATATTCTTTTTCCCCAAAGTTTTCTAAAAATAGAAAACATATTAAAATGTACTATTATTCTCAAAAGAAAACATGATATATAGCATTTAAACAGGTATAAAAAGGCAATAGCTATTACATAAAATTTGGTAAATGTTTGAATCAGCATTATTATATTATCAATGCCCCACCACAGCACAATGTGGATTACTTTACTGTAAATGTAAGTCCAAGGCAAAAACAAAGCTCACCTTAACAGCTCCCATAAAAATAAAAAAATTAAAAAATGAAAATTCTAGGGGTACCTGGTTGGCTCAATCAAGCCAGGTCTTGATTGTGGCTCAGGTCATGATCTCACGATTCATGGGATGGAGCCCCATGTTGGGCTCTGGGCTAACCACACAGAGCCTCCTTGGGATTCTCTCTCTCCCTCTCTCTCTCTCCCCGTTTCCTGCTTGTGTGCACATGTATTCTCTCTCTCTCTCTCTCTCTCTCTCTCTCAAAGAAATAAACATTTAACAAATTCTGCCAGCTCTAACAAGATTGATTGATTCATTTATATTCCAATTCCAGGATTGGTCATTTGTTTTATAGCAGCAATTTCAAATTATCATTGTTCCATAATAGTTTTATAAGTATTTATTTATGAATTGGTACTGAATTATACTATGTTCTAATCGATGGAACAGAATTTGGTTTCAGGAATTATTATATCATGTAACTTTATTACATAAATATATGACCAATAATAAAATATTTGTATATAAAAGATAACATATAATGAATACAATACAACATATGCTTTAAACATATGCTTTGTTAGGTGATTACATTTTGTTTTCCTATTTTTCGGCCCAGAAACAGCATATTCTCTGATAACTTAATGGTTTATATTTAATTACTATACTTTCTTCCAAGAACACAAGCAAACTCTCTCTTCCTTTTAGGAAAATTATCTGTTAAATTGAAAATAATGAAGGCCAGATTTTCAGTTACATAGAGAAATAGGGTAATTTGGCAAACAACAATGAAGACTACCCATTTCCAGAAATCTTGACCTAGTGGGCTCAGTCATAGAGGTCAAAGACCCAAAACATCCATCTCTGCTTTTGAGTTACTCCAATGGCAGCAGCCCATCTGGCAGTTTTGACTGGTTCAAAGGTTTATTATTTCTTGGCAAAAATATATTACATAACTGTGAAGTATCACAATAACCTAAGATTTCAAGCTTTCTTGTTTTTTTCTTTTTAAGGATTTTTTTTTAATTTTTTTTTGACGTTTATTTATTTTTGAGACAGAGAGAGACAGAGCATGAACGGGGGAGGGGCAGAGAGAGAGGGAGACACAGAATCAGAAACAGGCTCCAGGCTCTGAGCCATCAGCCCAGAGCCTGACGCGGGGTTCGAACTTACGGACTGCGAGATCGTGACCTGAGCTGAAGTCGGACGCTCAACCGACTGAGCCACCCAGGCGCCCCATTAAGGATTTTATTTTTAAGTAATCTCTACACCCAATGAGAGGCTCAAACTCACAAACCCAAGCTCAAGAGCCACGTGCTCTACCGACTGAGCCAGCCAGGCACTCCTAAGAGTTGGAGCTTTGTGGGTGGCACTGTAGAGTGGTGGAGAGAAAACCATCCTCCGCTACCCTGTGGCCCCTACCAAGTCACTTGGTATGTTTCAACCTCAGCTTCCCACATCCCTAAACCAGTAGAGAAGTGTTTGTCTTGCCTTATTCCAAGGATTTCTCAAAGAATCAAAATTAAGTAGCATGTATGAAACACTCTGTAAGACACAAAGTGTTCAAATGGAGTGGTATTAATAATTACAGCAAAAATCATAGTGATTATTCAGGAATAGAGCATTTATCTATAATCGGGTTTTCTAAGACTAGGACTCTCTGGGTTTAAGAATTTAAAGAATTGGGGGCACCTGGGTGGCTCAGTCCATTAACCATCCGACTTTGGCTCAGGTCATGATCTCAAAGCTTGTAGGTTCGAGCCCCCACATCAGACTCACTGCTGTCAGCACAGAGACCGCTTCAGATCTTCTGTCTCCCTCCCTCTCTGCTCCTTCCCCTCTCATGCTCTCTCAAAAATAAGTAAACATTAAAAAAATAATAATTTAAAATTTATAAAGCAAAAAGCTGAGTGAACCTTCTAAAAAGTAACTTTGAAAAAGTACCAATACTTCTGAGCAAAACAAGGCTAGAGTTGTCCCCTGCCCTAGGACAGACATCAAAATATCTCTACATAGCATGGTCTATTCTCCCCTGGTCACTCCAAAACAGTAAGATTTATGAACCCCTTCCATCTCTATTATTTAGAGAAAAGTCCTCCTAAGCCTAATGGCTAATGAAGGCTTCTCATTACTCATTTTTCACCATGCACTTGAAGGCCACTCTGCCTACTTAACAAACCGACATCATTTCTAATTAGATACATTGAAGTATCTAAAATAAACACTGCAACAACTTTCAGTAACAACTATACAACACCATTTTTAAAAAGAAATAGGAATGTTTAAAAAATTCGTCTAACCCTTTAGGGCCTTCATACCTGAAGATAGCAATAAAAGGGGAGATCATTTGTGTAAACTGTACCAAAATAATGAGACATTTCCAAGTTTGTGTTTGAAGTTCCTTAAACAAGGTGGCCTTTTTAGTGAGTGGAGATAAAGGTTTAAACCATTTTAGGGACAGAGCATTTGGCTGGCATCCTGCCACTTTCTACACCAGATAATTTCGGTTGCTGCTGTTTGTCTCATATGTTTTTTATTCTCCCTCTAGGGAAGTCAAAGCCTTTTCACTTGCAGGCAAATTTTACTGTAGCTCTGGTAACTACTTTACAAGGTGATAAGCATTCACAAGAGGCTTTTATTAGGCCGGTAGCTAAAGGAAAAACTACATGCACATATTTAGACAACATGTGTGAAATGGAAAACTTTAAACATATGAGAGTTCTATGTCAGCCTACTAAAAGTGCATATCCCATGAAAAATATGGGGGTTTAAGGAACGGACATGCTCAACAGGCTAAACAATATCTAAATTTGTATATTTTCATTTCCATTAACTCAACATAATAGCTTTTTAATGAAGTATATCAAGTCAGCGTCTGCTAACCCACTGCTATCTGATTTTTCCCAGATTTTGTTTTCCTTTATCACTTTTCCAAATGATTTTGCAAAATTAGAACAGAATCCCTTGGTTTTACCATGTTTCTTCCATTCAGCCCCATGGGTAGCGTCCCAAAGAAATCAATGGTCTGAACTGGAATATGTGCAAGCTATGAGGACAACCAAACATTCATATAGGAGGCTATTAGTTAAGACACATTTAAGGTTCAAAAGCACACTGAGGAAAGAAAAGATCATCAGTTATCAGAAAGATGCCTGTCATGAGGTATCTTAAGATAGGCCTTGGAAATCAGATAAGACTTGAGTAAATGGGGAGAAGAAACCACCTAGTCAATGACAAAAATAATGACCCAACGTGATGAGCTTCCAGGGCCCAGGGCTCTGATGAGGGGCAGTGGAAAACATGGCGCAACAGACCATTTGTTGGAAATCACTGTACTAGGTTAGTTTTTACACACCACGAAGTAACATATACTCAATGATATTCAAGCTGATCTCCTTCAGCTACTTGCAAGTTTCTATCATTAATCTAGTCAAATAAACTCTCCCTGGTTTGTAAACATAGAGTGATTTTCCTCACAACGTAACTTTTTGTGACCTTTTCGCTAGATGGTAAGCTTACAGAGAGTGAGTTCCATCTCCTACTCCCAGAACTTGGTCCCAGTGTCCAGCACAGTAGCAAGTACCAAAATAAATGCCTCCCAAATGCTACAGCACAGAACACAGGACTTTGCTGGCCCAGAGAAATGTCATTAGGAATAGGAGAGAAGAAACCATCAAATCTCAAAAAAGACAACCTACAGAATAGGGAAAAAAAATTCTAAGTCAGATTTGGTAAGAGACCTGTATCTAGAATATATAAAGAACTTCTACAACTTAGTAATTGAAAAACAAATACTCAACTTAAAAAATGAGCAGGGGCGCCTGGGTGACAGAGTCAGTTAAGTGCCCAACTTCGGCTCAGGTCATGAGCCTACTGATTTGTGGGATCCTGCTTCAGATTCTCTGTCTCCCTCTCTCTGTGCTCCTCCGCCCGCGCATGCGCGCACACACACACACACACACACACACAAAATAAACACTAAAAAAAATTTTAAAAACAAGCAAAAGATCTGAATAGACATTTGTTCAATAGACATATCAATGGCCAATAAGCACATGAAAAGATGCTCATCATTAAGCCACCAGGTAAATGTAAATCAAAACCACTGTGGGTATCACTTTACAACCACTAGGATGACTATCATCAAAAAGACAGTAGCGATTAGTACTGGCCAGGATGTGGAGAAACTGGAATCCCCACACACTTTACTAGGATAGCAAAATGGGCCACTCGCTTTGCAAAAACAGGCTGGAAATTCCTCAAATGGTTAAACATAAAATTACCATTTGATTTAGCAATTCCACTCCTATGCACGAACCACGAGAAATGAAAACATGCCTACACAAAACCTGCATGCAAATTTCATAGCAGCACCATTCTTAATGTCCAAAAAGTAGAAACAACCGAAATGTCCATCAACTAAGGAACAAATAAAATGTGGTGGAGCCACACAATGAAATAGTATTCAGCAATAAACAAGAATGGAGTGCTGACACATGTTCCAACGTGGAGGAGCCCTGAAAATACACAACTCAAAGAAGCCAGTCACAAAAAATCAGATATTCTATCATTTCATTAATATGAAATGTCTAGAATAGGCAAACCCATTCAGATAGAAACCTGGGGAGAAATGAAGCTTAACTGCTAAAGGGTAGAGTTTCTTTGGGGATGATGAAAATGTTCTAGAGTTGACTGTGGGGATGGCTGCACACCTCTTTGATTGTATGAAAAGCCACTGAATTGTACACTTTAAGTAAATTATTGTCATGGTATATGAATTATATCTTAATAAAGATTTCATTTTTAAAAATACAGTTTGTTTCGAATGATGAAAAATTTTGGAAATAGATAGTGGTGATGATACCACATTATTGTAAATGTCGTTAGTATCACTAAAATGGTTAAAGTGGAAAACTTTATGTTATATATATTTTACCACAATAAAAGAATTTTTTTGTCAACAGTGCAAAACAGAAAAATCCAACTTAATTATTAGTAAAGTACTTCTCTAGTACATTCATGTTATCCAAAGTAGGAAAATCCCAAATCTATAAGATTTTATAAGCCCATACATGTACAGAGGAAAAATATTAACATGATCTTGGAAAATTTATTCAAATAAACCAATCAGTGTAACAAGAAAAAAAATCTATAAAGGACATCAAAAATCAATTATTACTGAACATTCTGTTTTCAATTTTATAATTTATATACTTTGTATTTGTGGTTCTTTAACCTGCCTTAATGCTGTTTTTGACAGATGATGTTTCTTAACTGCTTTGCTATATCCTATTGTGAGAAAATTAAGCAACTGTTGTAATTCAAGTTTTAACAAATAGCATTTCTACTATCCTTTGCCAATTATGCTGTGGTGGAATCTGTGTAACATTTCACACCACATTTTTTCTCTTGCTTTGATTTTAGATCAACTTATTTCTAAGAATGTGAATTTGTATACATTTCATTTTGACTCACCAGACTAGATCTGATTATGTTGCTTCTGGACCAATTCTAGACAGATACTTAAACAGAAATGCACACTGATGTGAAAAACTAAAAAAAATAACATTTAAAAATATAGCACCTCTTTCAGGTTTCAACAGGAATGTAAATGTACATATACACATACAGACCAAGCAAAAACAACCTACTCCATAACCTATGTGCTTTACCATAAATATTTCTCTGCAAGTCTTCCCTAATATACTGAGAATTATTATTTAACATGATTATACTTGCATGTTTATCACTTTGATGGGCTTAGTATACAGCAAGTCTACTGTAACAGAGACAGGAATATTCCATCAGAGTGCCATTTTAGACCAAATAAAGTATTAACATCAGAAGCCAGAAAAATTTAAATGTCAAATACTAACTTTCTCATCCATCAAGATTCTTTTAAATGAATGAACACAGAATTTCAAATCTTTGATTATTCGTATATATTTGCTTTTCAACTGACAATCTTGAAAATCACTTTATCTGAAAATTTTGGTTGTATTAAGTTCATGAATTAAAAGAATTAATCCTTCTAAGAAGCTGTGACTTGGAAGAGGCACCTTGAGGAACAGAGCAACAAATACAGGCATAAATTATGTCTTAACGAATTATGATCATGTAGACACTATGGTGTCTGGTGAAATCTCAGTTTCTGTGATGAAAAAGAACGGTAATCTTTTTAAATTCGAGAAATAATTACTGACAAACATAAATGCAAGGGCTAGGAGACACCAGAAACTATATTTTTTATAAAATCCTTTAAAAACCAGTACATTTATGAAGTGCACGCTTTGTTAAAGATATTTTCTTCAGCATTTTACACACTTAGCTTTATTAAGTAAACCCTCACAAAAATTTTGTGGGGTAGGTATTCATTATGAATAGGCATTTCACACATGAGAAAACGGAGGATGAGGAGATTAAGTAGCCTGTGCAAATCTGCAGGAGTAAGAATTAGAGCTGGGATTGAAGCCAAGTCCATGGTCTTTCCATTAGAACATTCTTCCTTCCGGCAGCAAACAGCCTATCATTTAGCAAGATAATTCAGTAGCATCAGCTACTGCAACTACAAAAGGGCTCAGGGAATACCAGACACATTCCTGAGTCTGATTGGTTCAGCTATATTACCCAGATAAGAAGGAGCAATTGAACACGTATGCATGGCAATCCCTACTTACTTTGCCAAGTTTTGGCACACGAGAACGAACAAGGAAAGAACCAAAACTAAATTCAACATTAACATTTATGTATCTTAAAGCTCTATGAATCCAACCAGCAGAGACAAGTTAATGATAATACATGGAACACAGGACGCAGGTTTTATAAAAATCTTGTCTACTTGCATTCTGCATGTTGTATATTCCCCACTCTGTATTTTGGACAGGTGTTTGAACACGTCTTTGGTAACTGTACATTCAGAAAAAGTAGTCTAAAATAGAGTCCACCCAAGATCATCTCATTGGTTAACTTCATTTTTAGTTACACTGTGGTTTGTTTTTTGGATACCAATAAATAAAAAGGCATTTTCTAGGAAAAACATACATGCACATAAATTATAAGACTTACTACAATTCTACAAATTTATACACAAGGATGGGCCTAATTCTTACCAAAGCACTTCCACCCTGGCTTTCATAACCCATTCTCTTTAATATTCCTCTTGATTCCAGCTGTTCTTTCTCAGCCCCTTGTGAGTTTTTTCCTACACTACTCAAGCTCTAAGTTTTAGAGTTCCCCAGCTCTCTTTCTCAACATGCCTTCCTTATGTAATCACATCCATTCACAGAGATGTAAATCCTGAAATTTACACTAGAAGCCCAAACCTCTGCTATAAACCTCCATTACTACATAAAAGTTACTTTGTCTAAAAACTGAACTCTTGATCTTCCCCCCCACCCCCAAACCTTCTCCTTCTCTGGACTTCAGTAACCTCTACCCTGCGGCTCATGAGAGCAGACATGGAGATTCGTTCTAGGGTACCTCCTTGTCCCCAAATTTAATCCATCACCAAGTCCCCAAATACATACGCAACACATCCATTTTTCTCCATTTCTATGGTCACCATCCTAGTCCAAGTTATCACCATCTCTCGCCTAGACTATTTATTATTGATTTAGGCCACTTCCTATCCATTCTCTTCAACAACAACGAGTGAGGTCTTCAAGTTAAAACAAACAAACAGGGGTGCCTGAGTGGCTCAGTCAGTTAAGCATTCGACTCTGTCTCAGGTCATGATCTCATGGTTCGTGGGTTTGAGCCCGGCATCGGGCTCTGTACTGACAGATCGGAGCCTGGAGCCCGTTTCAGATTCTGTCTCCCTTTCTCTCTGCCCCTCCCTGGCTCGCATTCTGTCTCTGTCTCTCTCTCAAAAGTAAATAAACATTAAAAAAAAAGAAACAAAACAAAACAGATACCATTACTCCTCTGCTTAAAAACCTTTCAATAATATCCCCTTGTACTTTAGAACAAAATTCAAACTACCAAGCCTTGTATACTGTGACCTGTCTCTTCTCCATCTTCATTCCGTGTTCTTTGCTTCCCTCTCCATACTTCAGTGTTACTGGTCTTCTTTCAGTTCTTTCAGGAAGTCAGAATCCCCACTGCCTCTGGGCTTTTGCACATGCTGGTTCCTCTACTACCACCTAGGTCTATCCATGTTGTTGCAAATGGATACACACACACACACACACACACACACACACATACATGGGTGTGTGTGTGTGTGTGTGTGTGTGTGTGTGTGTGTGTTAAATGCCTGGCTCTTCTACCAGGCTATGAAACTATAAAATTCATGATGACAGGGACTATATCTTGATACTCCCAAAATAACGAACACTTTGCAAAGTATCTGACATCTAATGGGTGCTTTATAAATATTTCCTGAGTTACTGGTGAAGAGTTCCCTTCTCTACCAACACCCCATTCCCAGGCCCTGAAAGCAACCATTGTAACAATTTCTTTTTTATCTTCCCAGATATGGAAACATGTTTAAAAGGGAAAGCATTCACAATAGCCAAGATATGGAAGCAAGCCATGTGTCCACTGACAGATGAATGGATAAAGAAGATATGAGATACACACACACACACACACACACACACACACACACACACACTAGAACATTACTCAGCCATAAAAAAGAATGAAGTCTTGCCATTTGCAACAACATGGATAGACCTAGGTGGTAGTATGCTAAGTGAATTAAGTCTGAGAAAGACCAATGCCATATGATTTCACTTACATGTGGAATCCAAAAAACAAAACAAACAAAACAGACTCTAACATAGAGAAAAAAACCTGGAGGTCACCAGAGGGGAGGTTGGAAGGAGGATAGGTGAAACAGGTAAAGGGGATTAAGAGGTACAAACTTCCAGTTATAAAGTAAATAGGCCATGGAGATGAATAGTACAGCACAGGGAATATAGTCAATAACACTGTAATAAAATTGTATGGTTAGCAGATGGTGAACTACATTTAGTGTGGTGAGCACCGAGTAATGTACAGAATTGTCAGATCACTGTGTTGTACATCTCAAAGTAATGTAATATTGTATGTCAACTATGTTTTAGCAATTTAAAGAGGGGAAAGAGCTCAAACATAAACCTATTTTAGTATGTTTTCCTAGTACAAATGTTCACATTGCATTTAAATCTAATAAAAAATTTTAGAAAGATAATTAAATAGTGCTAGAGCCTAGATAATTAAAATGTAGTAAAAACACCTGTTGACTATAAAAAGGAACTGTTACACAGAAAGAGGCCATTACCATGTGAATCGTCAACATGTCAACAAACCTCTGCTGAACATCTATTACGTACTAGGCTCTATGCTACACAAGACAGGTGGCTCACGTCAGTAACTAATTAACCAACAACTGTATCACTATGGTAAGTTTTAAGAGTCAGTTGGTAAGAAAGCTTTTTCCAAAGAATTCTAATTACAAAGTGGTTAGTTTCATTACATCAAAAAAATTAAATATTTTAGTTAGCAGTAGAAAAATCACTTTGTTATTTTTTTAAGTTTAATTTTTTTTTTTTTAAGAGAGGGAGAGAGAGAAAGAGCATGAGCATGAGCAGGGGAGAGGCAGAGAGAGAGGAAGACACAGAATCGGAATCAGGCTCCAGGCTCCTGTCAGCACAGAGCCCAACCCGAGGCTCAAACCCACGAACCCCAAAATCATGACCTGATCCTAAGTCAGACGCTTAACTGACTGATCCACCCACTTTATTTTGTCAGTTTATAAATGTATTGGATTTTTAGTCCGTTGATTTAAAAGTCCCATATTTGAGGAAAAAGAAATGCAGGTTGTGCTCGGTCCTTATCATATTAATTGTAGTTAACTGAAAAGTTCACAGTTCTTTCTCAGCAAGCCAGTGGTGTCATGTGTATTCAAGTTAATGTTGGCTTAATAAGCGGGGAGAATCTCAGCTTTCATTGTAATTGTTTTCATTCACTGTATTAAAAATTGTTTAAAAAAAACTACTTTATTTTTTTTTCCTTGCACTTAAAAGGATTCAAACTTCTAATAAGTTAAACACCTGGGGAAACTTCATTAAGCACTATTCCCTGAAATTATTGCTTCACCATGCAAAATGGGGGCTTTATAACCTGAAGAAGTTAATGTAACGTGCACTACTGCTCAGGGATTCACAGTGGCAGTGGGAGACGCTGCCATGCTATTAACTTAATTAATGTTTCCATCAAATGAATGGAGTGCAGGAAAAAAAAAAAAAGCATGCCTAAAAATCAGGGTTTAACAAGGATTTAGAGAAACAGTGAATTCCTGATTTCAGTATTCAGCTGAGGAAGACTTTAAATTTATTTCTGCTCGCAAACTGTCTTTAATTCTCATAGCTACATGTCAAGACATAAACGGACTCTGGATGAAGTCCAGAGAAACGGAAACGATTACAAAATCTATTGATTGCTATAGGTAGTAAGCTATAAAAAGGGTTATGAAGCTTCAGAATGGGAAGAGTAATACAAAAGGCAGATTATAAGAGTGGACAGTGTTATGAACGGTTACACAAGGAATGTCCTACTTGAATTTGCTCACCAAATTTCAAAATTCTTCAGATTTCTACACCAAAGCCAATCCCAACTTAAAATCTGAAACAATTTAGGTCAAATCAAGTATTACCTTAAGCTGTGAAGAGAAAACATCAATCTTATACGAACTGGTGTAAAGCTAAATTTACAACAGTTTGAAGGAGGATTAACAGGACACTTTTAGTTGATATGTGACACACAGGGTAGTCGTGAATTCTCACACAACATCTTTCAGGTGGATGTAAAAAATATACAGGTTTGGACGAAATAACGGAACTCTTTTGCTTCGTATTAAAATTTGCTACCGACCAGTTTTCAAATGAAAGTTTTAGCCTGCTGTTCAGAATTTCAAATATGCCTCATGCCTTGAAAGTAGTAGTGATTCCAGGGTTTCAAGAACTTTTAAAAATTATGCTCCTATTAGAGGGAAATAAAGGGGGCTCACCACATAGTAATTAGATACTTAGCAGTCTTAACTTGTTTAAGCTGCCTTCCTATTTTCCCCATTGACACAGGAACTGCAAAGCTTTACTCAGATTTCTCTACAGGCAAGCCCTGGCTAACCTTCCTGTGCTCCCCTTGGTACAAAGACGTACAATCTGAACATCTTTATAGGTTTCTTGAACCAATCAATGACAAGTGGGGTCCTTTCTTCTACTGTTCATGAATTCATCATCTTTCCAAAGTGGCAACTGGAAAATCCTATAATTTCTCAGAAGATCAGGAAATACCTTGATTAGTATAAACTTATGTTTATATTTTTTATGTATATATTTTTATGTATATATTTCAAGAAATACCAACTGCTTTTGACTCTAATATAAATATCCCAAGTTTCTGAAGGTTTTGCTCAACCTGCTGCGTCATTAGAAACACCAGTCAGCTTCCTTGAGAAAAATGGATCTTGAAGAATCCATTTAGCTTTGATAGCTTTGATATTTCTGACCGTTTTTAGACAGCAAAGATACTGAGGTTAAACCTTACTACACAAGAGTAAATAATCATTTCAAAGAAACACTGGCTGAGCTACTGACGCTTGCTGCAAAGAACTGTTTTAGTTTGTTGAGCACAACATGGAAAGGGCAGATGTTAGGAATGGGGAGAAATGCCAGATCTCACCTGACGTTACAGCAACTTACTGCGAATATGGTGAATTTCACAGAGGCGAAGCAAAATAATGACAGTGAGACAGAGACTAACTGCTCGGTGAGACCTCGAATGCCTGCTGATACAGTTCATTACTAAGTATGTGTATGGTCTCATCTGCGCTCTGTCAAATTAAAAAGTTGTTAATTTCACAAACTAGGCTAAGCTCTTAGTTAAAAATACATAGCCTAAGCTACTTAAGGTATACTTTTGTAATAATTAACCAACATCTGAAAGACTTCATTTTAAAAGTTTGTAACTCATTCAGATATTAGGCCTGAATAATGGGGCCGAGAAGTAAAACTAGTTTCTTACCCTTTCTCCTAAAATTTCTGCCAGCTCGCTAAGGAATTTGAACAACAGGATTCCATTCCGTAGCCCGTCTCTCCTTTTTATTTCCTTTTCCCATTCTCTGTCTCACCTGGGAACTCTATCTCACCTGTGAACATTGACCTTGAAACTCAGGCTACCAGCTAATTCTAAATGCAGCTGTGTCAAGGCAACTGAACATGGCAGGTGTAAAAAAAAACCAAAAACCAAAAAACAAAATGAAACACTGGCACTGTACTGTCCAGGGCAAAGACAGTGCCACTTTTGAGCATCAGCAGCATTCCACAGAGGAGGAAGGCTGGGGCTTCTGGCCTATAAAAACACAAAAGCAGGAGAAGCACATAAAGAAATGCCTACATGTGTTGTTAAGTAGCCACAGCCCTGAGAGCTCAAAAAAGGAGCAAATTATTGGTAAAGCTAAAGCAAGAAAATGTTCTTAATGCATAGCATTTGTCACATAACCATAAACCATAGTATATTTGGTTAGAAGGACATATAAAGTTCATTTATATCCAGTGCTTAATGGAAGTTTTTTTTTACATTCATATTATTTCGTAATGCTTTAATATTGAGGCAATGACCTAGTGTCAACTGACCTTGAACAATAGTCCATTAAATGTCACCAGATCCTGCCTGAACCAGTGGTTAGCATCAAATACTACCCTAAGGTATCCAACTCAAATAGAGATGATTTAAATTTTATGACTTGACGAATACAGCAGTGATTTATTTTCTGGCACCATGGGCACAGGGAGAACAAGCTTCTGTTTTGTTTGTTTCATTTTCAAGTTCAGCGAGTCAGATCCCATACTGGAAAAATTTCATAAAGTATAGTAAATCCTTCCAATGCCTACTCTATGTCTTGGTCATATGCTGAACATCTTTAAGAAAGTGCACTAATTCTTTTAATAGCTAACTATTGTTTAATATTCTGTAGACACTTTTATCAATTCAAAATAATTATAATTCTATACATATCAAAATGACATTTTTCTATTAGTTTGGCTTTCTATTAGTTTGGATTTTAGAATCCATGTTTTCAATTGATAACGTGAAAAATTGGATTATGTTGTTGCTTGGTTTAAGGTGATTAGTAAGACAACGTTTTAATAACACTGTATCTTCCATTACATAATAATGGCTAATGTTTACTTTGGACTTAGTGTATACACATGCTGGGCTAAGCCTTTGGTATACATCATCTCATCTAATCTATAACAATCTGATAAATTAGGCATTATTATTCTGTTTTAAACATGGGGAAACTGAGGCAAAAAGATAGTAAGTGTCCAGCCCAAAGACCAATAGCTAATTAATGTTAGATATACCATATTTGAACTCTGGTCTAATGAGCTTCAGAAGCCAAGCCCCCGGACAGTAGGGTAGACGGTCTCTCACTGGGATCTCCTACTGTAATTCAATACAGATAACATGCAGGAAATGATATGGTCCAATAAGCCATGAGAATTACTCAGGCTAGCTTCCTACCAATGATGAAGGACCACTCAGTAAGGAAAACCTAAATTAAATCTCAGGATGAGTTCTGTAAGTCAAATATATAGACGCTTATTGAGAACATGCAAAAGAGAGGAGAGGCAAAGAAAGAAACACACTTCAAGAAAAAGAAAATACTCAGGATTAGCTCAAAAGAAATGAATACACCAACTTTATACTATGGTGCTTCTACATTTTATCATAAAACCTGGGTACTATAAAATTATGCAACCTTCCCACATTAGACACTCTTTCTTATATTACTACACATAAAAAGACAATATGCCAAGCTTCAAGGAGACCAGTTTAGCAAAAATGTGCAGATAAACAAAGCAAAAACAATCATTTTCTGTTAGATGAAAGTGTAAGGGTCACTAAAACTGTGTAAATCTCAGCATATACACCAAAATAATGGTACAACCATTGATGTGTCATCAGAACGAATAAAACTGTCATAGGTTAAATAAATCAAGTAATACTGAGTGTTTTCTACTAATTTTGCTTTTTACTTCTACTGTGGCGGTAGTCCTTCTTGAGGCTTTTGATCCTCCAACATGACCTAGATGATCTGCTCTGGAGATTAAATAATGGACCATACAAAACCCAAACTTAAGAACTGGAGACAGGCTTAGGCAGAAACCTCGGCTTTCTGCTGGTCAGAAGGAGAAACTGCTGTTGAGTGAGCACCCATTCTGTGCCCTACGGTGGGCTGCACAGTTCACATCAATTATCAGATATAAACATCACGGCAGCCCTACTGAGACCATGTCATCATCCTCCTTTCAAAACTGAGGAAACTGAAGCCCAGAGAGGTTAATTAACTCACCAAAGTCCCAGCCGGCAAGTAGCAGAGCAGAGATTCAGACCCAGATGTCTGATTCAGTAGACAATGAGTTTCTCCTAAATTAATATGTAAAAATTATACATTTTTGTGAGCTTAACTCCTTTTTCTCCAGAAGACACCAGGACTCTCAAAATGTAGGTTTCCAGAACCTGTGGGGCAGGGGTGCAGACCAAGCCAAGACAAGGCACACCCTCACGGAGCAAGGCAGCCATCACTTCAGGAGAAGCAGAGGGGTCTTTGGGGAAACCAGAGGCCCTGTGACCTCTGGCCACCCCAGTTGTTTTCAGTTTGTTTTCTAACACAAGGGGAGGAGAAGTGACCATCTCTTTAGGCAGCCATTGGAAGCCAGGCTCCAGCCATGCTGGATTACTTGTTAGGGGATGACACCTGCCCTCCAAATTGTGGAAAAGCTCTGAGTGACACAGTGACTCTCATCTCAACCCACTGAGGTACAAGTCTGTCATTTCTTATTTTGCCCTGTCATTTTATATGAAGACATTAAGAAATAACTTTAGGATTCAAAGAGAGAGAACTGATTCTTAAAGAATAAGACTTCTGGAAGAAACATTTATAGGAACTTGATTAGATGAAGAAAAATATGTTCTGTGAAAAAAAAAAACACAAATAAATAAGGGTTCTGTGCACATCAGAAGGCCTGCATGGATAAGATCATCTGAAGAGCACATTAGAACAAAATGAATAAAGACAACTAAACCTGAAAGTATTGAGTGAACAGATACAATCTAAATAAACAGAACTCTTCCAGATAAAGACAGAAGTAGAAACTCACAGGCAAAGAGGCACATACATCTACCTTCATCAAACTGGAGAGGTGGAAAAATGGAGCTGTACCTGAAGACCAATGGTTGAGCACAAGTGCTGGGACTCAGGAGGAAGAAATGCAGTGATCTCAAAATTGAACTACAAAAATCTAAAACACTAAAAAAAGGGATCATTCTCAGGAAGACGGTCTGACTAGCAGGCATCTCCAAAGACTATGCTTCTCAAGTCATACTATGCAACATTCGTACTGGGAACCAAGGAGATAAATGACTAATTTATATCAGTGACTTAAGTGCAGCCTGTACTAATAACACTGAAAACCCCAACTGCAATCTGGAAAGCCCAAAAGAATGCACTGAAGTCATCGGGAAGGATAACACAGAAATCCATTTGATGTATTTTACCAGAATATTCAAAAGACAATACTATCTCTCAAAAGACAATACCAAATGGCAAAGCCCTTTGTAATAAATATCACCACTTCTCCTTTATCAGGAGATAGAAACATTTTATCCGAAAAATCAATTCTCCAGTCATGGGCACACAGTGAAAGATCCATTCCTAATGGTGGCACAAGATTTCAGGAACACAACTACTACTGCAAAAATTGTATGGGAGGGAACTCGTGGGTGTTCCCAGGTCCTCCAAAACTGAGTAAGGTGACCTTTGGGGAAGCTAAAACTTTAGGATCCACATAATCAAAACTGACTTTATAGAAATTAATTCTGAAGATGAAGACGTGACATCTTTCCCAGTGTTTCTCCAAGAAATGTGTGTAACAAACTAAAAGTGGACTTGGAAAGTCCACATTCTTGTACCTTAAAAATTACCTTTAAATTATACTATTTTTCCTTCAAATCTAATACCATTATGGGTTATTTCTAGCTATAATATCTGTGCCCTCCAGAGTGCTATGCTATCAATCAGCCAACGTCAACTTTTCTCTTTGACTGACCTTGCAACAATATTCATTTAAGGCATAATCACTCTTCGCGGACAAATCATTGTCTATTAAACAGTAATTTATATGATGTGTTCCTGAACATTTTTTTACACCATTGGTTTTATGAAACCCAAGTGTTCCATGGTTGAAACCACTAAAATAACACCACCCTGTTCACAATAGATCATTAAGTATACTTTAAGGAGCATAAATAAAACACTTTCTAATCTTATATTTATTATATAATACAATTCAAATTGAATGAAAATGTTTTTTAGTATCAGAGTTTCAGGTCTTAGATATTTTGTGAGTATTATGGGAGACTGCAAAGCATTTTTAATTAATGCATTTGGGATTAAAAACATTGTTTTTTTAATGAAAAATAAAATTAGTTGGCATACCATTTCACTTCAGAAACAAAAAGATATAAAGTGATAATGAAAATTAATGGAAATTATAGGTAACTATTTCATTTTAAGGGAATGAATGGAAAATAAAAGATCACAAAAGCTTCTCGAAGGCTAGGCATTTACTTTGAGTATGGTGTGGTATATGGCTTCCTTTTAACCATGTTCCTCAAGATCTTAAGTATTTATGGTGAAAATAGTAATGGTTTCTTCATACTTTTCCATAAAATAGAGAATAATGAATCTTTCTATTTTACTTCGGTGAAAGCCAAAATAAGAAGAGAGATTTAACTCTGAAAAGTAAAAGCACCAAAATAGAGCTAAATTAAATAGATCAGATAATTTCAAAAGCATAAGCTTCCTACATTCATGAACTTAAGGGTTCAAATCTAAAAGCCTTAGTTAAAATGAAAAGTCTTAATAAGTAAAAGTTAGCTACCACACCAAAGTACAGAACCCAGAGAATTTCTGGGAACTGATGGGATTCACATCCACACCAGGGTAAATCTAATGGTTTAATTTCACCTAGCTTTCTACAGTAGAGTCACCTCTGAGACTCCATGGGCAAACAGCAGTCTCTCCAGGATTACAGAACTGGGTACAATATCTGAAAAGGAATGCTTTAACTAAGCTTATAGTTCTACACTAACTTTATAATAACTTTATTTTTAAGTTTATCTATTCTGAGAGAGAGAAATCGCAAGCTGAGGAGGGGCAGAGAGTGAGGAGAGGGCAAGAATCCCAAGCACGCTTTGCACTGACAGCATGGAGCCCAACGTAGGGCTCAAACTTATGAACCGTGAGATCTTGACCTGAGCGGAAGTTGGACGCTTAACCGACTGAGCCACACAGGTGCCCCTAACTTCATAATAACTTTGATCATAATAATGTGGATCAAAAGGTTTTTTTTTATAAGGTGGGGAAGGATAAAACTATGCAACTAAGGCATACACTGCTAATTCTTAACAATAACCACAAAAAAAGAAAGAAAATGTTGATCGCAATCATTTGAAGATACAAGAAAATTACAAATTCAGAATTATCTAAAAGAGCCAGAAATTGCACTCATATTTTCTTCTCTAAAGAGAGATACTTGTACTATGTATTATAGAAATCAAAAATTTTATCAGCAAGGGGGAAATTTGTCTTGGTATGTGGTAGCTGGATTCAAGATAGTTCCATGTTACTAATACAAATAGAGTAGGTTAAGCACATAAAATAGGTAAGTATAAATAACCCGTATGTTTTCATAAACATTTAAAGAAAGGTTCAGTGACAAGTTGAAAATTAATAAGATATTTTTACAGGAATATTGAAATTCCTAACTTCAATTGACATGGGACTGGCTAGTAGGAAACACTGCCCTGGGATTAATTCTACACGGTGTCTGGCCAACATACTAGCCTGTGTAGACATAATTACCACAAATTGCTATGTTTTCTGTGTACCATCCATTTCATGTAATCATATTAATTTCAAAGCATGAGCAATATCTATTCTAACAAGAGGACCACAATTCTAATTTAGGAATATGAAATTTATACTGGTTTGCTTTGTTCTCTTGGATAACAATCATATGGCTGGGGAAAAGATATTCCCACTAAACCAATAAATATAATCAACAAAGGAAACGCATCAGTGAAGGACCCAAAAATGTCAGCCTTCAGTGCACGCTTATAGCCTAGTAATATCTTCAGAACTATATGCCAAGACCACTGATGTCTTTCTGAGGTTTAACTTGGCATCCATCCGACGACCCAGAGATTCTGGAGTTTCCTGCCAGATAAAGGACAAATATACCAACTGGGTCTGGTGCGTTACTTGCTGCTGTTTTAAAAAAACAATGCCAGATTGCAACACTCTTTGTCGACAAAAATGTCTGACATTTCTGGCTTAAGACCTTTTGAGTCTAATAAATAGCTCCATTTCTTATGACAGAGGTTTCTTTCATTGATGGATTTATTAAATAAATAAGCAGTTCATCAGTTTACAGAATGTGTTATTTCACACAATTTACTATGAAAGAACTAGCAGGTGGTACTATTAAGAGCCATCAGTAGTAGGAATTGTTTCATAGATGACCAACTCAATCTACATTTGGAACACTGCCATCCTTTATAAGGTTTTTCCATATAACACATTCGAAGTTTTAGTGCACATCTACTCAGGGTGTTTATGAAATCCTTGTGCAACTTTAAACTTGACCTATCCCACTGAACTATATTTTATGGGACTCTGTTAAAACTGCTGTGTATTCATCCAGACCACATTCTTTAAAGGAACTTCAAGCCAGGATCATGAATGCAATTTATGAAATCACTCGGCAGCAGCTGGAGAATGTTTTCAATGAGGTGGAAAATCAGACTGAATGTTGGATCACCAAAAAATGGTGGTTATGTTGAAGTCTATAAATTTAAACTGCAATGTTAAAGTCTTACTCACACTGATTTAAGTCATTTTTAATTTTTTTCTGTCACAAATACAACAAAGATTAAGGTTTAAAGTTAACATGGAAATTTTTAAAACACCCAAAATGGCTATGATGTTATATATTTCTGTTAGAAATTTTATTATTTTTCCCATGTTAGAAGACTAATAGCAACCCATTAGAAAATGTTTTACAGTATCCTAAAAAGGCTAACATATATTTTATAGATCACTGATTCTCCAATTGACTTAAACCACATTTAAAAAATTCTACTATTTATAAAGATGCATATTTGTAAGTAAACCATTTCCTAATGGGTTGTTAAAAGAGAAAAATCAGCAGGAGAGAGATTCATTCACATGTAAAAAGAGAACATGGCTAAATGCGATGTAGTACCCTGGATTTAATCCCAGAACAACAACAACAACAAAACATATATGGAGAAACTGGTAAAATCCAGACAAACTCTGTGGTTTAGTTAATACTATTGTACTAATATTTATTTCTTTGTTCTAACAAATCTACTTTGGCTGTGTAAGATGTGGATGAAAAATATATTTCCAAAATGCTCTATAGTATCTTTGCAACTTTTCTATAAACCTAAAATTATTCCAAAATAAATTTTTAGCTTTTTTTCTTAAAGTTTATCTATTTTGAGAAAGAGAGAGAGAGAGAGAAAGAGAGCGAGCACATGCACATGAGTAGGGGAGGGGCAGAGAGAGAGAATCCCAAGCAGGCTCCGTGCTGTCAGCACAGAGCCAGATGCAGGGCTCGATTGCATGAACCATGAGATCATGACCTGAGCCAAGATCAAGAGTCACAGGCTTAACTGACTGAGCCACCCAGGTACCCCCAAATTTTATTAGTTTTTTAAATGTGATGAGAATATTGGTACCTTCCGTAATTACCTTTTTCTCTACCTTACCTATAATCACTGACTGGGACACATTTTATTTTCCAAAGTCGGCCAAAACATCTCCCATCACATGTGTTCCTTAGCAAGATTTTCCCATCAAGAGATGGTATTTATTTCTCTATGCCTTGAATCTGGGAACACCCTGAGGCTCTTTGACCAAAACAACATGGTGGAAATGATGCTGTATCAGTTCTGGGGGTAGCTCTTAGCCGGCCTGCTAGCTTCTACTTACTGTGTGTCTGGATTAGTGATTCTTAGAACCCAGCCACCATTTTATGAGAAACCCAAGTGATATGGAGAAGCTATGTACAGGTAATCTTTTTCTCAGCGTTAGCTTGACCTAGCATCTACCGATAGTCATATGAGTAAGACACTCTGGATATCAAGCCCAGTCCAGCTTTCTAATGATGGCAACCCCAGCCAACACCTGATTACAACCACATGAAAGAGTTCAACTACGAGCAGCCCAGCTACATTCAGTCAACCCACAGAACTATGATAATAACAAATTGTCATTTTTGTGCCACTAAGTCTTGGTAGCTTGTTAAACAGTAAAAGATAACTGGGACACTGGCAATTAACAAAAAGGAAGTTTATGCCCAGATGTATTCATGGAGGTGTCAGAAACAGAAGGTCTGACACAGAAGATCTGAAAAAAAAAAAAAAATTTGTTTCTCTTTTCTCTTTTCTGCCTACTTATTTCTCCTCACAGAATTTATTGATTATAGCAGTTGAGGATGATAAGCAAATTTTAGAAAAAAAACACTCAACTGGAACTTCACAGGAGAATCAACTTTTTTATATTTACCAAAAGTAAAACTTATCAGTTCACTAATGTCAATGATATTTTCTTAAAAGGGACAAGAATTACTCACTACATTTGCTTACTAAATAACAAGAATACTGTCATGAATCTCAATGGCTGGAGCAAGAATTCCAAGCAGAAGCTATAAGAATATTTATCTAAAAAAAAAAAAAAAAACTATATATATCTCTATATATAGATATATAATTATATATGTTAATATATATACATATATAACCCAAAGAATAATAGCTAACATTTATATCAGATATCCCTCACAGTCCCATGAGGTGGATCCTCTTACTTTCTCCATTTATAGATCAGGAAAATGAAGCTTAGCAATGTTAAGCAACTTGCCAAGGTCACCAGGTCAGTTAGGGTAGGAGCTAAGCTTCAAATCCAATTTGCGTCCACCGTGTGAGCCCTTTCACTACATTTCAGGTTATATTTTTATACCTAAGGCATCTTTTATCCATTTTAATAGACCATTAAAAAAATCATTCCAAACAACTAATCAAATAGCTTATTTCAAACTTGGTCTAAAATTACATTCCAAAAAAGAGACTTAAATTATTTCAAAAATTTTTTTCTAAAATATCTTTTTTTACTGGGCCAGTGCTATAGAAAAAAATGTTTGTGCCCTGCCCCCAAACCCCATCAAATTCATATGTTAAAATCCTAACTCCCAAGGGGATGGTTTTGGAGGTGGGGCTTTTGGATCCCACCTTTGGGAGGTGGGGTGATTGGGTCATGACAGTGGAGCTTCATGAATGGGTTTAGTGCCTTTATGAAAGCGACCCCACACAGATCCCTTACCCCTTCCACCATGTGAGGACATGGCTAAAAGTCAGCCATCTTTGAACCTGTAAGTGGTCCATCACCAGACACCAAATCTACCAGTGCCTCGATCATGGACTTCCTTGTCTCCAAAACTGTAAGAAATAAATTTGTGTTGTTTATAAGCCACCTAGTTGATGGAAATTGTCTTACAGCACACAAGGAGAGTAAGACAGGTAGCTTATAAATAGACAATTTAGCAAAAAGTCTTTTGGGTTATTTAATTACTATGAGCAAATCAAATACCTGGGAGTCTTGAACATTATACTCTAAAATGAAAAGTGACCCAATCCTCTTGATCTTTACCTCTAAAAGTCTCTCTGGAAGGTATTTTTCCCCTTTATTGAACTTCCCTACTAGTTCAGGGCTTCATCATTTCTTGCCTAGACCATTACAAATGGCTCCCAAAGGTCTTCTGTGTCTCAAACCTGTTTCCTCTACAGACCATGGCCCATGCGGCTACCATAGTTCTGTTTTTTAAACAAATATTTGATTATTTTACTCCTTCCATTTAGAAGAAAAAAAAACTTTCAAAGTTTGATTTGAAAATCAAAGTTCACCAGTTTGAAATGCAAAGCCCCCACTCCCACTGCTGCCCTCTCCAGTCCCAGCCATCTTTCAGGTATCACTTCTCATTGTATTTCATCAGATATTATTTGCTTTGAAAATCATCATTTTTCAATATCCTGCTTATGATTTTATAAACTCAAGTTTGAGTACTCCCAAGTTTTGTTTTTATGAAAAATGCATGCTTATCATCATATACCCACTTCTTAAGCCTAACCATTCGGATCATCTGGCTCAATCAGGAGTGGAGGAGAAAGTGATACCCAGTACACCTCTGAAGGAGTTAAACATGAGGATGTGGGCATATTTTTTTTCCTCTAAAAAAAGAATGAACTAGGCAACTATGGATGCAATTAAAAGTCGGGAGGTCTAACACTAGAAAAAGGAAGCGACGTTGGATGAGGCACCATCATCTGCTTAAAGTGAGGGCTAGCAGAAAGCTCAAGTGAACACGTCATCAACCTTTGTGGGCAGGTTAGCACAGTGGTTCTCAACTTGGCTGCACATTAGAATCATCTGGGGATGTGGAACCCTTGAATATGCTCCAGGCCTATTACATCAGAACCTCCAGGGGTGGAATCAAGTCTCCAGGGGTGGAATCAAACACACTCAGGTGATTCTAATATGCAGTCAAGGTTGACATTCACTCTGTTCAAAGACACAGCTGATGAACAAGGACCAAAGAAGAGTGCTGATGGCACAGATAACTAGAAAGCAACCATATATTCTAGTGTCCACAAGCACAGTTATGATTTTCTCTGGGAATGTTTAGTAGCCTGGGAACAGAGGCAGATAAAAGGAAAGGCTGGGTTTATCCAAAGGGGATCCAAAATGGATCCAAAAGGATCAAAATAACTGAGGGGTCCCATCTCACAGCACTGCAGTGACTGACCACAGGCTCCAGACTGGATAAGGAGTCAGGAAGCGGTGAGAGATTGAGCAAATGACAACTGTCAATTAGATAAGCCAACGGTGGCATGCAAGAGGGACATCTTGACTTCAGAGAAGAGGATTTCTGGGTTTAAGGTTTAAGATTTAAGATTTCAGGTGAGGCCCCAATCTAAGTGATTAGATAATGTAAAGCAAGGCCACAGCAGAGAACTGGTAGAGTAGAAAAGGTAAAATCATTGGCTGGGAAAGTCTTTGGAGAACAAGGGATTGAGGTTACGGTGTTAGCTGGGGCACCATCATGGATGTTAGAGATACCCAGGCTGATTACAGGACCTGGGAAAGGGAGACAGCCAAGTCCAAGGGCCTGGGAAGTCTGGAGCATAACCTAGAGCGAGAAGATGGTGTCCTTATGAATGATGTAGAAGAGAAATGGACTGAGGTGGCAGGGTGGAAGCAGAACGACAAGTGATCTCAGAAGCCAAGTCCTAAGTGTGTGAGAACGAGCAGCATCCATCTGAAAGGGCTGAATCCTCTCAACCAAAGGAAGACAATGGAGGAGCATCTTTTCAAACCATATTTGTTCATGTCACTCTCACTCACAGCTTCATGTTCATCAGCAGTTTCCACTTAAAGATAAACATATTAGCAGAGCCCATGAGGTCTAGTGTGAAGGTCTGCCTGACTCCCTCCTGGCTCTCTGCACATCAGCCTGTAGGCCTTTATTCCAATTCACCAAAAGTGCCATTTGCCCTACCACCAAAAAGCCATTATGATTTCTTGTTGCCTCAGTCTGGAACCCTCTCCCTTCCTTCCTCTCTCCATTCAGTTAACTTATACACGCTTCCGCTCTCAGCTCAAATTTTACTTAGGGAAGACTTCCTCAAACTTCCACACATGGTCATCTGCTCTCACAGCACTTATCAGTGCTGTAGTTTTACACTTGTTTAGGTGATCATATAATTAAAGTCTGTCTCTCCAACTGGACTGTCAGTTCCAGGAGGGCACAGACTGTAGAATGGCACATGGTAGACCCACTACAAATGCTATTGAATGAATGAATACATGAATGGATATGCAAATGAACAGTGAAAAGGCACTAGATGGATTCTTGATACTATTCTCATAGCAGCAAGAGATAACATTCCTCGAGTACTTCTTCCTATATGTGAGATATGGCTACTCACTGAATCGACACATCAACCTCCATAATAGGTTTTACCATCCCAATTTTATAAATGAGGAAATTGGTGCTCAGATTAAATGACTTGCCTGTCACCGCCCCCCCCCACCCCCCCCGAGCCAGGATTCTCCCAGGTAGAGGTACTCTATCTCTATATACAGCTGGCAACAGGGGTACCTACAGTGAAAGCCAAATTATTGCACAAAACAGCAACTCTAGATGTTTACACATATCTGGACTTGGATCAGTGTGCCTGGCTTCAAGCTGGTACTCTTCACCATGATATTTTACAATAGAATGGAGGTCCCAAGGGTGCAAACTGGGTCAGTGGAGAATACAATTGGGTGGGGAGCTCAAAAAAAAAATCACTGAGGGGACAGGTAGACAAATCCTCATGGGCAGTCACAAACGATGAGAGAGAGGAGGAGGAGGAGGCAGAATAAGAAGTTGACTCACGACTCACAGAGATCTTCCCTGAGATGGAAGGGAGTTTTCATTCAAGTGAAGCATCAGGAAGGGTAACCAGTTCCTGCTCATATGGAAGCTATTCCATATTTTATGGGGCAAAACTCTGAAATCCCCATTTAGTACTAACTCAAATACCTGAGCTTCTTTTAAAGCAAAACCGGGTTCTAATGGCAGGAACCCCAATGGCTTGTGCTCACACAGAAGTAGAGTGGTTTTCGGTTGGGAACAGTACTAAACTGGCTCCTTGACATTGCAAACACAATTCCAACTTGCCCACGGCGCCAGGTCCAAAGCACATGAACCTCTAGACACAAATAGAGTATGTGAGGAAAGAAATTTCACGGTTTTTCTTTTAATCTAGTTTTGGTCAAAATCCAAATAAGAGACATTCACATGCTGTATTAGTTTCCTAGGGCTGCCATATTAAGTACCACAAACTTGGTGGATTAAAATGATAGAAATTTATTTCTCACAATTCTGGAGCCTAGAAGTCTGAAAGCAGGGGTCAGCAGGGCCATGTTCTCTCTGAAGTCTCTAGGGGAGGACGCTTCCTTGCTTCTTCCAAGAATTGCCTAGGTTGCTGGAAATCTTTGGTGTTCTTTGGTTTGTAGCTTCCTCACTCCATTCTCTGCCTCCATCACTACACAGCCTTGTGTGTGCATGTGTGTATCTCTGGGTCCAAATGTCACTCTTCTTATAAAGACACCAGTCATTAAAGATTCACTCTAATGAATATGACCTCATCTGAATCTGATTACAACTGCAAAGACTTTATTTCCAGATAAGGTTATATTCATAGGTACTAGAGGTTAGTGGGTCTTTTTTTTTTTTTTTTTTTTTTTTAGTAAATGAATACCTTCATTTATTTGTTTTTTACATTAGTTAATATTCAATTTTTTGCTTAGAAGCACAAAATCCTAATTAGCACAGGAAGATCTAAAGAAAGTATCCTAATATGAGACTATTAAGAATTTATTAATTTATATATTAAAAATAAACATTGGGGCCCATCGGTGGCTCAGTCAGTTAAGTGTCTACTCTTGATTTTGGCTCAGGTCATGACCTCAGGGTTGTGAGATCGAGCCCTGCATCGGGCTCTACACTGACAGCATGGAGCCTGCTTGGGATTCCCTCTCTCCCTTTCTCTGCCGCTCCCCTGTTCTCTCTTTGGATTTTGTGTCTTCCTCTCTCTCTGCCCCTCCCTCGCTTGAGCAGTCTCTCTCTCACGCACAAATAAACTTAAAAAAAAAAAAATTAACAAAATAAACATGTTAACTATTCTAGAATAAAATAAGAAATAAAAAATAAAAATAAACACTTGTATCTCTGAGGAAAATCACTATAATCAATTGGAAATTTAGCCAGCTACTAGGATATAAGGGGGAAAAAGTCCTTAACAATTAAGGCATATAAAAATCTCTACCTCCACACCTTCCGCTTAACTCCTTCAAGCCTTTTTGTTCCCTGCTCTACTCCCCGGTTTTACTGAGATATAATCGACCAACAAAATTGTATTAGTTTAAGGTACACAACATAGTGATTTGATACATGTCTGTATCACAAAAGGATTACCACAATAAGTTCAGTTACCATCACAGGAGACTCAAGTCAAACTGCAACACACGCTAACCCCTCATTCCTCCAGGGAGTCCAAATGCTACCTTTCTACAAATTCAGATTACCAGAACGTGGCACACCTGCATTCAATTCACTTCATGAGTGAGTTCTTCAGTAAAATGCCCTTTTTAAAAAAGTTTAAATAAAAACATATGAAAAAATACGCTGGTTTCTTCTACAAAACCACAACTGAATACAATAATCATTATGTCTTTTCAAAAGGCCTTTTTATAATTACCATGAGAAAAGTTTACCTGTCCTGATGATAATGAAAAGTTTTCTTTGCAAATTAGGAAGCTAGGTAGTTTATACTATAGTAGCAAACTTACGCTTAGTAGTCTACACTATAGTAGTATACTTACACTTAATCGTCTATACTATAATACTATAGTAGTCTTGGTTGTATCAGAATCACTGCGTAGGAGGGTAGGGAGGAAGATGATGAAAATGCGTGTCTAGGACCCACACCTAACCCACAAAATCAGAATTAATGGGGATGAGGCCCAGACATATGCACACCTTTTTTTTTTTTTTTAATATATATTTTTGAGAGAGAGAGAGAGCGCAAACAAGGAAGGGGCAGAGAGAGGGAGACCCAGAATCCGAAGCAGGCTCCAGGCTCTGAGTTATTAGCACAGAGCCCGACTTAGGGCTTGAACCCATGAACTGTGAGATCATGACCTGAGCCAAAGTTGGACGCTTAACTGACTGAGCCACCCAGGTGCCCCAGCATATGAACTTCTGACAAGCATCCAAAGTGATTCTGATGTACACAACGTGTGAGTACTACCAGGTGACGGTTTGACAATTTTTTCACCCCCTTTCCAACCCTTTATTCTCAGGGGTGTGTAGTTTGCAAGTTATATTTCAATGGTCTTATGGAGTTCATGTCCTTTATTGAAAGCTATACATTTTTCTATTTAAATTTAACATTAATAGGCAGTTTCTAAGCATTCTACCTCTGAGATACTCATTTGAAATAATACCTGTGACTGTATTTTAAGTCCTAATGCATTTTTTTCCCAAAGATGACATACATTCTCAAACAGATGGCTCTATTCATCCTCACCACTCAGGAGTACGCTGCAAGAAACTATTATTCTCTTCAAAGATGAAAAATAAAGGTTCAAGCCCAACTCAAACTGAGTATTTATTAAACACCTTTAATGCTCAAGACACTGTTAAATATCACCTCATCAGGAGAGGTTATACTGCTAGGGAGGTAACTCTCTGAATATGGAAAGGTTAGTGTTGCACTGAAACACTCCCCTGGCCCCTGATTCACCAGCTCCTGCATGCACAGAATTGCACAGTCTGAACAGGGGAATTATCTTAATTGATCAGTATAAGCAGTCGTGAACAATTCGGCATAAGAGCGCCAAGTACTTTCTTCTTGCCATGCTATTTTTCTCATCTTCATTTCACATGTAAAAATTCATTAAAACCTCTCAAATTTAAGGCTATCAAGTACCACAAAGAACTATTGTCACTAAGGCGAAAAATATATATATTGGTTTCCACGGGTTTCTATAGTTGAAAGTATGTGAAAAATTATTTAGTTGGTTTGAAGTCTTTTGTGAAATCCCTTGCGAGACCCAACTGTTGACTGTGGTTAGAATACGTTCAAAAGTATAATCAGATTGCATCATCGCCATCACCTGCTCAGAGGCAAGTTGAAGAAACATGTGCTCATGAAGCTGAGGCTGCCTTATTGTACTACGCTCTCATGTGGGCTTGCCAGAGAGATTAGTCACCAGTTTGCAGCTGGTTTCAAATTCAGTTGCTGCGATACCAGTGCAGATGCAGTGGCTTACCCTAATTATACTGCTCTAGTTTAATCTTTCCACTTGTAGCGTACTATATACTGGATCGAATGCAAGACTCTGAAAATTGGTTTCAAACAGAAGAGACTTCAAACTCACACACTCGTGACCCTCCCCGACAGCCTGCTAATCCTATTTCATCACTGTATCACTGGGGTCTTCTGAATCCATCCCAAAGGTGTCTTTACCTACCTCAGCCATCACGGAATCTCATTAACAAAAAAGGCAGGAAAAGCTGTTCTTAAAAAAACCACTTTTGAAATAAAAGTTTTGTCAGCTCCAAAGGTACTTTTTAATATTTATTTACAAGAATTTCCATTTTCTCCCTGCCTGCAATTCAACATACTAGCAAATCCTAAGGAAATTAATCTTAGTCAGTGGTTTCTAAATTTGAATGATGATCAAAATCACCCCAGAGGCTTTTAAAAAGACCCACAGATTTCCCTAGCTTTATCTAGGACCTACTGAGTCATAATTTAGAGGTTTCTTTTAAAATTAACCTGTAAATAAAGCTTATGATGGTACTGCTTCTGAGAGAGAGAGAGAGAGAGAGAGAGAGAAAGAAAGAAAGAAAGAAAGAAAGAAAGAAAGAAAGAAAGAAAGAAAGAAAGAAAGAAAGAAAAAAGAAAAGAAAGAAAGAAAACGAAGGAAGGAAGGAAGAAAGAAAGAACAGGTTTTTGCCTATCTCAGGCAGGTCTCTTTGTTGCCTATTCCTATTTGTAATAAATGCCCTTGTGTCAGGTATGAGGTCTATACAAGGAAGTGGGGTGAATTAGAACTCTTTAAACAAACAAAAAAAAAGAAATAAAATCCTAGCACCACAAATCCATAGAAGATAATCAGAGAAGAGGCTGCAAGAGGATATTTGTGGGTGTGAACAATAAAGGCGAGGGGTAAAACACGTATTTTCATGTAGTCATTATTTTTCAGGCATCTGTTTCAATTTGCTGGATGCATTATAGTTTTTTCTCGAAGATAACATGATTTCCTTATGATTTTGACAGTATACATTTTAGACTTTATGCATTTCTATTCTCTTGTTTCTTAATAATGCATTCATGCCACATTAAGTGGTAAACAAGAATAGGCAATCCATGCCTTCGCCACACATACCATATCCTGTATGGTATTAAAAAATTAATATACTAAAGATAGTTCTATGAGTAAAATAAAGTATATTATAAGAAATTCACATCAACATATTTCAGAATACCCCTGGGGATAAAGACAAGACATTAAAGTTACAGTGAAAACATCTGAAAAAAAAAATCACTCAAGTTCTGCAATATCTCTCCTTACCAAATGAATAATGTCAGTTTTACTCTATCGTCTGATCTAAAATTTAGAATTTATTATATACAAATATGAAGTTAAGCATTCTGCTGTAACAGGTTACTCAATACACTGCTAAAATAATGAATCACTGTGTCAATTTTAAATTTTTTTTTAATGTTTATTTATTTTTGAGACAGAGAGAGACACAGCATGAACGGGGGAGGGGCAGAGAGAGAGGGAGACACAGAATCTGAAACAGGCTCCAGGCTCTGAGCAGTCAGCACAGAGCCCGACGCGGGGCTTGAACTCACGGACCGCAAGATCATGACCTGAGCCGAAGTCGGCCGCTCAACTGACTGAGCCACCCAGGCGCCCCCACTGTGTCAATTTTAAAAACTGGATTTCCCTAAAGGCTAAAAGCTACACAACAATGATAAATAGAATCTACAGTACTTTCAGGTACTCTGTTGAGTATTTTTAAATAACTAGTAAACACCCAGCTTAGTTGATGGCTAACTTGCCCAGACAGACTTTCCTATGACAGAATATGTTAATCTGACAATTACTTATGGCCAGTTATAAACGTAAACAGCAGTGATGAGATTCAAACAAAATCTGAAGGTCAAATTTCAACTGACTCTCTCATCCTGACCCCAGTTCCTGACCCATACTGTTACAAATTAATTTCTCTGTTATTTAATATTTGTTTTATATGTTCAAAATATAACACAAGTTGTCTTACAACACTCAATATTGTTGATGCCCTAGAGAGGGCAAAATAGATGGATTCAATGAGGCAGAGGCCATCTTCTCCAATATGACTGTAACTACTTCTTTATTTAATAAGCATTCAGTTAAGTGGGAAATTATTTACAAATGCATGCCTTCAACAGTACATTTTAATTCAAAACAAGTGGATTATATGCATTTAATAAAGTAAATATTTTGAAGTTACTTAGAAGAAATACAATTTTTCCTGGCATTGTCTTTTCCCATATTATATTGTTGAACGCTGATTCAGGCCGTTATTCCGTACAACATAAAAATGTTTCTAGGGCATCTATATTATATGACATGAGTAATTTTTGGTGCTAGATTGCTCTTATCTTCTCCTTCTCTTCATATTTAGATCCATCCTTTTCTGTCACAGCCTGTACGGTTTCTGCATCATCCATAATTGCATTTAAAACAAACAAAAAACCGTGACTATTAGCTTACCGTATTGAGGCTCTTACTCATTGACAGAAGTCTTCCATTTGAGGTGGAACAACAACAACAACAAACTATGTTGTTCAGTAACTCCTGTAATTCAGAATGTTCTTACATCATAGTTTTCACCAAAGTTTAGTAAATGCTTCAGTGGATTTTGCTATGTGCTCTCACTATACCTACTGTTTTTAAAATGTTTGATGTTATCTATTTTATATGACTGCCAGTTTTGTCTCATACTGTTTTTTCCAAATTAAAATTCAAAGCTCTTGAGGCACCTGGGTGGCTCAGTTGGTTAAGCATCCAACTTTGGGTCAGGTCATGATCTCACAGCTCATGGGTTTGAGCCCTGCGTCGGGCTCTGTGCTGAGAGCTCAGAGCCTGGAGCCTGCTTCGGATTCTGTGTCTCCCTCTCTCTCTGCCCGAACCCCACTTGCCCTCTGTCTCTGTCTTTCAAATATGAATAAACGTTAAAAAAAAAGTTTTTTGTAATTCAAAACTCTTTTCTTCATATCTCCTCTTTAAACACTCCAAAATCTTCTGATTTGAAGGTTACAGCAAAGACATTACATTCAATGGCAATCTATGGCAGTTAGGTCACTTTCTCGAAGATCCTACGGGTAGGGATGGGAAGAAACTTAAAGTACAGGGAACAACACTGTCATTTCAGTTAAGTTTATTTTCAAGTGTTTCTGTGCTGAAGGTACATATGAATAGGAGAGAACTCTAGAAATAATTTAGGAAGTCCATCAGGTAAAACATGAAGAACCATATAAAGTATGTTATTCTCGAGTTCTAGGATTTGTGAATTTGCCTATAACAAAAACTATAGTTTGTTAGTTTGAGTTGCATGGCTGCCTATGACAACAGTTAGTCTCTCTGAATTTTTGTTTTGCTGCCACGTGCTCTGCTTTTCTAGGTCAACATTTGGAGAACAGTTTCAACTACATGGCATAATTGACCTGCAATAAAATTGTCATTATAGATAAAAAGACAAGTTCTTTGTAAGTTTTTGAATGGGTTGCTCAGAAGACAATTTCTCCCTACAAGTGGCAAACACCCCACATCTGACTTTCCCCCAACTTTCCACCCATCTGTTGCTTGCTTTAGCATTCTCACATAGGAAAGATTTGTGGGGAGGGGCTGTATTTGTAGAAGAGCCACCTGATGAGATTTCTGAGCCTTTCTTCTTAGTAAGCCCACCACCTAATTTGTTGTATACAACTTCCGATTGTTTTGAAGCAGATGAGAATTTAAAGACATTTGCAAATCAGTCTGATGGTTTTATAAGTTATGGCAGCCACACCTAAACTGACAGCTCTTTCTTTTTTATTTTAGCAATTAAATGATGGATTATTTCCACAGCACTTAACTATGTTTTTGTAGAAATAATTACTTCTTTGTTATACTTACATATTTTTTAAATTGCATTGTGCAATTACAGAAACAAACACGCATGTGTAGGAGCAAAGAGTGTGACATATGAACAGATCACCAGTCTGCTTGGAGGAGCAGAAGCATGTCCGCTCAGTAGAGAAGAGCCGGTACACTGCCAACATTCAGGGCTTCGCGGAAAAGGTGAACACTGATCATTTTGCAAACTCACCTAAGTGGAGGTCATTTAAGACTTCCCTTCTATACTATTCTTTGGGGAAAACATGGGACCCCTCTTTTCCAAAGTAATGGACAAAAGAGGCACTGAAATGGAAGCAAAGGTATTTTGGAAGAAATTAAAGAAAAATAACATTTGACTTCCCGAGTCTTTGTCAAGGGCCAGTCCTATACTTCCAATTCTTATTTCAAAGATACACTTGTTATTATTATATTTGTAAATAAAGGTTGTGTGGGGAGGATTGGTGCATATGTAATTAAATAACAGAAGTCAATCACAGAATTTTTCAATAGAAATGTTTACTTAGTGAAACAAAACTCCTATTTCAAAAAATTACACAATAAAAGCAACATTTCCATCTTGATACAGACAATATTGTATCTTAATTAATGCTGAAATCTGACAATCAGAACTCTACCGGTCAAACTTAAAATAGCTGATGCTGACTATCCACAAAGCTGTGAGCAGCATAGAAGAACCTAAAAATGCTAACATGAACAGATAAAAAATTTTCCATTTGTATTTAACTGGGTTACTCTCTTTGGCAACAACACAAAGCTTCCTCTAATGTAATTACTTCAATGAATCAGCAATGAAGACGGAAAGAATTTCAGCCACAAAAATTAAGAATTCCTGAATGGAGGGGTGGCTGGGTGGCTCGGTTGGTTAAGCGTCCGACCTCAGATCAGGTCATGATCTCACCATCAATGGATTCGAGACCCGCGATGGGCTCTGTGCTGACAGCTCGGAGCCTGGAGCTGCTTCAGATCCTGTGTCTTCCTCTCTCTCTACCCCTCCCCTGCTCACGCTCCATCTTTCTCTCTCTCTCTCTCTCTCTCTCTCAAAAATAAATAAACATGGAAAAAGAAAAAAGATTTCCTGAATGGAATTTCTAACAATATTTGCAGAATAAACGCATTTAACTTGAGGCTTTAATGACTCCAGAAAAAAACAAAAAGCCCAGCTCACAACAATACACAGTTGTTTGGAAGACCAAATGAAATCAGATATGTCATTGTGCGCTGAAATGTTTAAAGCACTAGGAAATATTAGGCATTCTTACTAATTAATATGTATTAGTTAACTCAGGGTGCCTGGGTGGCTCAGTCAGTTAAGCATCTGACTCTTGGTTTCAGCTCAGGTCATGATCTCATGGTTGGTAAGACTAGCCCCACACTGGGCTCCACGCAGACAATGCAGAGCCTGCTTGGAATTCTCTCCTTTTCTCTCTCTCTGTGCCCCTTCCCCACTCATGAGCTCACACGCACTCTCTCTCTCTCAAAAATAAACTTATTATGATGTAAAACTTCTTGAATAAAGATCTCAAAACTTATATTTCAGGACTTTTGAAATTTTCAACAGTTAATAACTCTCTGAAAGTTAGATTCTAAGTAGTCCTCTAATAAATGTGGGTTCAATAGGATATTCAGTTTTATAAAATCTTCCATGAAAAAAGGAGTTTTAGGCCAGTATGGAAATGCTGAACACTATAAACCCAAGAAGATATTTTCAGGACAGTAATAAACACTAAAAAGTTCTTGCAAAACATCTTTTACCATTTTAAGCTAATTTCCCAAACTTAATTTACACACAAGACTCCTTTTTTACATCAACTATTAACATTCCAAAAAACTAGTAAATGTTAATGTTTCTAATTTAACTCAAATATTACGAATTCTTCTCTTACTCTGTCCAAGTATGAAAGATCTGAGATCAATTTACATTGGTAATTTACCTTTTGTCATCTGTTATACATGACATGTTTTCACCACTAATTCTAGGTGAAATATATATCTATATTAAACTACATGTTGAAAAACCAGCAATAAGGGCACCTGAATGGCTCAGTTAGTTGAGCATCTTGGCTCTTGATTTCAATTCAGGTCATGATCTCATGGTTCATGGGACTGAGCCCCGAGTCAGGCTCAGTGTTGACAACACAGAGCCTGCTTAGAATTCTCCCCCCACCCTCCCCTGCTCACATTCTCTCTCTTTCTTAAAAAAAAAAAAAAAAAAAGATTCTTTCTCTGTCTCCCTCTCTTTCTGCCCCTCTCCTGTCCACACATGCTCCTTCTCTCAAAATAAGTAAACATTTAAAAATTTATATTAAAAAAAGGGGGCACATGGATGGCTCAGTTCGTTAAGCATCTGACTCTTGATTTTGGCTCAGGTCATGATCTCACGGTTCAGGGATGGAGCCCTTTGATGGGCTCTGCACTGACAGGGAGGAGTCTGCTTGGGATGCTCTCTCTTCCTCTTTCTCTGCCCCTCCCATGCTCCTGCATTCACACATGCTCTCTCTTAAAATAAATTAATTAAAAAAAGAAAAACAGCAATAAAGTCATCTAAAATCCAATTAAATAAATACAAGAAGGTAATAATGCATAAAAAATAAAAAATCAAATGTCAAAATTAATAGCATTCATAACAATAAAACAATAGTTTTTTCACAAAAACAAACATTTAAGGTCTCTCACATCAGCAGGAAGTTATAAAGTTGAGACAAAAAATTAGAGAGAATTACCTTGTTCTTCTTTTAAGTAATAATAATTCTGACCTTGAAATGGAAGTATAGAGGACAATAAACAGGCTATGGCCAGGGCTTACAAGCTTGAGCTGTTAAAAACAGCTTTTGTAACAACAGAAATTTCTTCCAAGCTCTTCATACTCTAAAGTACTAAAAAGGTAAGTGGAATATAAAAATCCATCAAAATAGAATTTATCCTCACAAAAGTTAAAAATTATCCCTTTCCTCCCAAAATATTCTATAAATGTCATGTACTAGGCTGTGAATTAAATCTCAACACATTTAAAGATTATCATTTGGCCCACATTCTCTGACCACAATGCATTAAATTAAAAACCTTCACCAAAAATATAACCAAAACAAAACATCTCATATACTTGGAAATCTTAAAATATTTTTAAACAACTCAGCAATGAAGTATAGACAGTGAAAAATATGTAAAACTGAAAACTAGTGGAAATAATACAAATTAAATTTGGAGGCTGCTAATTTGCATTTGAAGGGAAATACAGAGCATTTTAATGAATATATTAGAATATTAAAAAGCTAAAAATTGATGAGCCTAAAGTAAGCAACCAGCCTAAGAAGTCAGAATGAGACTAACAAAACAAATCCCAAAGAAAATGAAAAAAATTTTAGTTAGAAACAAAAGAACAATGAAATAGGATATAACAATGCAATAAAGAGGACGATAAATTCTAAAGTCAATCTTTGAAAAGACTCAGCAAATGGCAAAGGAAAAAGCAAACAATATTCGGGAGAGAAATCCAACATAACAACAAAAATCCCGGAGATTAAAAAAAAAAAAAGATGTTATTTTAAAATCTCTCTGGCAATAAATTGTGAATTTTTTTTTAAATGAGCAATCTTCATTGAAACTATAACTTAACCATATTGACTCCGTAGACTAGTCAATAATTATTAATAAATTCATTCAGTAGATAAAAAGCTACCCACTAAGGAAACACCAGGCCCAGAAAATTTTGCAAGTGAATTCTAATAAAATCAAATGTTATACAAATTTTTCCAACAAATTGTTTAGAAATAAGGAACACTTCCCACTCCATTTAATGAGTCTAATGTAACCCTTAACCAAACTTTTCAAAGACAGCACAAGAATGGAAAATTACAAATCTCACTCATAAAAATGTGTTGCAAAAATCTCAAGCCAAATATAAGCTAAGCGAATCCAATAATTTATTTTTAAAAATATCAAAAATAAAATATACTTTGACTTTACTTGAGGAATGCAAAGTTGTTTATACATTAAAGATTAAAGCAAAAAGTTACTTGATCAAGGGATCTAAAAAAAGGCATTTGATAACACTGCCAATTTATAATTAAAAAAAAAACAAATTAAGAGCAACCTGATAAACAGTATATACTGTATTTACTAGTTGAACACCGTAAACATTATAAGCGTTCTCTTCACAATCAAAAATGGAAAAAAGATGCTTGCTTTCACATTTCAACATACTTGACAGAGATCCTAGATAACTCAATGAGATAAAAAATAAAAGCCTTAATGATTGGAAAGAAACAAAACTCTGAAATTATTTAATGTTTATGATTACCTACTTAAAAAATCCAGAAGAACCTAAATTATTAGAATTAAAACTTTCATCAAGATGGTTGCCACAAAAATCTACATGTTTTTATACTGGAAACAAACAGAACATACAATCTTTAAAAAGAAAACATTTTCAGAATGACAACAAAGTGAACACCCACATACCCACCACTCAATTTAAGAAATAGAATTTATGGTTAACCATGAAGTCGCCCTATCTCACTCTCCCTTCCCCCCACTTCAGAGGTAAATTCTAAATTCTGTGTTTCTTATTCTCTGTTTTAATAGTGTTACCATATTTGTTTATATTCCTAGTTTAATGTTTCAGAACCATATAAGTGGAATCACAATGACAATGTATATACAATACTCTTTAGCAATTCGCATTTCTCATTCCACATCATTTATTTATCTGGGATTTATCCATATTGCTGCATGTACCTTGAGTTGCTTTGTTTTTATATGAAAGTGCATTGTACAAATAAACCACAGATTATAGATCTATTCTGATGATGAACATGTGCTTTACTTTGTTTTACCGTTAAAAGCAACATTGTTATTGGATATTTGTAGCCAACACCCCCCCAAAAAAAAACAAAAACAAAACAAAACAAAACAAAAAAAAAAGAAAACAAAAAAAAAAAAGGAAAAGAAGAAAGAACCTTGACTTAGGTCTAACATTTTATACAAAAATTACTCAAAACAGACCGCTGGGTTTATGGTATTTTTGCGATAGCAGCCCAAAGGGACTAAGACAGCATAAGCAAGAGGCAACAATAATATCTGGTCAGATCTATCACTTTAATGACCTTAACCCCAGCTGGTCACAAGACAGCATTACAAAATGTAACACAGGGACACATCAACGGACCCTTGTTTGGGACAAACGATTTCTAAGCAAACTCTAGTTAACCTACACACCTAGCTTTGTCCCTGCAGACTCAGTGCCTGACCTGTCAGCTCCAAGTCTCCCAATGGTTCACCTTCTCTCTAGAGTTTCTTCTGCTTTGTTTTACAGCATTCTACCCAACTTGGTTGGTGATTTTTGAAATGAACACTGACCTCTGGCCGATCCAGCTTACCCTCAGGGCTTATCTTCACAAAAGATGGTGAGGTAAACAAAGGATAAGTCTTCCGGACTCTCATTGGTTAAGACCACAACTGAGCAAGTTTCCACTGTTCACATCCACACAAGTTAGTATCACTTAAATCTACATTGCAAGTAACCTCGAGCATGATATCAGTATTCACACATATATAATTCTGATATATTTGAGAATATGGATAGAGAAACAAAAAAATAGAGGTTCATTTCAGACAAATAGGAAAGAACATTCCTTAACCATGATAAGAAATTTGTAAAATAGGTGAGGAATTATTATGCAAGGTGCCAAAAGACAGGGTATTGAATAGTTAATTAGCATTTTTTTTAAATGTTTATTTATTTTTGAGACAATGTGAGAGACAGCATGCAAGCAGCGGAAGGGCAGACAGAGGGAGACAGAATCTGAAGCGGGCTCCAGGCTCTGAGCTGTCAGCCCAGGGCCCGATGGGAGGCTCGAACTCACAAACTGTGAGGTCATGACCTGAGCCAAAGTTGGAAGCTTAACCAACTGAGCCACTCAGGCACCCCAAGTTAATTAGCATTTTTAAGGTTAGGGCTCTGTTTCTCCTCCCCTTCTCTTACCTTCACCTCACTTCTCCCTCCCTCCCTACCAAACCCACACACAGTCTCTCTCTCTGCTGGTTAAGAAATTCATAAAAGAGATCCATAACTGCCTATATTTGTATTACACAATATACACATGTGTATTTGGTATTTTGCATTCTTTCTTTTAACCACATTTAATGGCAAAAAAAAAATCCTAATATTTATGCCCACTGTATCTGTTGAAACACTTTGTCTCCATGGGTACTCATTTCAGTCAAATCAGCTTAGCGTGTACTGACTAAAATTTTAAGATGGCCAAAACATAGGAAAGCATACTGTTATATTAGTAGAATTTGCATCTACTTTTGAGTTCTATCCTACAAAGGACAAATATATTGACTCATTTTAAAAGGTTTCCTTTAAATGTTTCAAGTTATAAAGCATGCAGTTTGTAAAAGATAACTATTAATTCCTTAATAGAGCATTAAACCTGGTCCCATTATATCCAAAATGGTAAATGCTGTCTAGCAAATATGTGGGTGATTAAATCAGGGTCTCTGTCCTTTGGGTGCCTGTTTAGTATAGAAACAATTTATAATACATATACCTCTACAAACTCAAGCTGAGCAATCAATAATTTTGTCTTCCTTCATCTACAAGCAGCTTATTCAACATTAACTAGTAAATCAAGGGTGAAAGGGAGGGTTGTAAATCACGAAGAAAAGATTCATTTTACTCTTAATTCCCACTTGAATCTATGTAAAATGTTAAGTTACAGACAGTTAAGGAGAAGCTGTTGTTTTTGAATATGTAATTGCTATTTAGATGATAATGGCGTGGATGTCGCAGTAGAACCAGGATCCAAATTTGAATAAGGTCTTAATGAAGGAGGCGAGGAGAAGAATGAGGAATGAAATACAACAGTGTCAGCAACAGACCTTAATGAAGCAAATTACTCTCAGTACCTTTGTAATTCAGGAGGAGCTGCATAAAAAAAGTGACAACTAACGGATCAAAAGCAGGACCTTTGCAAACTAAACATGCTTAAAACATGACATCACTGTCTGGGCAACAAGGCATTGTGGAAGGCAGCCTCCGTGTTTGGGTTTTGCAGCTCAGATCGCAAAATAACTACATTAAAAGATCTGGCTAAAAAAAAAAAAAAAAAAAAAAAAAAAAAGATCTGGCTAGGCAGACCAGTTTCCTTAGAAAGCATCTTTATATTTCAAGTTAATGACATTTGTGAACAGAAAAAGAATGTAAATGTCCAAAGATATCTTGGCTGATTTTTTAAAGGCACTAGATGTTAACAGTAAGAATAGTTTTAAGGCAAAATTAAGCTGAATTCTGAAACCTATAAAACTAAAGAGGTCTTTTTTTTTTTTAAGTGCCAAACTATCATCTATTCTCTTATTAGATTTATGAAGCACACAATGCATTCTGCTTAACAGGTGACAGAATCGCTGTGCATATTCCTCTTAAAATCAATTTCACTTTTTGCAAAATCGCATTTAGGCAACATGAGAGCATATGGCATTCCCAGTGCCAAATGGAACATACGTTTAGCATGTTTAAATGATTTACCAAAGGTAACATTGATGATGGTACTAGAAGCGGAACACAAGGCTTCTGATTTCCAGGGAAGTCATTCAAGGCAAGTGAAAAGTGCCATAGTTACAGATTTAATTTGATTCCCAGAAGGGTATTTTCTCGTCTTCTAAGTAACAATAATTTAATGACCAAATCCATTCCATATTAATTTTATAGGCAGGCCAACAAACGTGGTGGATATACTTTTTGCTGTACAGACTGATATTCACAAAGGGCCACAAAAATTGATTTTTGCCTATTTATCCCAACTCCTCAAATATGTGTAGAAATAATAATCCTCCTATCCAAAGAACGCTAGCATTTATCGTTATGTATTTCTGACAAGAAAAAACTCCTCAATACTAATTAATAAGTGCCCTGACACAGTCACGTTACAGTTTCTAGGGACCGACTAAAAATAATTTAACTTCAAAGATAAGAATGAGACAAAAACATAAGCCTGGCAATAAGAACGATTTGCTGTCATCTCCCTGGGCCACTGCTAAGATCTTAGGCACCACTGCAAATGTTTGTACTGTATTGGATTATTTTTTAAATCTAAGTTAAGATGGTCTATCCAAAAATAACAGAAACAACACACAGGATGGAGAACATACTGGTTAAGAGCACAGACTCAGGCAATCTAGTTTAAAATCCCAGCTCTGGCACTTATTAACTGTGCAATCTTGGGCAAGTTATTCAACTTCTCTCACAATTAGCTTCCCCATCTGTGAGTTGGGGATAACAGTACTAAGTTCTTAGAGCTGCTATGAAGATAAAATGAGTTAAGATCATGTGTCATCATGGTTATTTTCAGTGTGTGTCTTTAGATGAGTTACTTAAGCTTCGTGTACCTCATTTTCCCCAACTCTAAAGAATAACAATACCTAATGTTTTTAGCTACAATTTAATTGAAGCTTCGGAAAGTGCTTAAAAAGACCAAAAACAGTCAGTGCGCCTAGGTGGCTGAGTAGTTTAAGCATCCGACTCTTGATCTCAGCTCAGGTACTGATCTCACGGTCTTGATCTCAGTGTTGTGAGTCCAACCAAGCCCTGCATTGGGCTTTGCATTGGGCACGAAGCCTATTTAAAAAAAAAAAAAAATCATACACATACTGTTACCATTGTTATATTAGTTTTAATTTTTCTTATTAGAATCACTAAACCTTGTGCAATTCCTATGTTCTGCTGATACTTCTTGAACTTGTCCTTCTCTCTTCCCATAGCATGGCCTCTAACCAGCAATGCTGACAAGGGTGCTAACATGACAGGCCCCACTGTCTCCACCTCTTCTAGCCTTTCCTCAACCCTACATCAATCATTCATTTTGTAGGGTTTTTTGATGATTTTTTTTCTTTTCAAAAAGATCATCTGATTTTTGGTCTGATTCAACATGGCTTTTACATATTTTTATTAATCCCTACTCACTCTCTTCCCAAAATCACACACCACACGCAAACACTACTGGGTATCGTCTACTCTTTTGAACACCTAGACTCCATGAGAACTTCGAATGCTGACTTTCACAGCTTATTCTAGGGAACACTGATTTCATCTAGTTTTGTTCCATGCAAAATAGCAACACAGATTTTTAATAATAGATTACAGGGCACAGATACTTTTTGTTTTTAAATATGTTCAACAGTTTAAGCCTGAATTTTAATTCATTGCCTTAAAATGGAAATACTCAAATGATTATCAAAGTAATGCATTAGATAAGTACAGTACTTAGAGCCAGATGATTATATAAAACACCTATTAAGCATTCTGTGATGAACACACTGAACGTGAACACTGCACAAAGCATGTGACCCAATCCAATCATATTTACTTTACCCTACACATTTTATTATGTTTACAACATAACTTGAGTGAGTACCTTCTTGGAACACTTGAAGTTACTTTTATTGATTTCATTCACTGGAGGACTTCAAAGCACTCTAATAATGTAGGTGGTTTTTATGATTAAAAACTGCAAAGATCCTACTTTTTATCAGCCAGTTATGTTTCCAAAACACAATCTTAATTTTCCTGAAAAAAAAAAATTGTAGTGCATCATTTATATAAACTTCATTACAATCCTCCTGAAAGTGAATGTGCTCATTTCTTTTTTTTCCTTTTTTTATTTATTTTGAGACACACACACACACACACACACACAGAATCTGAAGCAGGCTCCAGGCTCCAAGCTGTCAGCACAAAGCCAGACGCGGGGCTCGAACCCACGAACCAGGAGATCATGACCTGAGCCGAAGTCAGACGCTTAACCGACTGAGCCACCCAGACGGCCCTATATGCTCATTTCTTATTTTATGCAGTTCGGTTGGAGCTGGTCTAAGCAGAGATCTCTTCTGACCATTGCATAAAGGTTTTAAAAAGAAAGACTGGTTTGCAAGATGTGAGAATAGGAGCTCCCTTCAATTCAGAATAATAAAAAGGTCAGAGAGAACGTCAGCAGTGCTGAGTTATGTGGCTCCTGTGGTATCATTTCTCTTCTGCATGTGGACCTGCATGCTGGCTCAGGCCACACTCTCTTTCCATCCAGAAAATGAACACTGTCCAGGATCAGTCTCATCTTCCCTATTTTACTCCTACCCAAATAAAACACAGCACTATTTTTTTCAATTGATGACCATTTTATGATTAAAAACTGTAAATTAAACTGACATTTTGGTATAGAAGCATTCTCTAAGGCAACAGTACTTTTTAAAATTTATTTTTAATTAACTAACTAATTTTAAAAAAATTTTAATGTTTATTTATTATGAGAGAGAGGGTAGGGAAGGGCAGAGAGAGGAGAAAGAGAATCCCAAGCAGGCTCCATGCTGTCAGCACAGAGCCTGCCACGGCGCTCGATCCCACGAACTGTGCCAAAACCGAGTCAGACACTTAACTCACTGAGCCACCGGGGCGCCAACCCCACACCTACCCCCCCACCAAGGCATCAGTTCTTAAACTTTGTGATCTCAAGACCAGTGTTATGCTCTCAAAAATATTGAGGATGTCAAAGAGCTTTTATTTGTGTCAGTTATACCTATTGATATTTTATCATATTAGAAATCAAAACAGAAATTTTAAATATATTTATTAATTCACTTAAAATTACATTTTGCATGTTAACATAAATAGCATGTTTTTATGAAAAATGACTAATATTAAAATACACAAATGTAGTGGAAAGACAGGCATCTTATATTTGTGAAAATCTCCTTTAATTTTTGGGTGTTTTTAAACTTTTTTTTATGTTTATTAATTTTGGAGACAGAGAGAGAGACAGAGTGTGAGCAGGGGAGGGGCGGAGAGAGGGAGACACAGAATCCGAAGCGGGCTCCAGGCTCTGAGCTGTCGGCACAGAACCCAACGCGGGGCTCGAACTCACAAAATGTGAGATCACAACCTGAGCTGAAGTCAGACGCTTAACTGACTGAGCCACCCAGGGGCCCCTAAAATCTTTTTTAATTTTTGGCTTAAGAGTGGACAGCTGGATTCTCCTATCTGCCTCTGCATTCAGGCTGTTGTGATCCACTGTCTGGCTGAAGTATGTTAAAACCCAGGGTCACACAGATAATGCACTTGGAAGAAGGAAGGCTTCATGGAGTCCATGGAAGTATCTCCTTGAGAACTGCCGTTCTAAAGTAGGTGTGTGTAATTATATTAAAACATAATTAAACATCTCACTGGCCAAACAAGAAATAAGTAAAAACAAACAAACAAAAAAAGAACAATCTCTCAGGGGCTCACCCTACGCCTCTGAATTGGTTAAGACAAATTCTTGGAATCATCTGCACTGTAGGCAGCTGTACTCTGGGATGGTTTAAGGTCTGGGTGGCTCAGTCGGTTGAGCATCCAACTTTGGCTCAGGTCATGATCTCACATCTCGTGGGTTAGAGCCCCGCGTCAGGCTCTGTGCTGACAGCTCAGAGCCTGGAGCCTGCTTCGGGAATTCTGTGTCTCCCTCTCTCTGCCCCTCACCCGCTCACACTGTGTCTCTCTCTCAAAAATAAATAAATTAGAAAAAAAAAAAAAAAAAAAAAAAGACCTGGGTCAGGACCTCTGGAATTCACTGCAGGTTAGAAAAGATGCTTTTTAAATTAATAGGCTATTTCTTGCCACATATGTGGTTACATCCATACGGTGGACAAAGTTTATTGTTCTTTGTATTTAATAAATGAAAAATTAAGAGTCCTAACAAATTGGTGCTTCACTTTTAAAAAAGTTACAATTTCTACAGGTGAAATAAATTGGAGTGAAAATTGGTTCTTCATTCTAAATGTTGATGAAAGACTGGTTTAAGCGGCAACCTTACATAAGAACAGGAATTTGTAATTCAGTAATTCAAGGAACTGACATGATTCTTACTGGAGAACCCTCATTTTAGGCACATTTTCAAACTCTTAGAAAAAAAGAGTTACAAACACTGAGTGGGTTTTAATCGCCATTTTAGTGAGCCACAGTAATTATTTTTGGCAAATAAAATAAACTACATCTGTGCCCAATTATACGAAGAGTCATTCACTCAAAGTTTGGCAAGGAAGAATTTCAAAAGCAGGCAGTAAATTTAGTGTAGTGCTACCAGAAGACTGGCTGATGGCATTCTCCTGAAATTCTGCTGTGGCTAGTCTTATGGCTTCAAAGAACACATAATAAATTTATATTCCAACAGAACTGAAGAATAAATATAAGCAAAAACCAAGTGCCTTTCCCCTGCATCTAGAAAAGGGAAGTTGTACAGGTGGGCATAGCAACTGTTCATCAACACAAACTATTTGCTTTGTGAGCATTTTTTACAGAAAAGAAAACGGGGTACTCATGGTCAGGTAGGGTGGGTAGTCTCACAGCTTGAATTAGGATCAAATTTTACTCACAGTAACATATTTCAAAGATTATAACAGAGGTCAGTGGAAAAATAAGATTCAATTTAAAGAAAATCACTTTACAGGTTATTTTTAAAATGTCTGTCTAATGCATTAATAGGTGCCTCTCAGGGAGCCTGGGTAGCTCAGTTGATTGTCAGACTTCAGCTCAGGTCATGATCTCACAGTTCATGGATTCAAGCTCCACGTTGGGCTCTGTACTAACAGCTCAGACCCTGGAACCTGCTTCAAATTCTGTGTCTCCCTCTCTCTCTGCCCCTCTCCCACTTGCACTCTGTCTCTCTCTCTCTCAAAAATAAACAAACAGTAAAAAAAAATTAAAAATAAATAAATAAAACAGGTGCCTTTCATTTTCGTCCTTGAGGGCTGTTCATTTGGAAATTTTAAGAAATGATTAAAAAGGGGCGCCTGGGTGGCTCAGTCACTTAAGTGTCCAACTTCAGCTCAGGTTATAATCTCATGGTTCATGGGTTTGAGACCTGCATTGGGCTCTGTGCTGATAGCTCTGAGCCTGGAGCCTGCTTTGGATTCTGTGTCTCCCTCCCTCTCTGCCCTTCCCCTGCTCCTACTCTGTCTCTCTCTCGCTCACTCTCTCAAAAATAAACATTAAAAAAAATTAAAAAATAAATAAATAGGAGCACCTGGGTGGCTCAGTTGGTTGGGCATCCAACATCGGCTCAGGTCATGATCTCATGGCTTGTGAGTTCAAACCCCGTGTCGGGCTCTGTGCTGACAGCTCAGAGCCTGAAGCCTGCTTCATGTTCTGTGTCTCTCTCTCTCTCTCTGCCCCTCCCCCACTCATGCTGTCTCTCTGTCTCTCAAAAATAAATAAACATTAAAAAAATTTAAAATAAATAAATAAATAAATAACCTTAAAAAAAAAGAAAAAGCAATTTGAGTGTGACTGAAACCCAGGTTTCCTGCCTTCCAGACCAGAATTCTCCTACTTCATAAAATATCATATTTTAAAAATTAGACCTAATAAAATATGTAACATTAACACTGTACTGAAGTATTTCTTTAGAAGTGCAGGACCTCCAGGCCCTGAACAAGAATATCAATTATATTACCAACTTGTGAAAGAGTGAGTTAATAGAAATTTCGAGTCCTAAAATGTGAAATAGCCTGTCATTTCTGTACCGATATTCTCAAATGCCATATTTTTTAAAGCCAAGCTACAAATAATTTATCCCATAAAACTTAGCTTTCAATCATAATAATGGAAGTAATGGAAAAGCAAGATAATTAGACATCTATGTAGCGATCACTTCTCTACCTTGGGAATCCCTTCTGCAGAATTCAACTACATGTGAATATATTTCCATATACCTTTTCTGCCTGGGTTTCAATCTGAATTTCAGCTCCACTCTTTATTAATCATGACCTCCTCTTGTTGAGGAAATTCATAAAAGAAGACAAGAGAGGTCAGAAATAGAAGAGAGAAGTACAGCTGAGAGCACAGAAATAGCAAAAATGGTTACAGTGAAATCTTAGAAAAGATAAAGAAAAATGGCAGAAAGTGAAGACATCCGGGTGTCCTCAGTAGCAAGGGATCGGAGGCACACGTAAGAAAGAGCGTCTCCCGTGAACTAACCACAGTGGGACCTACACCTGCAAGATCTTGGATATGCAAAGGGGAGGCTAATAAACAGGCATGCGAGCCCCCTGTACCTGTTCTGTTAATCATCCTAATCACACTAGTCTAAGGCCAGGACCCTGCAAGGCAGGAGAGTAAGGTCAACTCTCAATCAGAAAAGCAGAGAGATGCAGAACATTTAAGTGAAGGAGGTGAGGGGATCAGAAAAAAAAAGGCTACTTTATAAATATTTCATCCTCCACAAAGCAACACAAATTTACAAGCCTGGGAGAGAGAGAGAAATCTGGAAGCATTCTTAACAAACAAGGCATAGGAAGCGGAACCAAGCAGTACAGCTTCCAGTATCATTTTTTGAAGGTGTGAAGTGTCATGTGAATTGTCATTAGTGCACTTTACTGCTTTCTTTCAGCAAATGCGGAAACTGTCACAGACACAGCTCCAACTGAAGGCCCCCAACCTTAGTTTCCCCTTAAGGTTTGAAGTTATAGGCTACAACTTCATCCTTATTAAGAATTTTCTGGGCCCCAGGCTCCACAGTGAGAGAGGAAACTATATGGTTCACTCCTCTAAAGCTATATGTATACATTTAAAAGGTAAGATGGGTTCCATTCTGCCTCACACATTTTTCTCTATGCAGAACAGAACATGCTAATTAAACGCTGACACACAAGTGAAATATTAACCAAATCTCTGCAGAGGTCCAGGTGTCAATTATATGATTATTTCTTTCCATAAGTGTTTAGGTTTAGAGGATCTCCACCCCCCCCCCCGGAAAGAATTACTTCCTTCAGTGAGCATCTCTAAATATTTGAAAGGCTTATAAGTGGGTAAAACATCACCACCCTTCATGAGAAGAAAGTATTTTTACTTTGACTTTGATTCAGAACTTTCCCTCTCTTTAAATATAGTTTTCTGGATATAATCTGACTAGAAGTAAGCAGTAGATTTATTTCCACTTATATAAATAGTATTATTTATTACTCAGAGCCTAGTTTAGAGGTTTTACAATGCAAATTCATCTACTCTCTCTCACTCAACTCAAATATTTACTGAACACCTAATATTTATATGGCATTATATGAGCACTAAGATTGTAGACCCTCACAAGTTGTGGTTCCCTGGCAGTTGTGAAACTGAAAAATCTATCTGCCCTTCGTCAGTGAAGCTTTAGGGGAAAATGTGAAAAGCTTGGAGGAAGGAAATAGTCTTTCTGGTCCTAAACTTAGAACTAAATCTATTTCCAAGATGACCTTCCAGATTGGAACATCACATCCACAGACCACCCTAGGGATGCAGGGAGTTTCTGAAGTGAAAATTTCCAGTGCTCCTGGTTTAGGTCAGTCTGGTGCCACTATTTTTAAACAGTTTAAGATTTTCCTATTTTAATGTAAGTAAAAATAAAACAAATCTGCACTTTGAATTCATAAATTCTTATAAAATTCAAAGGAAATTAAAATCTCAACTTCAGGCCCAAGTTTATGAATGGTTGGTTAAAGCATAAACATATTTAACTTTCAAATCATCAGTTAAAAAAAGAATCTACGGGACTTAAAAAACTCATTCTATATTACCTTAAAAAAAAAAAAATGAGCCCGAAAAGAAGGAAAAGCACAAAATTAAGAAAGGTCTGACATTCCCCCTAATCAGTGACATCAGCACCCCATCCAGTCGGGGGAAACCAATACTCATATGTTGCAGAAAAATTCAAGGTCTACTTTTGGGGATGCAAATCACTTTTAGAGGTGTTCATTTTAAGACAAGATTCTCATCCACCTCACCGTTAAATACTTGCTAAGGAAGAGAGGTGGGTCACGATAACAGGGGCTGAAGAGGCCAGGAGGGAAAGAGGTCGCTACAAACAGAACCCAAGAAGCAAAGCTGTAGTCCCCACAGGAAAACCTGGCTATCGGACAGTTCAAAAGCCTGGACTGAACTGCCCAAACAGGATCTCCAACTATATGATCTACCACAAAAAAAGGAAAAATATTCAGACAAGCTAACGTCTGCTGCAATGATTCAATCTCAAACATGTTTTGTTAAGTCACATGGGTCTGGTTCGAGAAGCAACTTCTAAGGAAAAGGCTAAGTTCTAAAAACACTGAAAGTCAACAAACATTTCTCACTTGAACTTCTACCAATTTGGTTGAAACTGATGGCAAAGAGGGAGGGGGAAATTGCAGTCACATATACTTATTAAAAAAAAAAACTAAAGGAATAAGTCTCTATAGTTAGTTTTTAAAGTGAGAATTGCTATATATTGCAACCTTCTCATAGAAATTTGACCTATCTATATCTTCATTAATTTCATCAAAAAAAAAAAAAGATTTGATGAAGCTTATAGCAATTCACAATAAATAAAATCCCTTCACCAACACAGTGTTTAGCCAATGGGCACTCAATAAGTATTTGAGTAGGCACTTGATAAATATTTATTGAATAAATGATTAACTTACTGGAAATTCAGGAATGGTTTACAAGGATTCTGTGAATCTCGTGAACTTGTAGGTGAAATATTGGGCCCATGGGTACATGGGCATTTTTTCAACAGATCCTCATACAGTCCATATCCAAAAAAGGATACAGCTTACTTTGAGTAATGGATGAATTATTTATCTTTCAGGCAGTCCACTATTAATATTGCTTGCTACTGAGATTCTGATAAGAACTTGACAACCAAAAGATTCAGATAACACACTTTCTGGGTAGAACCTGAAGTCCAGAAATTCTCTATTTCTAATTAAAAGCAGAACTAAATGCTTGGACAATCAAACAAGTAGAGGGTCAGACTGATAAGGAATCCACTCTAAGCAACGGCAACTCCCCCAAAGACAAGGTCATTTAACAGCCCTTATGAAGTGGGCTGAGGGAATACCAAAATTTTCCTACAAAACACTTCTGGTCTCATTAAACACAGTTATTTAAGCAACCAAGGAATTCTGATTTATGCTTCTCAAACTAGAGGATGAATACCTCCAGGAGTATATGTGGCATGTGAGAAGATACACAATGACAAAGGAAAAACACTGCAAATCTTTTAGCATCTCATTTACTGTTTGATGTTACACAAATTAAAGCATTTTATGTTAAGGGGCACCTGGGTGGCTCAGTTGGTTAAGCATGGGACTCTTAGTTTCGGCTCAGGTCATGATCTCATGGTTTCATGAGTTTGAGCACCACATCAGGCTCTGTGCTGGCAGCATGGAGCCTGCTTGGGATTCTCTCTCCCTCTGTCTCTGCCCATTCCCCGCTCATGCTGTCTCTGTCTCTCTCAAATAAATAAACTTAAAAAAATAATAAAGCATTTAAATTTTTTTTAAGTTTACTTATTCACTTCGAGAGAGAAAGAGCACAAGAGGGGTAGGGACAGAGAGAAGGAGAGACAGAATCCCAAGCAGGCTCCACACCATCAGTGCCTGATGTGGGGCCTGAACTCATAAACGATGAGATCATGACCAGAGCCGAGATCAAGAGTCGGATGTTTAATCGACTATGTCACCCAGGCACTCCCAGAAAAAAAGCATTTCATGTTAAAACAATCACAGCTATACTATGCACTGAGTGCAAATTTCACATGAGTTGAAGATAACACTAGCTCTGTGGGGGAAAAAAAATCCTTGAGACAAAGTGTCCACCCCAAAGGCTTTAGGGGGTGCATATTCACGCTCCTTCACCATTGGGGTGCTTTGGAAGATAAATTCAAGCAGAATTGCCACAGAGAGACCCAATAATTGTTCAGATTGGATTTTACATTAGCCATTTTTTAAAGTCTCTGAAGGATACCTATATGCTATCTGTTTTAAAGCAGATACATTCAAGGAAACCCTTCAAGATGAAATGGGTAAGTTATCTGTTTCATCGGTCTTTTAGAGATAAGCAAATTGAATATTGCAACTTGTCTGGCAAACACGACGATTCTGATGTTACAGCAATAAATACTACGCAGTTCTTTTGGATGAAAATTAGATAGCAGAAGTAGCAGGCAGTGAGGGATGTGTCCAAAAGAAAAAACAAAATCTACACAATCAGCACTGTTGTAGAAGATTGTAATCTCCCCCTTCAGTCCAGCAAAGGGTCAGGTGCACAGTTCATCAAGAAGTGGTATGTGCTCATCAAGATTTTAATGGGTGAAAAAAATAAGAATTTAAAAAAATAAAAAAGTGCAGGGTCACCTTTTAACTGACGTGTCTCAGTCAGTTAAACATCAAACTCTTGATCTCAGCTTAGGTCTTGATCTCACCATCGTGAGTTCAAGCCCCACACTGGACTCCTTGCTGGGCCTGAAGTCTACTCAAAACATAAAAATAAAATAATAAAATAATGAAAAATAAAAAGAAGTGCAAAACAACCTGATTTACCCTGGCTGAAAATTACCTGATCAGCCACAAGAATATTCCTAGAGTCTGCTTAGAACACACACTAAGACTGAAGTTCTATAGAACTTGGAGCAAGGAGAGAAGGTGTTTACTAAGCACGCCGAGTTTAGGTCATCGCTGGTTCCATTTCACATAGTCAAATGCCCAGGAAAAATCAATAAATCTGGGACCAGTTTTATGTTGTTCTTAACAGGTTTCAGATGGGATGTCTGAAAAGGGAAGTCAACAAAACAAAACAAAACAAAACAAAATGGGAGAGAGTCTACATCTGAGTCTGGTCTGACAGGCCCTACCCATGGAGTTATCAAGGGCAAACCAGTTGGCAAGGATCAGTGCCCGCTAATCAAATCTGACTTTGAGCAGTTCTAGAGGCAGAAAATCTTTACAGAGTACTTTATTTAGCTTGAGCTTGTGAGTCATTTGTTCTGTACGAGGGAGAGTTACTGGCAACAAATAAGGAAGAGCCTTGAGATCGATAAATTTCAGGCAGTTGACATCAGTTAATAGCTGGGGAAAAATATGCTTCTCCACGATCAAATGGGATCTGAATTTCCCCAACTTTACTTACCAAATTCATACCACAAATTATTCTATTCTCAATTCAGGCCTCATGGCCAATTCCAGTGGCTACACTCAGGTCTTCTAAGAAGTGTTTTTTTTCTAGAAAATTATTATTTTATGCTAAGACACATCTATTAATATATGATATAATTTTTACAAAGCATCTTTATCATGAAAATTCACAAATCAGGCCATATTTGGTTTTACGATTTTTTAAATCTAATCATTCTTAGCAATTTCAACTCTGAAAGAGTTTCATATGAACTCAAGAAGAAAACAAATCACACTGATAATAGTATTAACAGAAACACACAGAGATACAGTAGGTTAAAAGAGCCTCATATAAAGAAAGGTTGACAATCCATCTCTCTTCCACACCCTTGCGTTACTAAACCCAACTATGAGTGCATAAAATGTAATAATGTGAATAATGCTGCTTAATTTATAATCAACATTTATGATCAAGTGAGAAGACAGGTGTAGAAAAATAAAGAACCTAAAGATGACACCTGACTGATAATTAGCAACATACAAAGATATAAAAGATGCTGAGTCTACTAAGAACAAGAGTGGACATATCCGTGTCGAGGTGCACATGCTCAGAAGCAAGGTTTCTTCATTCAGGGCCATGGTACAAGGGGGTGGGGGTAGGGGTCAGATTCTGTCCATAAAATTCCACTGCCAGAAATTCAGTGTGTTACAGCTGCTAATGCCAAAGAACATGAAAAGCCTGACTGTTCTTGCTCTGAGACTAAATATTTAGGAAGTTCTATGGCTACAAGTAACAAGGAAAGAGCATGGTTGAGAAGCAGGTAACAAAAATTAAATGGACAGAATCAGAGTAAAAATCAATTTACTAGGTCTAGAAAAAGTTAGGAGGACAAAGTTAGCAGATTTTTTTCTCTTCACATCCTTTCTTAATAGAACATAACCATTCTTTGCTATAAATCAATCCTAAAGTTGGCTGAGCTTGAAAATTCTGTCTGAGATCAACTATGATGGGGGGAATGTTGACAAGTAAACAAACAATTGAACGCTTACCTGCTTGGGAGCAATAGTGCTCTTCTCTACCTGGAGAACATGCTAAGTTCCTTCTTCAAAATGTTCAAATGTCACCCAGAGATAAACTCCCAACTACTTAACAGTGCTCTTCTGTAAGTGTGGAAAAAAACCAAAGGCTTGTTTTCTTTTAAAATTAAACTTTCTGATATATTTGCTACACGTGCCTAACGATTTGATTGAAATAAAAACTCAGCCTTCGGCCAAGACATCATTAACAGACATTCCAGATCAACTGACAATAACGGCAGTGAAGATAGATTGCCGTCCTCAGAGAGACCTTTATTAAATAACCAACATGTAAAAATAACACGTGCTTTTAACTTTATTAACTAAACAATCAATACAAAAAACCAATGCAGAGGAAAAATTATTATATATATATTCACAGTATAATTAGAATTTAAAAGTTTAAACTTAAAATTCCAGAGAAACAATTGTGCAAAATAATTTAATAAGACGACATAAAACTTCATATTCATGTTACTAAAATTACTGAGTAGACTATAATAAACTACATAGGTTGTAAGTTTATGCAATCCATTAAAAATGATACAGCTTACATAAAAATGTTTTAAATATAATAAAATTTCACCTTAAAATTGACCTTAATGTTTAAAGGATGTCTCCTAATACACTAGAAGTTCCTGATACACACAGGAATAAAAGGATCATCAACATCCTGGAAAACATGAGAGAAACTCAAATAAAAAGTTCCTTAACTTCTTTCCCCAAGATATATTTTCCTCCTAGAAATGCTATAAATTATTAAGTTATTGCAAGATGAATGAAAAGTTTAGGATGAGATTTTCTTGTATTATTATAACTCTAGCCTTAAATCTACCAAAATAATATATATAATTACTAATATAAATATTTTAAGAGAAGCTAACAGTATTTATATCTACTCAATAAATGTTCAGTGAACTGAATTATATCCTGAAAACAGGAAGCACAATGAAATTTCAGTAGTAAAGTAAAATGCACATCTACTTTTGGGAGAACTATGGGAGAATCGGGATTCAGAGGCCTATCTCTTTGGGGCTCCTTTAGACTTTGGGTTTAGATAAGTACTATATGTTCATTACAATAAATAGAACTAATCAAATTGGGTACATATAAGTAATAAAAAGGAGAAAAAAATTAAATCACCTGAATTCATAAGGTCCATAGGTAAATAAACGTTTTTCCTTCCAGAGATTTTTAGCATATAAAATATGTATAAGAGAAAGGTTCATGCTATACAATGGGATATTACTCAGCCATAAAAAAAGAATGAAATCTTGCCATTTGCAATGACATGGATGGAGCTCAAGAGAATAAGCCAAGCAAAATAGTCAGAGAAAGACCTGTATGACTTCAATGATACGTGGGATTTAAGAAACAAATGAGCAAAGAGAGAGAGAAACCAAGAAACAGACAAGTATAGAGAACAAACTGATGGTTACCAGAGGGGAGGTGGGGGGAGGGGTGATGGGGAAAATAGGTGACGGGGGCTAAGGAGTGGACTTGTTGCAATGAGTACTGGGTGGTGTATAGAAGTGTCAAATCACAATTTTGTATATCTGAAACTAATATAACACTATATATTAACTACACCAGAATGAATAAAAGCTTAAAGGTTTGTGCTAAACATACCATCCTATAAACTGCATCTGTTTATGTTTTCATGACAAACTACCAAAAGTAGAATTTCTAAGGCAAAAGGTCTACTTCTTTAAAGCTTCTGATACAAACTGTCAATTTTTCTCCCAGGAGGAGTATGTAAATATAAATTCCCACCAGCTGGAGGCAGGCTGGTACACAGAGCACTCAATTCATTTGCTGGTTTCTCTTACACTTGCACCCAGAGTAACTCTTCTCTCTTGGGAAGTCTTTTTGCTCCTGTTGCTACCACCTCAGGAGTACATTTAAAAAATTTCAATTTCTGGGGTGCCTGGGTGGTTCAGTCCGTTGAATGCCCGACTTCGGATCAGGTCAGGATCTTGTGGTTCGTTGAGTTTGAGCCCCACATCGTGTTCACTGCCGTCAGCCTGTCAGTGCAAAGCCTTCTTCAGATCTTCTACCTCCCCCATCACTGCCCCTCCCCCACTTGCACTCTCCCCTAAATAATTAAATTTTTTTAAACATTTTCAATTTCCAGCATCACTGCTACCAACACCAAAGTTATTGCTGTGGCTGCCTATGTTGTTTCGCTGATGGGAACTCTGCCTCCCCATTTGCCTCCATTACCACCAGTCCCTCCTCTATCTGCAGACCACCTGTTTTCCAGAATGAAGAAAGATGGTGATGTGTATGCCTGCAGTACAAGAACAGGGAACAGAGTACTCTGCTTCCTTCTCTGGATGGAAGCCCAGTGGTAGAGAGGGGTAACTGTGACATCCTAGGTGTTTGAGATGTAAGGCTCAACACACTGTACCAAGTGCAGATTAGTTGGTTCCTTCCTAGTCTGACTGTAGCCCAGACTCTGCCATTAAGCTACCTGTCACCCTTGGGTTTTAGCATGGTTATAAAATGTTTCCCCAAATATTTAATAAAAGATTTGTCAGGGATACACTGGGTCTACTAGCTAGATAAAATTTTTTAAAAACCTTCATACTGACTTTTGTTTCACAGTTGGTACACTGATTTCTTGCCCTCTTGAAGAAGAGCTCAATGTATCAGAACATGCTTTACTACCATCGATTTATTCCAACAAAGATAAGAATAAATTGAGGGATTTGTGAATCTCTTTAAATACATAAATCAAAAAAAGTATTACTGAAATGTTAAGCTATTAAAAACAAACCAAAACTTTGGAGATAAAAATCTAATTTCCTCTCTCATTTACTAGATGAGGAATCTGTGTCCCAGTAAAGTGATCTGAACTGTATAAGATAAAAACTGCCATTTTCTTTGAAATGTAATCTCGGGGTGCCTAGGTGGTTCAGTCAGTTAAGCATCAGACTTTGGCTCAGGTCATAATATCTCAGTTCACGAGTTCAAGCCCCACGTTGGGCTCTGTGCTGACAGCTCAGAGCCTGGAGCCTGCTTCGGATTCTGTGTCTCCCTCTCTCTCTGCCCCTCCCCGGCTCACCCTGTCTCTCTCTGTCTCAAAAATAAATAAGCTTTGAAATGTAATCTCTTCCCACAGTGAATGTCATGAAGCCTCTGAAAGTCAAAATGCTCTTTCCAGGGGCGCCTGGGTGGCTCAGTCAGTTAAGTGACTTGATTTGGGCTCATATGGTTCAAGTCCAAGTTGGGACTCAGCACGGAGACTGCTAGGGATTTTCTCTCTCTTTCTGCCTCTCCCCCACTCATACTCTCACTCTAAAATAAATACATATGTTTAAAAAATGCTCTTTGCACAACATTATGAAATACTGATACTTAAAATTCTATCACACAAACTACAGTTTTAGACAAAATTTTATGTTTAGTTATTCTAAGTTTAAATTGCTATTAATATTCAATTTATTTTATTTTATAGGTTATCAAATAAAACATAAAACCATGACTATGACTAACAAATGTTCAAACAGCAAAGCAGTCACAGAAGTACATATAATTGTCTGTTTGCAAGTTATTCCTCTAGTTACCATTTGCTCCTATTCATACATGTTAATGGCCTAATACCTGCTTGTAAAATTAATGCTGGTTTTCTCTAGAAGTTAAGGAAATTTTCAGAATGAAAACTTTAAATTCCAACAGGTTATTTTTTCCTACAAACTGTAAAAAGACCACCATTATTCAATTTTGTCTGTGTAACATCCCTGCCCTGTTCCAGGAAGGTGCACACAGAACACAACTTGAGAAATACGGGTTTGTACCATACTGAGCCCTACGCGCTTCAAGGTCCTGTAAACTTGGAGACCTAAAGAAGCTGAAAGAAAATGCATTCTTTCAGGGAATAGAAAACATTTAAGTCTATCTGAACTGAGAATATTAAAATATACTTAGATTCATTAGCATATTTTAGTAACAGGTAGAAACCATAATTGAATTTTTGTGGTGGTAAATTTAAACCACCTTTGGCAATACAAAGATGCCCACAGGCTGGAAAGGCATTTCTGTCTCACCAGGAAGGGAATCCTTTTACTCTAATTGGTTCATACAGTAATTTGGTATTTTATCTGAAATAGCTTCTATACTATATTTATCTTCCTTTCTCTCCTTAGCAAACAAAAGAATTTACATAAAGTACTTTGAATATATAACTCTCAATCAGGAAATATTTACATATGAGGCTGTTTAGAATTATCCCTAAAATCTCCTTCAACAGCTAGTAATTATATATGGCATCATTCCCACCCTTCAACAGCAGAATGTAATAAATTGTAGCTGGATTTATAATTAAAAAATGCAAACGTTTAAAAATAAGATTAACTTTAAAAACTCTTCTTTAAAATTTGACACACAGCATGATTGACATACAGTTCAAGTATAAATATAACATATAATTGGTTTTAAACTTTAAATAGTGACTTTAAAACTATAAATTTGGGATGATAAAAAGAAACATATACATTTCAATTTTTCCCCCAAATTTCCACATTTAAAAAAAGGATGACAATTTCATTTATCGCCTTCAGCATTTTTGGAAATGGTACGTTTCTAAATATATAACACATGAAGATATGTGAGTCATATAGGTGAGCTGCTTTAAGACTGTATTAAGTGTAAGAACATATCATTAGCAGGATTGCTGACTTTGCAAAATTCCTGGTCCAGATTCGCACAGGTATCTCCTGCTTAATATCAGTAATCCATTCCTGAGAATTGGACTTGTAAGAAAATGCATTAGGGATCCCATTTCCCATTACTCTGGGCGGGAAAAATTATAATGTGTTGCACATCAATTTGAACTTACAAACCAGGGACACCTGGCTGGCTCAATCAGAAGAGCATGCAACTCTTGATCTGGGAGTCACAGGTTCAAGCCCCACACTGGGTGTAGAGATTACTTAAATAAATAAAACTTGAAAAAAAATGATAATCTTATTAAAAAAATAAAAATAAACCTACCAACCAATTTCTTCAAATATAACTAAGATATGGTAAATTGCCTACACATAAGTAGCAAACTATTATGTTAGTATGTTAAACCTGCTTCCTGATCACCAAATGGTTAATATGATTGTTCACCAATATGATTGTTGCTTTGTAGCAGCAACAGAGCCCTCCCTGGGCACCAGCAACATCCAGGATGCACACAGCTTTTCTGATGCCACTAGGGACATCTTTCAAAATGTTTACATGTGACCCTGACAACCTATTCATTTCATTTGCAATGTAATTCAAGGCTATTCCCATACACTGTTTTGTTAAATTGAGTTTTGGAGGGCATAAGTGCAAACTTTTCCTTTATACACATCAAATGAAGAAATATAAATTATATATATATAAACTCTATGAAGTCTGGACATTACAAACATACCTGTCAAACATCAGTCCAGCCATTTTCAGCTGCACATAACAGAAGTGTATCTAAAAGTGGCTTAAACTTTAATGAGGGAATCTACTATCTCACCTAGGAAGAAGTCCAGAGGTTGACAGATCCCAGGCTAGTAAATGTATCAGTTCAAAAATGTCATCATGGACCAAATTGCTTCCTCATTTTATTCTGCCATCTTCAACATGTTATCTCTGTCCCGAGCTACCTCCCCTCAGCAAAGGTGGCACCCGTGTATGCAACCTCGTCAGACATTTCGTCCGGATAAAACCGCTGCCAGGGGAAGAGCCTGGAGATCTCTCCAGTAACTGCCTGTGAGCCCCTCAGCCGGCTTTCCTTCACATCCAATCAGGCAGAAATGTCACAGGTCTCCATTCTGAAACTGCTGGCAAGGTGGATCGGGCCACCCCTACTCGCTTACACACATTAGAACTGACCTCCCAGGGCTAAGAATGAAGCCATTCTCTCCTGAAACACAGGGCCACGAAGAGGAAGTGAATACTCAGAAGTGTGGAAGAAAAGGGAACAAATTTGGAATAGGCAAACCTGTTCTGAATGCTTATTCAGTTTGTATTAATAACTAAAATTAGTATAATTTAAGTCCAGGTGACAGGTGACATAAGTTCAACAAAGATCCATTTTCACTGGAAAAACACCTTAATAGAAGACATTACCAAGTTTTCTAACCAAATACTAAATGATCTAGAAGTCATTCCAAAACCTGTTGACAATATGTAGATTGCAGATAAATTTTATAGAAGTCACTGTGCTATTAGGGAAGATACACGTCAGACAAGATGTCTGTACGGAGGTTATAATACAAGTGGTAAAATTCAGAAAAATGCAAGTTTAAATAACATTACAAAACAATGATGTAGGAGGTACTACAAGATACTATGTGATTGAGGAGCAAATAAATGATGAGAAAAGGTGTACTAGGAGATGAAGGACAAGCCATCCAGAAACAGTAGAGACCTCGAGACAGAATTTCATCTGAGATCTGGAGACTGAACAGGATACAGACAAAGTGAAACAGGCTGGGCATTCTGCATAAGGAAATACAGGCCTGCAGTCCTGAAGCAGAAAACATCCCAGTTAGAACAGTGAGAGCTCCATGCAAAAGCAAACCAAGAATAAACTATCGTTACTAATTACTAATTAGATGTTTACTACAACTAGTGAAAGAGTTCTCCAGTCACAACTTAGGATCTGTTCATCTCTACTATCATTTCCCTGCTTTTAGTTTTTTGAATGAAAAAACTAATTGCAGTATCATGTCCCAAATGCATCAGTGGAAAAGTATACACATTTATTCACACCAGACTGACAAGACAGAGAAACACCAACAAACTAAAGAACTGTATGGGACTATGCATATGGTACAAGTCATTCTACCAAACACCTGGTGTCTGACATTATTGTGTTGTAATGTTATTTAATTTTTATTTTTGTACGTCTTGCCACTTAGGTTGTAACTTCCTTACAGATATCCCATGTACTATGTATCTTACATTACAGTAATTATTCCCTGATTTTCTTTCAGCTGCTCAAAAGTCATTCTATTTTCTGAAGCCAAACTAGTAAAAGTGACCAATGAGATACGATGCATCTCTGACAATGACTATGCTACTTCTGACACTAAAATAAAAATAACCTGGGGAGTCTGGGCTAAGTCTCAGTCAGTTAAGAGACTTCGGTTCAGGTTGATCTCCTGGTTTGTGGGTTCGAGACCTGTGTCGGGCTCTGTGCTGACAACTCAGAGCCTGGAGCATGCTTTGGATTCTGTGTCTCCTCTCTCTGCCCCTCCCCTGCTTGCACTCTGTGTCTCTCTCTCAAAAATAAGTAAACATTAAAGAAAGAAAATAAAAATAAAAATACCCTAAGATCACACAACCCAAGGGGCTTGTAAACATGGGTATACATAGCAACATCTACAAAAGTGATTCTTTAACCTTTGAAGGGTCACAGACCTTTGAGATTCTGACGAAATGCAAAGACCCTTCTCAGAAAAATGTAAATACAAAATTTTGCCTATAAGTTCAGGAGGTTTACAGACCACTCCGCTCAGCCCCCTAATGTCATCATGGCTAAGAACCCCTAACATAGGGAGACCAACAGACAATGGCTGGCTATCACAGTTATCAACTCTTTCAACCAATCCATCAACAAACTATTTTAAGGGTTACAGTTTTCCTCTGGTGCTGCCAAGCATATTTTCGCCTTGTACATCAGGAAATAATAGATGCCAGAAATAAAAATAAATCATTCCATAAGTTGAGAACTGAGTTATGTGACTTAGAATACTGAAAATTTTCAGAACAATGACTCCTTTAAGTCACTAACACTATAACGTAAGGCTTTAGTATACTTAATACTTCTCATTAAAAATATAATTAATGTTTGTACGTGTTTGTATGTATATATAAAATACATGTAAAATTAATCATAAAAGTATGACTTTCTAATGAAAATAACGATTGTAAGATATTGATCAGTTTATAACCTAACTGATGACCACAGTGTAGCAGAAATTTTTTAAAATTCCAGTATAGTTGACATACAGTACTGTATTAGTTTCAAGTATACAATATACTGATTCAAAAAATTCCTACTCAGGTCATCAAGTGTACTCTTAATCCGCTTCCTGTACTTCAGCCATCTCCCCACCCACCTTTCCTCTGGCAATCATCAGTTTGTCCTCTACAATTAAGAGTCGGAGTTTTCTTTCTTTCTTTCTTTCTTTCTTTCTTTCTTTCTTTCTTTCTTTTCTTCCTTCCTTCCTCCCTTCTTCTTTCTTTCTTTCTTTCTTTCAAGTTTATTTATTTTAAGAGACAGTGCAAGTGGAGAAGAAGCAGAGAGAGAGGGAGAGAATCCCAAGCAGGTTCCATGCTGTCACCATGGGGTTCATCATGGGGCTCAATCCCACAAACTGTGAGATCATGACCTAGAGTCGGATGCTCTAACCAACTGTGCCACTCAGGTACCCCAATTTGCTTTGTTTCTTAAATTCCACATGAATGAGATCATATAGTGTTAGTTGTCTTTCTCTGACTTATTTCACTTAGCATTACACTCTCTACATCCATCCACATGTTGCAAATGGCAAGATTCGTTTTTACAGCTGAGTAATATTCCATTGTGTGTGTGCATACACATTCCCTTCTTTATCAATGGATACTTGGGCTGCATCCATAATTTGCATATTGTAAATAATGCTGCAGTAACCATAGGGGAATATATATCCCTTCGAATTAGTGCTCTCGTACTCTCTGGATAAATACCCAGTGGTGGAATTATTGGATCAAACGGTAATTCTATTTTTGATTTTTTGTGGAAAACCTCCATATTGTTTTCCACAGTGGCTGCACCAGTTTGCATTCCCACCACAGGTGCATGAGGGTTCCTTTTCCTCCACATCCTTGCCAACACTTGCTATTTCTTGTCTTTTTTATTTTAGCCATTCTGACACCTTATTTTTAGGAGCATCTTTTTATGTGTCTGTTGGCCATGTGTATGTCTTCTTTGGAAAAAATGTCTATTTAAGTCCTCTGTCCATTTTTTAATTGGATTATTTGGGTTTTTTTGGTGTTGAATTGTATAAGTTCTTTATATGTTTTAAATATTAACCCCTTACCAGATATCTCATTTGGAAACATTTTCTCCCATTCATTAGTTTGCCTTTTTATTTTGGTGTAGTCCTAACAGTTTATTTTCGCTTTTGTTTCCCTTGCCTCAGGAGACATCTAGAAAGATGTTTCTACAGCCGATGTCAGAGAAATTACTTCCTATGTTCTCTTCCAGAAGTTTTATAGTTTCAGGTATCACATTTAGGTCTTTGATTTATTTTGAGTTCATTTCTGTGTATGGTGTCAGAAAGTGGTTCAGCTTCATTCTTTTGCATGTAGCTGTCCAGTTTTCCCAGCATCATTTGTCTTTTCCCCCATTGTATATTCTTGTCTCTTTTGTCATAGAAATGCCACGTGCATTGCTTTTTTAAATGCGGATTCTTGGGCTATGGCTCCAAAGATTGTGTTTCACTATGTATGGGTCAGGCCCAGGAATCTGTAGCATTTTTAACAAAGAGCAGAGCACCTGCGACAAAGTCCTCAAGCATGTTGACTTAGTGATCACTACAATAAGACTCCATCACACAAATTTAAGATGTTTCACTTCTGGCTTAGTTTATTTGATAACACTATTCTGAGATAACACCATAATTCTGTCATGATATAATAAAGGAAGAAGATACATTTTTCAGAAATTCACATTTATGAAGATTAATGTGTAATCCTAAGTAAGAACCCTCTCCTTCATAATAGGCTTTGGTCACATTCAAAGGGAAAAAACTGACGCTGAGTATGATAACCACTAAAACACAAAAGAATACTGTCTTATTATTAAGGTTACCAGAAAGACAATATTTAGGTCTTCCAACCCCATCTGAATTATTACCAGTATGAAGTGCAATGTTCACACTGTACATTCTACTTCGATTCTCATCCTTGTACTTTATTTCCTTAGCAGGATGAAATAAAAATAAACTTTTAAGTTAAAATATAAAAATACTCATCACAATTTTTCAGTTAGTCTCATATGTGGAAGATATAGCACTAGGAAAGCCTGGAAGGAAACACGAGAGGAAACTCATTTATGGAATATGGTGTGCACACTTACATTTTCTCCCTACTGGTATCGTACTAAGTAAGTGCCCTCCAGGAAACAGCACCATAGTAAAGCAGGCAATGACCCCCGAATAGCTATACTAAAAATATGACTACCTGAAGTGTTTAGTTCAAAGAAAAAGTACCTTGGAGTTGCTCTGGTGAGTGTATAGGTGTTAATCTGTCAAACAGATATACCTTATGGCTGAAGACAAAAAGAGAGGCTACCTGGAATTGACATTTGTATAATTAAGTTAATAAAATGCTTCCCAATTGTTTCACTGATTAAAAAAAAAAAAAAGATTAAGGTTCCAGATATATTGCTTTAAGAAACTCAAAGTTTTCTGTTTCTTTATCTATTTGATGTTTGAAAGGAAGTGTGTTTAACCCAGATTTTGTGGTTTTATTTGCTTTTTGTTTGTTTGTTTATGGCTCAAGTACGGTGGAAGCGAAGCTGTAACTCTATATTTTTATGAGGTCTTTTTCAAAGTGTTTCATGGCATACAATTACTAAATTACAGAGAGTGAACTGCGGTGGTTCTCAGCCCTGCGTGTATGGTGGAACTGTCTGGGAAACTCTAAAAAAAAAAAAAAAAAAAAAAAAAAAAGCCTCATGTCTGGGCCAAACCCCAGGCCTATCTAACCAGAATGCAGGGATTCTGGAGGCCCCAGCACCAGTATATTTTCAAAGTGCCCCCTGATGCACAGGAGGGTCAGCATGGAGTTAGAGAGACAGGTCATCCAATTGACATTGCTGAGCCCCAGTATGTGAATGACTTTCTCTCAATTAATTGTAATGAAACAGAGGGCTCAGTTCTGCTTCTCAGTATGGTCAACTCCTCTCCTTTGCCCTAAAAAGTTCCTTCTAATCTGCGCAGTCAAGGAGACAAGGCGGGGCAGTACACCCCACACAGGATAGCCTTGCCCGAACACTTTCAGCTCTCAAGTGCCACCAGATGAACAGGTGAACCAGAATTAGGAACCAGGGAATGTGACAATTCTGTCAATTCTACCACTAGACACACAGAGTTGTGTGTAATCTGAGTTTTTCTGGATATCATGATACATGGGTAAAGAGGTATTAATATGATCAGTTGCTTTTTTAATCCATAAACACTCATTTTTTTTTTAAGATTTGGTATACTTCTGTTTGAAGAACAGAGAATAAAAATAGGAAGCACACTCTAAAAATCTGTTTAGTTTTTGTCTTTGTTGTTTTAATTAAAGCCTTCAGGCCTAGACAAAGCAAAGTGACTTACTGTCCCTCATTCCTTGGAATGTAAATTTTTATCGTACACAGCTATATTTCCACTTTTGAATAAAGGAAGGAACATTAAGGCACAGAGATCATCTAAACATTCCATATAAAAACGGAATAGTCTAGCTTTAGCATGTATGCATGGTTTGAATGATTCTGAGAATGAGGAATTCAGTAGGGGTCAATCTTAAAAATAACCCACATGTTTCAAATTCTGATTTATCATTTCAACTGGAAAACACTTAGGTGAGACTCAGTTACAGTTACACATTGCAATATCAGTATTGAAAGGATGAAATACAAGCTGCTAAATTACTAAACTCTGATTCTCAATTCAGTGTTACAAAATAATTAGTTTAAAGGAGACCACAGGTCCTTATGCCCTACTTTCAGAAGCACCTGCATATGCTGAATGTCAGTTGTACTATAACCCACTTTCTTCAGTCTCTATGGTAGATTTGCCCCGTTTCATTCTGCCTGCTCCAAAGTTCTACTCAACAATGGTCAGTGAACATAACAACAATAATCTAAATAATTCCTTTTCATCTCCGATTCCGTGGGTTTTTTTTTTAAATTGCTGTTCTTTTTCCTTCTTTTTGCTATAACATAATAAGTCAATTCATGTCTTTGTCTTAGTTTCAGAAGGAATTATATGCCAACATCTAGGCAACAGATACCCTTTTCCTTAATTTAAAATAACTATGAGGTTGCACACTACAGTAGTAAATTTGTAATCAACTTAAAGATAATGTCTTAAAATTACAATTAAACATGTCATAACACAAGAAAACCCTGGTAATTACAAATAGTACCACGCTTGCTAGGGTTTTAAACAGTAGTATAAAACTAAGAAAAATCGCCACCCAGTGATGCAAATGAAAACTGCAGTTTGTTTTTGTGTAAAATGAGTACCCTGGAGGATTACTTCAACTTCATTACTGAATGAACGAATAGCTATTACCTTCTTATGTGAATAGGAACTGGTTACAAGGGAAAGGATGTTTTTCTACGAGGCTTTTTTCTCCCCTTTTTCTTATTCAGCACACTCGACATTTTACAAAGGCTAAACGCTTTGGAAACCTTAACAGGGAGAAAGCTTTCTTTCTGTCCAAAAGTGAGCTAATTGTATACGAACAACCCAGATATTCCTATTATCAACAAAGTGCCTAGGCTCTGCTTGGACCCAAAATTTCAAGTCATGGGGTATTTACTTCAGCAGTGCCATCTAGTAATTGTCACCTGAAACCTATTTGTGTTAAGCAGGAAGGCCTTCCCAGGGTAAAAGGTCCTCTCAAGTGGGAAAAGAGAGATAATTTATACCTCTAACAACATAATTTACTCTGACCGTTTTAGAAAAAGGTATAAAGACTACATACAATGATAATCTAAAAAATTCTGTAGACTCCATATTGGTAAGTTGTTGCCATAAATATAACTGTTTCTCAGTCTTCACTTAGTTTTATCACTTCCCAAATACAACAAAACCCATCGTATATATTTATTTTCCTGCAATGTGTCTACCGCACATGAGGACCAAGAAATAACCAAAATATATGTGTGTCAAACATGAAACATGTTAATAACAGCATTTCATATCTACCATTTGACCTATTTGACATTTTCCAAAATATTTCACACCGTATGCACTGAAACTAAAGTAGGTATTACATTTGTCAGTGTATAATCACATGATAAAAAAGCGTAACTTAGTGGAACAAATCAGCTTAAAAAAAAGAAGAGGTTACCACTCCTTTTTTTTTTTTTTTTTTTTTTGAGAGAGCGCCAGCGCATGAGGGAGGGGCAAAGGAAGAGGGAGAGAAAGAACCTTAAGCAGGCCCTGTGCCCAGCACAGAGCCTGGTAAGGGGACCCAATGTCGTGACTGTGAGATCATGACCTGAGCCAATCAAGAGTTGGATGCTTAACCCACTTACCCAACTGAGCCACCTAGGTGCCCCTCACCACTCTGTTTTTTGTTTTGTTTTGTTTTTTAATGTTTATTTATTCTTGAGAGATAGAGACAGCGTGAGCAGGGGAGGGACAGAGAGAGAAGGAGACACAGAATCTGAAGCAGGCTCCAAGCTCTGAGCTGTCAGCACAGAGCCCAACGCGGAGCTCGAACCCATGAATTGTGAGATCATGACCTGAGCCGAAGTCGGATGCTCAACCAACTGAGCCACCCAGGTGCCCCTCACCACTCTGTTTTTAAAGACAACCTACTAGGGGCACCTGAGTGGCTCAGTCGGTTAAGAGTCCAGCTTTGGCCCAGGTCATGATCTCACGGTCTGTAAGTTCAAGCCCCGCATCAGGCACTCTGCTGTCAGCATGGAGCCTGCTTCAGACCCTCTATCCCCTTCTCTCCCTCTGCCCCTTCCCTACTTATGTGCTTTCTCTCTCTCTCAAAAATAATAAATTAAAAAAAACTTTAGCAAAGACAACCTACTGTATTCCTAATAATCTGTCCTAACCTTTACCAGTCAAATCAACTAGGTGCCTAACTGCTGATGCATTTTTTTATTAACTGCATAATGTATACCATCCTCCAACCTCAACCTCATTAAGGAGATTACAGTTTTCTGCAATATTTTAAATAGTTTAAAGTGAAAAGTCTGGGGTAGCAAAATTAGCCAAATTTTATGATATACCAACCCTCTTTTACTTAAAAAGCAAAAACAAAGATGGGGTGCCGGGTTAGCTCAGTCAGTTAAGCGTTCAACTTTGACTCAGGTCGTGATCTCGCGGTTCGTAATTTCGAGCCCCACGTCAGGCTCTGGGCTCACAGCTGGGAGCCTGGAGTCTGCTTCAGATTCCGTGTCTCCCTCTCTCTCTGCTCCTCCCACACACACACCATCTCTCTCTCTCAAAAATAAACAAACATTAAAAAAAAAAAAAGCAAAAACAAAGAAACAGAACACTTTCTCTTTGAAACATGAAGGAATACAATGTAAAATTTTTTTTAAAGAGCTTAAAACGTCATTAATGTCTTAAAATTTTAAATGATAATATGACATAAAAAAAAAAAAAAGATGGATAGCTTGGTGGTTAAGAGGATGAGGTTCTAAAGTCAGATTGCCTGGACTAATCCCAGATCTGCTCTACATTAGCTGGAAGAACCCAGAAAAGTTCAGTCCTCACCTGTATGTGGATATAATACTATCATTTCATCCAGAGACTTGTTGTTCTAAGTATTTTATACATATTAACCCATTTAATCCTCTCAATAACCCTATGGGGTTCATACCGGTATCACGCTCATTTTCTCAACACCCTCTCACCCCCAGAAGTTATATAACTTGCCCCAAACAGCGGAGGGTGGCAAATATACCACCCCAAAATATGGTGCTTGAGCATAAGGATTATTTTGAGCTAAAGGCACTTGAAAAATAGCAGGTGCAAGGAGGGCGCTCTGACCTCTCCTTTCCTTCCCGAAAGCAGGAGATAAAGCCCCCCTCTAGAAGATGCCAGGAGAAAAGAAGCATTCTTATCACCAAAGGTGGAGAGTCAAGGCCAAGAGAACTCTGTACAAACAGACCCTGTTAAAATAACTCTTATCTTCCTTGAGTCTCCCCACACAATCTACTTTTCCACAGTGGCCTCTTTGTTCAACCTGGTACATGAGCACATGGGTTTTGCCATTTCTTTAGGTCTTCATTTTCTTGGTGTGGGGGGGGGGGGGCTCCTGTGTACACATAAAAGCCTGTATGCTTCTCTCCTGTTCATCTGCCCTTTGTGTATTTATGTCTCAGGCCCAGGCACAGACCCTGAGAGGAGAGAGGAGAATTTCTGCCTCCCCTATAATGGAGACTCTGGCAAACTATAGAGCCAGGATACAGAGCCAACAAGTCTGGCTCGAGTCAGGATCTCATCTGCCCTTCACTGCAGTGTCTCTGAGGTGTTCCTGAGTAAGAAGGGAGGTGGTGTGATCAATGGGAAGAGAAAGAAGACACAGGAAGAGAGAGCCAAGGCTGATGCTGGCTGACATCCTCACAACCTCAGGAGAGTAACTAAGCTCACAAGACAGTAGGCACGCAGGGATTTTTCATGGAGGGTGGTGAAGGGGTAGAGCTTTGCACCTAGAGACGGGCTCAACACTCATGGACGCTGAAGGAGAAGAAAGCCTCAGCAGACATCTAGGGGACTCGTCTGGCTTGGGTCATTTGAAAGACGGTGACCACCAGCTGACTTCAAATTACATCACTGTCCTGGAACGATGACGGAAGTGATTCCTCACCATGACTGCCAGGGACACTAACGTTACAGGTGAGGTACGGTGCAGGGACAAAACCCACCCAACTCAGTCCAAGATGGTCCTGGGAAAGCACCCTCCAAACACAGCATGTCAGCTTTTGGGAAAGTGCTCCCTCAGAGCTTAGGTGTATAAGAGGGAGCAGCTAGAACATGAGAGCAGATGAGGGTAATAAAGTGCTGGAAATTCCCTCATGAATTAGCAAATCTGAAAGTTTCTGTGTCTTCCGAGGCTCGGCTAAAAACTACTTCATAAACCAGCGTCTCTTCTAGAAGAGGAAAGGTCCACAGCAGATAAGCTTCTGCTGCTGAGGCAGAAGACACTGGAAACTAGGCCCGTGTTGGGCTAGCTACAACTGAAGCATCCATATGCTTTGAGCTACCAGACAGTGGAGATTTTAGAAGGACCAGCGGCAGGGGGTTTTCAACTGTGGTTAAAACTTACCTCTGAAATGCTGCAATGTCGCAGGCCACACAGCAATTTCAGGTGCTTCACCAGACAGGTGAAGAAGATATATGAAGAAAATTAAAAGTTGCACCTGCTCACAAAGATGTCTGTGTACTACCCTCACATCCTTTAAATGACTATTTGATTACAAAAAGAGTAATGTTGATTTCTAAACATGATACAAGAGAAAACAGCAAAGCTCTCTGCACATGTGTTAAGACTACAGAGAAACACAGAACAGAGTTTGGAAAACCAGGCTTTGTTGAAGCACATTTCTGAGAGAAGAGTTTTGTGTGAAATGCTTAAAGAAGCAGACCAGAGGCATCCCTGAGGTTTAGTTAGTGAGGCTAATTCAGGAGGTAAGAGGGGAGCAACACTGGCAGCTTTCAAGGAACAGAAGTTGGGACTGATGGAGCCAGTTCGGACCTGGAAGCTGAGGCATAAATTCTTGATGCGATAAGAAGGGCCAGAGGAGCGGTCATGTGTATGGGACCCCAGTTTATACCCATCAGAAAGTTCCCCAGAAAAACCACTGGCCCTGGTCAAACAATACCTCACTATTTTGCGTCAGGCACAGGGGATGTGGACAGAGAGAAAACAATGCTGAGCACCCAAATTATTGCCCCTATCCTAGGACATAGGCAGCAGATTCAGAAAAACTGCCAGAAGGGAAGGGGAATCTGCCAGCACTGCAGATCCTGGCCTGACAGAACTTGACTGTGTCAAAGATGGGACATTCATAGGTAACATTTAGCCGCAAGAAAAACTGTAATCTGGTCTTCCAGAGATTAAGGCCTAGAAATGGAAGAGGGCCAGATGGGTGAAACGCTCGTGTCCTTTCTGTGAGAGACCAGATCCTAAAGAGAAGGGCTGAAGAGGCAGAGACCTACCCACCCAAACTTGTAAAAGTGTGGAGAAAGAGGCATGGCATGAACCCAGCTCTGAGAGGGCCGAAGCTGAAAATTCAAGATTGCCTTTAAATCCAAGGCACCAACCTCCACTTTTCAAGACATGTGAAGCATTTGTCCATGTAAGGGGACCCTGGTCTGACTGGGCCAAGATAGAGATCCTAAGAGGAAGGAAACCAGAATCTGGAAAGAGAGATACCTGAGAAACATCCCAGGGAGCAAATACCCTATGAGTTCATGCAACTCCTCTCAGGGAAAAAGCAGAATTTGGCGGGAGGAAGTCCAGAGTGGGAGAGGATGTGAGTTACGTGGGAACACTGGGTTTTAGCTCATCACCCCTGGGGACAGAACTTCTGGGAAGAACTATACAAAGACTGCAAGTCTCTTCCTCAGGGGAAAGACACACGACACACGAAAGAAATGTTATTTTTCAGAATTCGCCTTGGAAAGAGCATAGTATTTGTTTGAAAGAAATTTTTTTAAAGCCTCCAAAATAGTAATAACTGCAGGTATCAATTTTATAATAGAAAATAAACCAATCTTAACAAACATTTAGGAGACACTATGTAACATATTTCGATTTAAAAAGTATACTTCATTCAGCAAATGATTTATTGGATGCCTAATTTAATTTCAGATGCTAATTTAAGAGGCGAGGTTTGCTGCTATTTATAAAACAGAACTTGACTTTATCAAGGATCATTCAAGACTTTTGGTTTTTTGCAATTAAAAAGGTAGACCAGCTTATCAGAAAAAAAAGAGACGATTTTTACACATATAATTTGAAGGATGCAGCCAAAGTAATATATAAGAGTGTGACTTGACAAAAATATTCTAAGTGACTGGGGAGCTTTATTTTTATAGATTTCATATACATAAATTAATTCAGGTGTCAGTGAGAATTAAAAATCAATCACATAATTTTAAAGTAAACTTTTAAAGGAACAATAACTCATCCAATTATGATTTTGTTTCTGTAAAAGGCTCACCTAAAAGGACAAATCCATCGGCTTCTGTCTCTGGTACTGTGGGCTTTTTAGATTCCGGAGACTTTCTGAAGAAGTGAAACATTGCTGCTATCTGAAACAGAAACACCACGCAATGTCAGATTCAGAGCAAACTGTAAAAGTCTTAGTAAAATGCCAAACATAAATATATCACAATGATTACTTTAAGGAATTCCATTACCAGACTTAAAAACATAAGCCCTCTCTTGGTGTCAGAAGACAAAAAGAGAAATTAAGGGGCACAGACTTCCAGTTCCAAACCACACGGGCCTTGAATCATGCAACCTCTCTCAATTTCTCAACATGCAGGAAATAACCCAAGAAATTATTATATGTAAAACTAAAATCAACAGGTAACCCTGATATGGAACGATCTCACTAACTATAAATCAGACACTGGAATGGGAAAAGAAAAAGAAAACGAAACAAAAACTTGTCCAGGCTTCTTGTCATGCCAGGGTCATAAAACTGAGGCCACCTAAAAAAAGAAAGGAAGGCACTTCAAACATCATCTACAGGTTAGTTACTTGATTCAGACACTCAGGATTGTATCCACTGCAACCAACTTTAAATTCCCATCAATGCAGATCTTTGTGTTGGCAAGACTGTGTGCTGCCCCCAACACACACACACGCGCGCGCGCACGCCTTTCCTCTTTACACTCAGGGAGGACACCGACTCCTAGAAAACAACTGGGAAAGAAGCTGAAGGGAACGCAGGAGGACACATCACATTCTGAGGACAGTCCCTATAAGCAAAGCAACGTAACAGCAAAGAAAGCAAGTCCTGCTGGCAGTAAGTTCTCCACACTTTAGTTTTCAAATATTCCACCCATACCAGAAAATCAAGCAGGGAGGGCAAATAAAGATCCTATCTGAGCAAAGGCCTTCTAGAAACTAAGTTCTAGAAACTGAGAAGTGTACTGGGGTTTGTGGAGGTTGACACACCCTTAGCTGCAGACCTGGGTGGACGGTAAAGGAGCCGATTTGTTGACAGAAAACATATTTGGCCAAGTTCACTTTTAAAGAAATAAAAACTGGGGCTCCTGGGTGGCTCAGTCGGTTAAGCGTCTGACTTCGGCTCAGGTCATGATCTCACGGTTGGTGGGTTCAAGCCCCGCTTCAGGCTCTGTGCTGACAGCTTAGAGCCTGGAGACTGCTTGAGACTCTGTGTTTCCCTCTCACTATGCCCCTATGCCAACTCATGCTCTGTTTCTGTCTTAAAAATAAACATAAAAAAAACTTAAAGGAATAAAAACTGGAGAAGAAAGGGGCTCCTGGGTGGCTCAGTCGGTTAAGCGTCTGACTGGCTCAGGTCATGATCTCACGGTTCGTGGGTTCGAGCCCCGCGTCGGGCTCTGTGCTGACAGCTCGGAGCCTGGAGCCTGCTTCGGATTCTGTGTCTCCCTCTCTCTCTGTTGCTCCCCTGCCCTCACTCTGTCTCTCTCTCATTCTCTAAAAAATAAATAAAGATTAAAAAGAATTTTTTTAACTAAAAAGGATAAAAATAAAAATTTTTAAAAAACTGGAGAAGTAAAAGACAAGGCATGTGATAAAGAAAACAGTTCAGTAAAAGAAAAGGAACAGCCTCTGAAATCCTCAAAGAAAATGCTTACTGGATATAGTGACGGGTCCAAAAGAAAGGTCTGGAGATAGTTTGGCACCCTCAGCAGAGGACAAGGAGATACGGCTTGTGTGGAACTGGTGAAAAAAGGAGGTTAGATGCAAAGCAAATGCAGAAGATGAAAAGACAAAGAGTGACATGCTAAGAACAACTGAGTAAGATCAAGAGAAACCTGTGTGAGGAAGAAAAGGGATCAGAAGAGAACTGGTTGGTTTACAAGCAGGAATGTAAGAAAAGAGAGCTCAGATTCAAAGCCTTGACAGACTGGAAAAGGCAACTGACTTCCCAACCCCAAGCAGTTGAAAATGAAGCGGAGAAGGCCTCTGAAAGAACAACTGATTAAAACTCAACATTGGGTCAGGATCAAATCAAGAGGACACAACGGCTACACCTGATATTAAACCTCAATGTGGATCAATGTGGCACATAGTAAATTCCTTCACTTGGGATAAAATGTTTCAGGAAAAACAGACGAAGAGGATAAGTCTTCAGCTGAAGGTTGGCAGAAAAAAGGTACCCTCAAATAATTAAAGGGAGGAGGCACATGTGGGGTGAAAAAGATGAGAAATGTAGCAAATCTGAGAGATCTCTAGCAAAAATTGTAGGTCTGGCTATTGACACATGAAGCTGATTGGAATCAAGCTGGGAAGCCAACAAAATTTTTGAGAGCTGTGTGGCCAAAATGACTACTACTAGTCTGGATTAAAACAGGACTATGACTACTGGATTTTTAGGACAACCCTATAGACAGGAAGCTGCCAGAGAAAACTGCTCAACCCCAAAGACATCCTATTCTCTAGGGCCCACTTCAGTGGGAGCCAAGGAAGTTAATGGAAAAGGAAAAAAAAAAAAAAAGAGAGAGAACAACGGATTGGGAGCCTTTCCCGGGAAGCAGAATCTGGGCAGAATTAATGAACATCCTCCAAACCAAGGTGGGGTTCCCCCCAAAAGCCTGCTCAGTGGGATTTCAGAATTGCTACCACTCCATGACGGTTGAGTACCTCCAGTTCCTCCCCTTTCTGAATGGAAGTGGTTTGGGCAGGGTGTTTCCCAGTTCCACCAGAGTGGGAGGGGACATAAGGGACAGGTCTTCTTAATTCAGGAATTCTCCAGACCAAGAGATGGCACAAGAGGGCCTGATGGGACGATAAGGGACTTCAAGCACTGCTGTGACTGAATGGGGCAATTTGGGTTACTTGCCCTTGGGGAGGGGTGAGTTATTTTGCCTACAATGAGAAGAGCTGTTTTATGTGTTGACCACAAGTGAGAACCACTGAATCATTAGGGTTGTTCACTGGCTCTCTGCCTTACGGAGCCCTAGGACTACAGTTTACTTCCCTCCTCGGAGGTAGGTGTGGCCATGTGGCTTGCTTAGTTCACTGCATCACTGGGGTGCTACAGCAAGGAGCTTTGCGAACACAGAGAAAGAGAAGCCCTTTAAAAAGTGGTTCCTGTTCTAACATATAAAGATAAGCCTTCTAACAGAAGGACTCAAATTTCCAACACTTTTTCGTGTCTGGCCACAAAACAGAAATGGAACGAACGTGGAAATTACAAAAGTGGTTCTGGTAAGCCAGTCTCAACCCCCAAAAGTTTAACTATGTTATTACAAAACCCAGACCAAACTCCGGTAGTGCAAGAATCTCTCTTTTATTTTTTTTCATGTTTAATGTTTATTTATTTTTCAGAGGGAGAGAGAGCGCAAGCAGGGGAGGGGCAGAGAGAGAGGGAGACACGGAAGCAGGGTCTAGGCTCCGAGCTGTCAGCACAGAGCCCGATGCAGGGCTTACAAACCGGGAGATCATGACCTGAGCCGAAGTCAAATGCTTAACCGACTGAGCCACCTAGGAGCCCAAAGAATCTTTTTTTAATTAAAGTATTTTGTACAGCAGTTATAACTTAAGTGAAGCATTTAAGTTTTTCATGATCCAAAACAATGAATTTAAACTATATACAGGCTGCATCAGTTTGTTGTTAGTATGACTGATTGGCGATCATAATATTATAGCCCCTTCTTTTAGAACATTATAAACATCAGAAAAGGAGGGATGACTTAGGTTCCAAGAGTCAAGAAACTTCCAGGCAGGGAAGAAACAGAAGAATCAGTAAGAGAAAGGAAGCAGAGACAGTATGAAAGAGCTCAGAATGGCAGCAAAGAATAGTTTGCTACAAATATTCATCTGAAACAGCTCTAAAATTCTTACAAAAGTACCAATTACCCTCACACCCATCACTCCACCAGTGTGACCACCACTCAACTCCCTCCTCAGGATGTTTTCATGTGAAAATCACGTTCCAATTTTACAATACAAGTCTTGGGATTCCCTTTTATGATGAACAGTACTACTGGCACTAATAATTCTTCATTCCACAAGTATCTAAAGTCAGTCCATCCATGTATCTTTATAGAAATCACTCCGTGCACGAAAAGACTATGCCCCTGGACACCATGATGTACAATCAAATTATCTTTATCACATGATATTTTTTCGTATCACTGAAATACACAGGTAGGTCCCCACTCCAGCAGCCAGATTGAGTTGTCTTGCTTAAGACTAGAAATGAGGGAGGAAAAGAGGAGTAACTAAAACCCTACTAACGTTTACTGAGCTCCTACAGTGTCAGTCACTATACCAGAATGTCTTACGTGTGCTATCCCGTAACTCAGAGACATCTCGCCATGCACACCCAAGTATTCACAACGTGTAAGCAGAAGAATTGAAGTAGATTAAGCATTGGTCCAAATTTATGTGGCCGCTAAACAGCACAACTAGAATTTTAAACCAAGTCCTCTCGGAACCAAAACTTAAAGTTTTTCATCAACAAAGCCCCACAGACAAGGAGCCCTTCGCACTTAGGAGGCTTGTGTTGGACTTTAATATAACAGCTCCCAATATTAGTCACATCCATTTCATTAATTCCATTTCTATCTTTATCCATCTCTTCTTTCCCAAGCCTTGCTCAGCTCTAGGTTCAAAAGACATTTACTAATTCCACAACATCTAACTTCAAGAACTTCATTTACTTTCTATTTTATAAACATTTATTAAGTGCTTAGGCCAGATACTGACTGAGCGTTGCAGACACAAGCATTCAACTTCTATCCCGGACGAACAAACACTGCAGCCTCAGCCCACCACATTTCTGAGGCCATCCACAGCAAAAATGAGAGTAATTTAAGAGCCCTAATCCGCAAGCGGAGGAAGCTGGTAACGGTCCTGCTGCCCCAAGCAGAGTTTATGGTAAACCCTAAGCACTCATGCTTCTGATGGACGTGGCCTTCACAGTTGGGCTTCTGCTCAGACTTCCCAAGTATATTCTGGTCTCATTTCCTTCCTTACAATTTTGAATATTTTAAGAATTGTCTATAATAAGTGAACTTTACACTCATAAACAGGAAAAATACCAACATTTATAATTAAAAATCCCTCAGGAGCCAGCAGCAGCATTGTTACCTGGCTGAGCTGGGATCCACGCCAGAGTGAATGTCTCCTAGGTCCCAAACAGGGGAACCCTGGAGCTACTTGATAGAGATGGGGGACAAAGAATTCACTTGCCCAAGTCACAGGCTGGGAGAAAATACTTGCAAGTCACATATCAGTTAAAGAACGTGTATCTGGAAAACATATAGAACTCTTAAAACTCAGTGACGAGAAAACAACTCAGTAAAAAGTGGGCAAAAGATATGAACAGACACTTCACCAAAGATGGCACACAATCACACGAAAAGATGTTCAACATCGTTAGTCATTAGACAAACGCAAGTCAAAATCTCAGCGAAATACCACTATGTACCTATTCAAATATTTAAAACTTTTTAAAAGGCTTGCCGTGCTAACATAAACACACAACTAGCATATGACCCAGACTCTCTACTTCCAGGTATTTACCTAAGAGAGCTGGAAACATATGTCCACACGTATCCACAAAAGTCATACAGCATTTTTAGTAATAGCCAAAACCTGGAAACAACACAAATGTCCAAAACCAGATAAATGGCTGAATGGTGGCATATCCCTATTACTGTTTAGCAATAAAATGGAACGAAGTCCTAAGATACGCTACGACAAGCATAAATCTCAACATAATCATAATAATAATGATAAGCTGAGTGAAAGAAGCCAGAAAAAAGAGTTCATATTGTATGATTCCATTTATATGAACTTCTAGAAAGTGAAAACTAATGTGTAGTGATGGAAAGCAGATCAGTGATTTCCTGGGGAATGGGGACATACAGGGAAGGGGGAGAGGAAGGAGGGGTTATAAAGAAGCATAAGGAAACTCTGGGGGTGATGAATATGTCCATTATGGTGATCACAGGGATGGTCTGAGGGGTACCAACAGAACTCAAAACTCATCACACTGGACACTCTCAATATGTGCAATTTATTGTATGTTTATAAAATACCTCAATAATACTATTTTAAAAATTCATTATTAGCACAATATTCTAGATGTCATATAAACGTTCAGTTCACAATGATTTGGAAAATCATCTCAAATCACTTAAACCACTGTGTGTGTGTGTGTGTGTTACAGATAGTCTTTGTGTAAAAAGCAAAATGCTTCTTTTCTCTATGCATTCACACAGGACTGAAAAATAAAAGGACAGTGTCTTCACTTCTATTGGTATACAGAGACTGCATATAAAAGGGCTAGCCTGATCACTAGGCAAGGCAGACCCTATTGTTCTGAAGGGGCACAGGGCAGGGTAGGTAATGTATTTATTTTTTCCTATTATTTTAAGTCTTACCTTTTAAGTAATATTACCCATGACAAAAGATTAAGGCAACATGGTTTTCTCAATCTGATGATCTTCTTTCCATTTCAACAGACTTCTAAATAATGTAAATACATCAAATAGACTATAGTTCCTATCTGTGACTGATCAACAACAGCCATTTAACTGTAAGAAGAATAACATACAAGTTTCCCCTGCTATCTGAAAGTAGAGTGTTTCTGTGAAACCTTTCGTAAGCCAAAATGGCATAAAGTGAAGAAGCCATCGCCATTAATTTACATGGAAAATTTTTTTCAACATTCCCAGACCCTAAGATAACCTCTCTTGGGCTTTTTTTGGATACCTTAGGATACATCTTGCTAAGGCACACACAGAATAAATGCAGATGAAACCCAGATGCTCACGGACTCAGTTCAGAGCTCTGGTGGGCTTGATGCTGAGATTCTGAGTGTAGTGCCCAGGCAAGGAGCTCGGCAGGGTCACTCTCGCTGCTTAGAGTGCACACTGCCTCTAGAATAGCCCGTAGTAAACAAACACTGAACATATTTTCACTTTTCTCCTTTTCTCATAGAAGTGAAAAATCCTCTTCAGATTTGTTTCAAGTTAGCGAAAACGAGTACTAAGGTAGGTCTTTCGCAAGAGCAACAGCAGCATGCATAATATGAACTTTCAAAACACAGGGGATACCTGTATGGAAGCCCGCGCGCGCGCGCGCGCACACACACACACACACACACACACACACTGTTTTTTCTTCATATTTTCTCCGGAAGGATTCAAAAAGGATCAGTGAGAATTACAAGAACCCTGCTGGACTTCAGAAATAGGTAGCCTTGACTCCCAACTTCACCTGCTGGGTACGGTACAGACACAAACAAGAAGAAGGAAGGTCTTTCCTGTAAGAAGGGTCATGATGAACAAAGAGCACAGTGTGTTTAGAGGACAGCAAAAGGAGTGACCTCAACAGAGGCATGTAGATAAGCAGCAGAAATCAAGACTGCAAAAAAAAAAAAAAAAAGACATCAAGAAATCAAGACTGCAAAAGAAAGGTAGAGACAAATGACTGAAAGGGCTGAAAAGTTAAGAAAATGTTAGACTATCCGGAGTGGCATATCAGTGTTTGTTTAATGTTACTGTACAGTCTAGGATCTTGAGGAAATTAGTGTTTCAGAAAGATTAAGTTTAAAATGATATGCTGAAGAGGCTAATTGAGAGCACGGAGTTATAAAGTTAGAAAGTTGTAGCAAGAAGGGAATGGATTAGGACAGGAGACATCTGAATGAAAAAGAAGGGATGTGCAGAACTATGGAGCAGGGCCTAGGGACTCTGGACTCTATAAAACACAGAGGGAAAGGAATTAATACAAGGGGACTGAAAGTTCAAGCCTGACAGACTGAAAAAAGTGATAGAATAAGAAAAGTAGGAAAGGGAAGCTCATTTTAAAAGAAGAAAACAGAATGAATTCCATTTCAGACAAGTCAGATGTAGGGAACCAGCGACTGGTACAAATGTAAATATGTAAAATGCAGTCAGGAAAACAGGACCTAGTGCCCCAGAGAAAGGGAGCATGTAGCACTTAAGCATGTAAGTGGTAGCTAAAATCAGGAACATCAGTGTTATTACAAACAGAAGAATGTAAAAGTTCAGGGACTAAGATCATGATCTCTAAGATCTCAAATTATACTATGAAAACACATCCCCTTAATTATCACCAAAGTGATGTGTACCCTCCCTTTTCTTCAAATTTTCAAAAACATACTTGGCTGTCTTATCAGGACTTAGATGTTAACTCGACTATATTGTTTCACGTTTCAAAACTGCAGAAATGACTGACCTCTTCAGCACAACCCGGGGGTGGTAAATTCAAATGCCAAGCAGCTAAGTACGCATGAAGCCAGCCTCCTGTGAGACAAGGAGTTTGAAGAGAGCGTGGGCCTGGGCTCCCACAGGCGCCTTGAGAAAAGGAGGGAGGGAAGGGGAGAGATGCCCAGGGAGCCGCGAGGAGGAGCCCTTCACCAAAACAAGGCTTGTGAGGGCTTGAGTCAGGAACCAGGGGAAAAAGCTTTTGAAGGTTTTGAACTAGGAAAGCCTGGAGTCCAATTTGCACTGGCTGTTATGGGCAAGGCTAAAACAACAATAACAACAGCAACCACTACAAACAAACACAGGACCAGGCTGAAGCTGTGGCTGGCTCATCTCTCCTCCATGGAGAGGATCTCAAAGCATCTAGAAAGCTCTCTCCTGAAGATCTAAAGCCACCTCAGTCTGAAGGGCCCCTGTTAACACCTGTGAATGGGCCCAGGAGGCTGGGGTTACCTACTGCTGCTCCATCTGGCCCAGTCCTTAGAGAACCTTCTAGCTGAATAGACCTCAAGCAGCTTTTTAATATGTCATTTTAGCTGATATGATTTCCTTGTAGTTCTTTAATAATCTGTTTTAGCATCTTTTTTGTATATTCTTTACAGTATGTCTCTTTACTGTATTTATTTTATACTACTTATATCCTTTCTGTAGTTTTCCTTGTTTCTTAAAAAAAAAGAACAGGCTTGTTAATTATGAAAGTAATTTCTATTTTGTGTGCAGAGAGGATACAGGCATGTTTATTCTTAGAAAACAAAAATACGGAAAAATATATACCAAACCTAATTGTTGTTGCTACCAGGATGCATGGCCAGTTTATATTCACTTTATAGTTCTTTTGTGGTAATTGCATTTTTCTATTTTCTATTAAAAAACAAAACAAAATAAAACACATGGGGCGCCTGGGTGGCTCAGTTGGTTGAGCATCCACTTTGGCTCAGGGTCATGATCTCACGGTTCGTGGGTTTGAGCCCCGCGTCAGGCTTTGTGCGGATAGCTCAAGAGCCTGGAGCCCGTTTGGGCTTCTGTGTCTCCCTTTCTCTCTGTCCCTTCCCCCACTCAGGCTCTCTCTTTCATTCAAAAATAAATAAAAAATTAAAAAGAAAACCACAACAGAAGGCACCTTTGGCATTTCCAATCACAGTTCCATGTAGGAATGTGGGCCCAGTATCACCGAGTCTGATATTTCAAGAGAAAGCAGAAATCAGATTATTTTGGGAAAAAATCTACTCTTTAGCTGATAGCAAGAAACTCAAAATATGTAAAAATACTCCAGAGACTGAATAAATCTTCCACAAACTGGATGTGGACTTCAGGTGCAAAAATTTAAACCTAGGCCAGGAATGGGCTTAATAGCTTGCATCTGATCAGTATAAAGAAAAATTGTGAAAGGATTTGGAATTCAGTGAATATTCTGGCTAGCTTATCCATCTGGGTTATTGTAACCTTTGTTTATCTTTGACTAGGTTATATTACAACTCTGTAGGAGGTAACCCGTAGAAAATGGATAGTCATGCAAATAATTCCTGTCCACAGAAATGTATCTGGTAGATGGCATCAATTACAGCTTTGTGGGAATGACCAGTTTTACACCATTTATAAATTCAACATTCCCCCTTTGACTATAAATGTGCGGTAATACTTTGAGTTCTCTTTTGAAGTAGTTATATCTTACTAGTTCCCTGCTTAATGGACTCAGTAAAGTCTCTGGCAGATTTTGTATCTGTATAAGAGAGAGGACTCTAAGCTCTTTTTAAATTTATCCATTAACTCTGGACTACCAATTAGGATTACCAAAGATTCTCCTCTGTTTTGCCATCCCACATTGGTGTTTTATTGTTGAAGGTTTGTGACATTGATATAATAGGGGAAAGGTAGAGACATCTGGGAGGATAAGCAAGAGGGGAGCAAGGAAAGAAACTAATGTCACAGACGAGCTCCCCTGAAGTATGAAAGCCAATTAATTAAACTGAAGCATTAACATAAATTTTATTTCCAACTCTCAGATTTTTTAACTGCTCCACCCCCAAAAAAGAAAAAAAGCACTCAGGAAAGGAAAAAAACAAAGAACTGAATCTTGGATCTATAGCTGTGTTTCAAACTGCAGGTCCCGACCTTTTAGTGGAAATAAACTCAATTTAGTGGGTCATGACCACATTTTTAAATAGAATGAAATAGAAAAAAAGGTGCCTGGGTGACACAGTTTGCTGAGCATGTGACTCTTGATTTCAGCTCAGGTCATGATCTCAGCATCGTGGGATCGAGCCCCATGTCAGGCTTTGTGCTGATTGTGGAGCGTGCCCCTGCATCTCTCTTTCTCTGCCCCTCTCCCCTGCATGCTCTCTCTTTTCTCTAAAATAAAAAGAAAGAAGAAAAGGAAGCAAAAAAGATTATCAAGAGAGCATCTTATATGGTAAAAAAATGTTTTATGAACTTTTGCTTTGGGTGCATGTGCTAGGTCATGATATGAAATGTAATTCTTAGTTCAGGTTACAGGCGAAAGAGTCTCAAAGCCACTAATCATACTTTAGTGCTCACATACCCCCTAAAAGAATTGTGAAAAATTATGCATCCCTGCATTTTTTAAGGTAATATCTAAAATTTTCCATTGAAAATTATAAAGGATGTAGTTTCTAACACATTATAAATATCCACATGTTGAAAAAAAAATGTAACATTCTTTTAAACTTATCCAATGGAGGGGCTCCTGGGTGGCTCAGTCGGTTAAGCATCTAACTTTGGCTCAGGTCATGATCTCATGGTTCGTGAGTTTGAGCCCTGCATCAGGTTCTGTGCTGACAGCTCAGAGCCCGGAACCTGCTTCGGATTCTGTGTCTCCCTCTCTCTCTCTGCCCCTCCCCTGATCGCACTCTGTCTCTCTCTCTCTCTCTCTCTCAAAAATAAATAAATGTTAAAAAATACTAAAAATAAAAATAATAAATAAATAAATAAATAAACAATTTATCCAATGGAGGGGGCACCTGGGTGGCTCAGTCAGTTGAGCATCTGACTCTTGATTTCTGCTCAGGTCATGATCTCACAGTTCGTGGGATAGAGCCCTGTCAGCGTAGAGCCTGCTTGGGATTCTCTCTTTCTGTCTTTCTCTATGCCCCTCCCCTGAGTGTTCTCTCGAGCGCGCAAAATGAATAAACATTTTTAAAAAATAAACATCCAATGAAATCTAAAAACCAGAGCATTTTAATATCCACCATCAACCATTTAAAAAAATAGGTGAACAAGCTCTTTTCTAACAGTAAGAAATTTTACATTGTTCTTTTTTCTTCTTGTAGTAGTATTTTCATTCCATTTCTGCTGGTCTGGAGTAGCTCACAGATGCCCTCAGCACGCACCAGCGCAGCTTTTACGACGTACCCAGATGAGTACAGAGTGGTGGTGGTGACCTCACTGTGAAGACTGCCTGCCCTCTAATGTAACACTTTGAACCTTTTCACTTGTCACCTAACCGGAAAGTGACATCATGTGCATATCTAATAGCCGTTAAAAATTGAAGATATAGGATTTAATAAAACTCACTTCCCTAACATGATCCTTTCGTTGCTTTTAGCAAATTGACAAATTAAACAGGTATGATTTTTAACCAAAACAGAATACCTAAAATACTTATAAAGTTGGAAGATCTCAAGCTACGAATTGATAATTATATAGCATCGGGCAAGGCAGGATTCTGGAAGAGTGAAAGGAGCTCCAGAGGCCTTCACAGTGCGGATTCTAACAGGGCCCAGGCTGGCACTTTTTTTCTTCATTTTGTAGTTTTTTTTCCTGGATCTGGGCCGGGGGGTGTTTCCAGTTGATCACCACAACTTGATGACTTTTAACGGCTGGCTTTATTTGCCACAGAGGCTGCAGCTGATAATCTCAACTGCCAGCTTTTCACTAGTGTGGAAGACACATACCGCTCAGAGCTGTTGCCATAATAATAAGATCCCGCTATCATGGAAGCATTATATAATCCGGAATTACTAATTTTCTGGAATTTTCTCTAGCAGAACTGTTTTTCAAGCGTATGATAAAGTCATCTTGGAAAGTCACAGTTGGCCCAAGAAAATTTTAGGATAGAACCTTTCTTCTCAGATCCTTTTTCCATCATTGCATACAGATGGTTTCACCAAGGGTAAAATGGACCTGATGCAATTTTACTCTCCTCCATTACTTTGTAAATAAATATGACCCCCAAAGTCTCTGTTAGAATCGTCAGGGAAGCTTTGTTTAGTTTTGTTGTTGTTGTTGTTGGATTCGGGGATTTTCATTGGTTTGTTTTCCTTTTAATTAGCTGTCCTTTTATTTTCGGGATCAAGACTGGTATCCTGATAGTGGTAAGAATTGACTGTTTTCTTCCTTTACTGCCCCTTATTTATAAAACAAAATAAAAAAACAGAACAGCATAGTAATGTCTCCCCTGATTCTACTAACTTAGGAAGGTAAAATCTCCCATTACATTAAACCAGGGTTTCTCCATCTCTTCACTCTAAGCATTGGGAAAATTCCTCGCTGTAACCTGTAACCTGTTCCTCTAAGGATGGGTGCGATCACCTAATATGTGGTGCACTCCAGTCAGCAGATATCTTAACTTCAAAAGGTTTTACCTTCTTAAAAAAAAAAATCCCTTTTTAATGCAGTACATGTGAAAACCATAGTTTTTTTTTTTTCTAAAGAAAGATGCTATGGGAATGCAAGCTGGTGCAGCCACTCTGGAAAACAGTATGGGGGTTCCTCAAAAATCCAAAAATAGAACTACCCTGTGACCCAGCAATTGCACTACTAGGCATTTATCCAAGGGATACAGGTGTGCTGTTTCGAAGGGACACATGCACCCCCATGTTTATAGCAGCACTATCGACAATAGCCAAAGTATGGAAAGAGCCCAAATGTCCATCGATGGATGAATGGATGTGGTATATAAATACAATGGAGTATTACTCGGCAATCAAAAAGAATGAAATCTTGCCATTTACAAATACGTGGAAGGAACTCAAGGGTATTATGCTAAGTGAAATTAGTCAGAGAAAGACAAAGATCATATGAATTCACTCATATAAGGACTTTAAGAGACAAAACAGATGAACATAAGGGAAGGGAAACAAAAATAATATAAAAACAGGGAGGGGGACAAAACAGAAGAGACTCATAAATATGGAGAACAAACTGAGGGTTACAGGAGGGGTCCTGGGAGGGGGGATGGGCTAAATGGGTAAGGGCACTAAGGAATCTACTCCCGAAATCATTGTTGCACTATATGCTAACTAATTTGGATGTAAGTTAAAAAAAGATAAAAAATAAAACAAGTTAAAATAAAAAAAAATAAAGAAAGATGCTAAATAGTGTGAAGAGATATAGAAATTTAGAAGATAAAGCTGTTGCCTTTTAAGAGCTTGCAACCTAATTTTGCTTATGATTTATATCATTTGGGTCTCATTCATTCACCAAGAAGGTAATTTAGAGTCAAGTTTTAATGTCACCCTGACTGTAAAGTAATGACACAATGATATGTTTTTACGTTTTAGAAAAGCTACAAACATAATTCTACCTAAATGCCACCAAAAAGCCATTTAAGTTTTTTTTTATTAAGTAAAATAAAATTGTTTTAAATAAACTCTACCCCTGACGTGGGGTTCAAACTCATAGCATCAAGATTAAGAGTCACATGCTCTACCAACTGAACTAGCCAGGCATCCCAAAACCATTTAAGTTTTGCTTTAAATAACACAGATTCCAACGAATACAATACTAATTTCTACCCACTGCATTCAATGTTGCTACTCTGAAATAAAAAAAATCCTGAAAAAGACTCCAGACAACTCTATCAAAAAGCATCTGTTCACATAAAACAAATATCTTGGGGCATATTTAAACAATGTTCTATGGGAGAATGCAGTCCTAAGGGAGAATGATGTACGGTCACACCTCTTTACAACTCTCTACAGCACAGAGAAACCTAGAATGAATAGAAATAAGAATAATAAAACATTCAGTGCAAGTCTTCAAATTGCTCTAGCTGCTCACTTAAATACATTTAACACATAACAGGAACCATCACATTCAGCTTCCAAAAGGACTCACTCCCAAAATTGTCTATAAAGTCTCCATTATTTGACTTTCTTTTCCTTTCTTTTCTTTTAACTCATAAACAACAGATTTATATTTTATAATTCTGGAGGCTTGGAAGTTCAAGATCAAGATGTCAGCAGATTCACTGTCTGGTGAGAACTTGCTGTCTGGTCCATACACAGCTGTCCTCCCCCTGTCCCCTCACATAGTGGGGACTTTCAAAACAACCTAATGTATCATCAAAAGTCTCTACCTGCTCTCCAAATAAAAGCAAACTGCTATGGGGTTACTTGCCTGGCTCAGTCAGTAGAGCATGAGACTCTTGATCTCAGGTTCATGAGTTCAAGCCCTGTGATGGGCATGAAGCCCACTTAAAAAACTAAATAAACTGCTAAAATCTAGTCATTTGTTCACTTGTTCACTTTTTAATTCATTCAACCAACATGTTTTAAAGGCCAAATACCAGCCAGGCACAGTGTTATGCCCTAGAGAAACAAAACCAGACAAGGACCTTTCTCCAAATTCAAGGGAGTCCCCAGTCTATTTGCTGCCTTCTGGCCTGCTTCTCTACCACCTCCTCTGTGCAGGTGGGTACGAAGCATGGTGCTGAGACCTGGGTAAAAACAGCACTAGCACAGCAAGTAGCTAACAAGTTGCTAACAGTCTAGTTAAGAGGTATTGCTATCTGTCTGAAGACTTGCTTCAGACTCCCAAGGAGGTAAAAGGCTGGCTGTTTTACCTCCTTCCCAAGTTTTCATCAAAATGCACATAAAGAAGACAAAACCTGGCAACAGCTCTGTCAACCATATGTCAAAGTCTGACTCAAATTCCCATCAGTGCACAATCACAGGGGTCTGACCAAGAAGGACAATGGAGCCAGAATTCATTACTATACTCTCTGCCACTTTTATACCTTCTGAAATCCTAGCCACTGAATGACCATTGTAAAACAGCTTAAATTTGTTTTTGACTGACTGATCGTGTGAAAGGATGAAGAGTATTTATGGTAATGTCTTAAATATAAATAGGTTTTATGTACGCCCAAGCTAACAAAAGAATAAAGAAACCCCATTAGAAACCAGAAAGGACATGGGTCTACAAATCCACAGGAGTATATGCAAGTACTGAAGCTAATGTTTTCCTTATGGCCACTGCTGAGTTCTAATGGCTAAAAGTCTGGGTTTTAATGATCTGTGCCCCATAGGGACAAGGACAAAGTCTGGGGCTCAAACACCTTGGGAGGTAGGAAACATGAATCTTCTCTGAAGAAACACACCCTCAGACTAAATCTCAAAGAAATCACCCAAAACTTCCAAGAAATATGAATTCATGATCAAAAATGACTATACAAATGAACAAACAAGCCACAGCAAGGGTAAGTCAACAGAATCAAAAAACTCTACAGAATGAGACCCATTAGGACTGTGGGTGTCAAAACTAGGTTATAAACAGATATACTTTATATCCTGTAATATTTGAAGAAATAAAGGAGACCAGAAACTATGACAAGAGAATATCAACTCCTAAGATCTAGGAGTTGATAAAAAAACAAAAAAACAAAAAAACAAAAAACAAAAAAAAAAAACAAACAAGGTTTCCAGAAACAAGCAAATAAAAAATAGTATTGAAATGAGATACAGCAAATAAGTCACAACTTCATAAAGAATTAGTAAACTGGAAGATATGAAAGAAATTATCCAGATATCAAAGAATCAAAACCGATGAATTATAAAACAGAGGTCAAGAGCACACGAGAACGTCTTATTTCTAATCAGAGTTCTAGAAGGAGTTAGATAATAAGAGAGAGGCACTATTCAAAGGGATGATGGTTGAAAATGTCCTGATGCTAATAAAACAAGAATTATCAGATTCACGAAGCACAATGTATCTTCCAGCAAACTAAATGAGAGAAATCCACATCAGGATATATTATACAGTAAAACTGCAGAACACCAAAGACAAACTGAGGATCAAGCAGATAGAGACATGAAAACTTACAACATAATCACATTTTCAAAGAAAAGTAAGTATTATAAGAGCAAAGTAGCATCAAGGTAGTTTTGAAAGACAGGAACTGTCCATTTAGAATTCTACACCACATAAAGAGGGGTAAACCCATCCTTTGAGAACAAGGATAAAATAAACATATTCAGAAAAATACATACCCATGGAGTTTATTATCAAAGATTCTCACTAAAAGAACCTCAAAAAGAGGGGAAATGATACCAAAGAAAAGGTTGAGATGTAAATATGTAAATATGTAAATATGAGATGTAAATAAGATAAAAAAGTAAATAATTCTAAGTTGGTACCAACTGCATAAAGCAATAATAATGCTAAATTTGTGGGGTTACAAGAAATCAAGATAGAACTAGGGGCGCTTGGGTGGCTCAGTCAGTTAAGTGTCCAACTTTGGCTCAGGTCATGATCTCGTGGTTTGTGAGTTCGAGCCCCGCATTGGGCTCTGTGCTGACAGCTCAGAGCCTGGAGCCTGCTTCGGATCTGTGTCTCCTCCTCTCTCTGCCCTTCCCATGCTCATGCTCTCTCTGTCTCTCAACAATAAATAAACATTAAAAAAAATTTTAAAAAAAGAACTAAAACTCTAGACAGCAGCATAAAAATAGGGAGAAAGGTAAATAGGGATACAGGTTCTTGTCGTGACACAGAGTACAGTAACTTTAGACTTTAAGTTCAATATGCATGTTAAAGGGTGACCACAAAAATTGTAAAAACGATACATAACATTTAAACTAATAGACAGGAGGGGTGTCTGGGTGGCTCAGTCAGTTAAGCATCTCACTCTTGATTTCAGCTCAGATCTTGATCTCAGCATCATGAGTTCATCATGGTTCATTAGAGCCATGTTGGGCTGTGTACTGGGCATAGAGCCTAATTAAAATAAAACAAACAAACTACTAAGTAATACAAATAAAATGAAATTAAGGAAAAAAACTTGAAAGGTCAATTCAAAAGAAGGCAAGAGAGGGGAAAAAATAAACAACAAAAAAGCAGAACACAGGATGCACAAAATGACTATAAAAATGAATCCAAAAATATCAATAACCACAATCAATGTAAATGAACAAAAGATAGGAAAACTGAACCTCCAGCTACAGGCTTGGGATTCTAGCTCTCAAAATAAATTAAAATTAAAAGTAAAAATATATATACCATTCATGATAGCAACCAAAACAAGGTAGCTAGAAATAAATCTAATCTAAAAATCAAAACTTTTCTATAGAAAATGATGAAACTTTCTGGAAAGATGTTAATAAGACCAAAGTAGGTCAAAAAAAGTAAAACTTGTCCTTATATGTTATTTCTCCTGAAATCAATCCAAAGAGTCAATGCAATTGTGATCAAATCTCAATATGATCTTTCATGGAACTCAACAAGCTAAATTCGTAGACAGCCACAAAGAGGCGAGAATTATGAAGATATTCCTGAATAACACAAGATAGAAAAACTTGCCCCCCAGACATCAAAAATTAATACAGGGCCAGAGTATTGAGGAGCCTGGTACTGTTGGTACAGGGAGAAACAGACCAACAGAACAGAACCAAAGCTCAGGAACAGACCCACACATATAGGAAAACCTAGGTGATGCTGAAGGTTTGTTGTTGATGGTGATGTAGTCAATAAATGATGCTGGGACTGAAATGAAAACAAAAAACTCACAACAATGGGTGGCTCAGTCGGTTAAACATTCCCCCCCCCCTTTTTTTTAATCTATTTAGAGAGAAAGAGAGAGAGAGCACACAAATGAGCAGGGGAGAGGCAGAGAGAATCCCAAGCAGGCTCTGCACTGCCAGTACACGGCCCAACATAGGGCTCAAACTCATGAACCTGTGAGATCATGATCTGTGCTGAAAACAAGAGTGGGATGCTTAACCTACTAAGCCACCCAGGCTCCCCAAAGCATCCCACTCTTGATCTCAGGGTAGTGAGTTCAAGCCCTGGATTGGTCTCCACACTGGGCATGGAGCCTACTGAAAAAAAATACAAAAACAAAAGAAATTGGATACCTATCTGACAACATACATAACTCAATTCTAAATGATGGATTATTTTTAAATATGAAAGACAAACTATGTTTTTAAATATATAATATCTTTAAGAGCTTGTTTTAAGAAAAGATTCTTAAATGAGAATTTTTAATTGACTTTTTCAACTATATTAAACAAAAGGGGGAAACATTTTAAATATATTAAAAGAGTTCCTTCCAATAAAAGAAAGGGGGAAAAAAGGAAAGAAAGAAAAAAATTGATAAGTCAAAAATTCGGAAACGCAGTATTGCTATCCACACTAATACAGAAAGCTCCCCAAAGTTAGTAAGAATGGGGGCACCTGGGTGGTTCAGTCCATTAAGCATCCGACTTGGGCTCAGGTCCTGATCTCAAGGCTCAACTCAAACCCTTCATTGGGCTCTGCACTGACAGCTCAGAGCCTGGAGCCTGCTTGGGGTTCTGTGTCTTCCTCTCTTTCTCTCAGACTCCCCTGCTCATGTGTGCACACGTGTGCACTCTTTCTCTGTCTCAAAAATAAGCACTAAAAAAAATTAAAAATCAGCATAAAAGAACAAAACACTGACACACACAAATGTCCAAAAAATATTTGAAAAGCTGTTCAATCTTATTAGTAATCAGGGAGAGCAAATTATAACCACAAGAAACTATTTTATCTCCATCAGATTAGGGGTAAAAAACTTTCAGAGTTGCCAAAAATGTGCATCAACTGAAATTCTCCTATACTTCTGATAAAACAATAAATTGGTATGACTAGTTAGAGTTCAGTATAGTTGACCTGTGAACAATGTGGGGATGGGGTGCACACCCTACCCACCCCTACAGTGGTGGAAGAATGAATATAATTTTTGACTCCCTCCAAAACTTAACTACTAATAGTCTACTATTGACAGGAAGCCTTACCAGAAGCCATAAACAACTGATAAACACATATTTTATATGTTATATGTATTATATACTGTATTCTTCCAATATACTAGAAAAAAGAAAATATTAATTAAAAAAACTTTTTTAATGTTTATTTATTTTTGAGAAAGAGAGAGTGCAAGCAGGAGACAGGCAGAGAGAAGAGGGAGACACAGAATCCGAGGCTGGCTCCAGGCTCCAAGCTGTGAGCACAGAGCCCCATGAAGGGCTGGAACTCACGAACTCACCATGAGATCATGACCTGAGCTGAAGTCGGATGCTTACCCAGCTAAGCCAGCCAGGCATCCCCCAAAAAAGAAAGGGTTTTTTTTTTAATTTTTAGTGTTTATTTATTTTTGAGAGAGAGAGACAGAGCTTAAGCTAGGCAGGGGCAGAGGGACAGGGAGACACAGAATTCAAAGCAGGTTCCAGGCTCTGAGCTGTCAGCACAGAGACTGATGAGGGGCTGGAGCTCACCAACCGTGAGATAATGACCTGAGTCAAAGTTGGATGCTTAACCGACTGAGCCACTCAGGCTCCTCTAAAAAAGAAAGTATTATTAAGAAAATCTTGAATAAATACATTTACAGTACTGTACTATATTTATAAAAAAAAATTGGAAACAAGTGGACCTATGCAATTCAAACCTGTGTTGTTCAAGCGTCAACTGTATTTGGTTTTACTAGTAAAGTTGGAGACACATACCCTAAGTTCTACTGATATACCTCTGCATAAGTATACCAACTAATAGGTACAAAAATATGCATGCATAGCAGCCCCGTATGCAATCAAAATGTCAGTAACACAGCAAAACAGCTGAATGAAAAGAATGAATTCACCTACATATGTCAACATGGATTAATCAAAACAACCAAAATAAACAAGTCAAAGGATATATATCCTATGATTCCATTTATAGAAAGGTCAAAACCAGCAAAATCAAACATACCATGAAAGAATGCCAACATGTGTGATAAACTATATAGAAAAGCTTAGAGTGCTGAACACAAATTTCAAGATAGTGTTTATTTGTGGCTCCTCTAGAGGGGAATATAACTGAGGAAGCACAAACTACTAATTGGCTAAATTCCATTTCTTCAGCTGAATGAGTTCATTTAATTTCTCTGGAAACTATGCATAACAGCCATATATACTCTTCTCTGTGCATTATGTATTACACAATACATTTAAATGACTCCAAAAATATCCAAAAATATGTTTTAAATTATTTTCTTGTTCATCTTTCTGTTGTTGTTGTTGTTTTTAAAGGCCATTGGTATGTGAAAGTGGTCTTTTAATTATAATAAAACAATGATATTAGCATCTGGTACATTAAGGGCTGCTTTTTTTTTAAACTGCTATTAAAGATATTCATGCCTACCTTACCCTTTATAACGCACATCAACTTGTTTCCCAAAACAACAGTGTGCAAAATAAGTCAAGGTTTTGCACAAAAATATAAACTTTATGGACTTGAGCCAGTACAACCACCATTCTTGTATACACTAACTCACATGCACCCTGCATCTGGCTAAAGAAATCCTTTAAATTTGTTTTCGTGACAGCTAAATTAAAAGACAAATATATTCAGCTAAATAAACACTGAGGGAGGGTATCATTTAATTATGGCACATCTATCTTAAATTGCCACATGAAATCTCAAAAAGAATCTTCTTTGCTTAAGGCAACTACGAGACTAAATTAGGAGCCTCCGTCTAGTGCCTGAATTTGAATGGTGACAACTCAGGATCTTTAAGCAAATTCATGGACTCAGTTTCCAAAAAGAGATAATACTCCAATAAAAAAAAAGTTGTTGTTCTCCCCCCCCCCCATTTCCGCAGTAGCGTTGGCAGGTATTTTTATGAGCGCTCATTCTAGAATATCCCTGGCAAGGCAGTACCAATCCCAGGAGATAAAGCTCTGAAATCAACATTCACATGAACCAGCTAAGGTTTTAAGAAACCCCCCACCCCCGAATCTCGTTGAAACAAACATTTTATCTTCGAAGCCTCCAACGTCCTGGTGCGTAGAGGGCAATGTGGGGGGAAGATTGCCGGGGAGTTGAGTCCGTGAATCACATGGACAAAACTTAGATGGCATCTTGCAAAACATTCATATTATCTAACCCTTTCACTTCGTGATAAGTAAACTATGTCTCAGGGAGAAGCGCACCTGCTCAGGATCTAACATATTTAAATTCGTCTCCTCTCCTAGCTCAGTGATCCTTACCCCCACCCATTCTGAAAAGCATCAATTTGTTGCTAACACGCAGGAGGCGAGAAAACTCGCACTTCCTTAGTGTGGCCAGGTTGCAAGGGCTAGAAAAAGTCGAGTATTAGGTCAGCCCTTCTTCTAACAGGTGGGAAACCTAATGGTAAGTGACGCAGCTTAAGCGGTTAAATCACCGACCCTCTGCACCTAGCAGCAAGAGCCTGACAAAAACAATGTAAGATCGCTGGAGACCCCACTTCCCGTCTCCAGGAGGGCAGGTTTCAAAAACACCCGATCCCTCCATTTCAGCAAAGAATCCCGCGCTTCCCACGCAGAACCGGGAAGAGGGGAGGCGGGGAAACGCGAACGGTCTATGCGCAGCACCAAGAACGCCGCGGCGGGGCAAGCACCGAGTCCCGCCTCTCTCATCTGCATCCGTCGATAGGGGAGAAAGAGAAACACTAAGGTTGCGGCGCCTCCCGCGAGAAGAGGTACCTGAGGCTAGCGCCGCAGTCCCCCGTCGCTACCGCACCGGAGCCCAACACCCTGCTTCCGGGGTCAAATCCGGCAGGGAGGCCCGAGATCGCGGGAGGGAGCCTCAAACCCCTCCCCACCCAAGCCCCGCCTCCACTGCCCACTCTGCGGAGGACCCGGGCAACTTCCGGGACGCTGCGCGTCACTAAGCAGCCGATCCCCGTTTCCGGAAGCAGCCTTCCGTGCTCGGTCCCTCTACTGTACAGCTCGAGTTTGATCGAGGTTTCTGCACGTTTGATTGGTGAAGTGAGAGTGTTGGTCTCCGCTGATTGGTGCCGGCGTCCCATAGACGCCGCGGGGCTGACAATTTCTGTCGTCTGTTTCCCGCCGGCCGTAGGTCTCGTACCGCAATCATGGTGGACGTCATGGAGTTGCCCAGGTCGCGCATCAACGCCAGCATGCTGGCTCGGTTCATCGACAAGCCGGTCTGCTTCGTAGGGAGGCTGGAAAAGGTGCGCGCGCTCGCCGCCCTCGACTCCCCGCTTGGTAGCCGAGAGGAAGGACCCCGTGACCGCCCGGGTCGCAGCCTCTGGGTGGTGAGGGAGGGTGAAGGAAGACAGGCCTTAGAACATTACTGCGCTCCCGATTGCTTCATTTTGCACAAGGCGACTGTTGGCACGCTTTTTAGCTACTGCAGCCCCATTTTGGCGCCACATTCATGGCGCGGGATCGCGACCTTTTAGTATGCGCTCCGTTCTAATTCTAGCTCCCTCCACTCTGGTTCTTTTTGTATTTACATAAAGAAAATTAGAGACCTGACTCACACATCTACCTTCTGACGTCTTAATTTAGCTAGTCTTGACTTCTCTATTTTTCTAGTTTCCTTCTCATGCAATTTTGTCTCTTCTCAATCCTCGTTTTCTCATTTAGGTCACGTCGCCATAAAACATTCTTCCAATGTTTTATAGCAGATCTATGTCCCTTCCAGATCCTATATCAGTATGTTTTCTTACTCCAGTGTTAAGAGTACATACAGAGCTTTCATCCTACTGATGAAAAGCAGACCCAAAGCTTCCCAGTGAACCGAGAAAGCTGAGGAAAAGAAAACTACTAGAAAGCCTTAGTAGTTCATTTCACCCCACATCCTCTCCGTGAAATAGGTGGTGTTCCGACTTCACAGGTAGGGAAACTGAGTAGGAGTGATGTATGGTTAAAACGCTCACTGCCACAGCAAGTAGCAAAGCTGGCATTCAAACCAGATCTGACTTCACTCTTTACATCTAACAGTAGTTCTAATACTTCTAACAAACAGTTCTCGCTTTACTTAATCATGCTTAATTTTTTGATTTAAGATTTTAAGTAATCTATACACCCAAGGTAGGTCTGGAACTCACAACCCTGAGATCAAGAGTGGCCACTCTCTACGGACCGAGCCAGCCAGGCGCAGGCATCATGCTTAATTTTTAAAATAGACCCCCAGGTGGGATACATACTATTTAAATCATGGGTGCTAGTAGATCTCACTTTTAGACAGTATGGACCCTATTTAATTTGTTGTTAGTGCAGGGTTACCAGATTTAGCAAATAAAAATACAGGATATATTTGTACTAAAAAGTATTTATCTGAAATTCAAATTTAACTATGTGTCCTTTCACCAGATACAGTAACACAAGATTATAATTTGAACCAAATAAACCGTTCCAAGACTGTTTGGGTCAATCTGCTGATCTTTTATCAAACTTTTAATATTTTTAATGAGATTTTAATGGTTTTGTTTATGTGGTTGTTGTTTTTTTAATTTCGTGTTTCTTTTTTAGATTCATCCCACTGGAAAAATGTTTATTCTTTCAGATGGAGAAGGAAAAAATGGAACCATTGAGTTGATGGAGCCTGTATGTTTAAGTATTAATTCTATGTATCTTATAGTTAATTCTTCATCTTGCTGATGTTTCTGAGTCTTGCAGTGGATGTATAAAGCATGGACCCTATTTAATTTGTTGTTAGTGCAGGGTTACCAGATTTAGCAAATAAAAATACAGGGTATATTTGTACTAAAAAGTATTGTTTATCTGAAACAAAATAGCTTGATGAGTTTATAAAACCTCCCTGCTCTAAAGTTAAACTTTTGTCCTCTTCTTACATTATAGATACCTTTACGTTTCTAACCAATGATTCTTTGGGCTCCATGATTTTCTAATTTTTAAAATATCACCTTAACTGGGTGACAATTCCCATTCCTATGAAAGACCATAAAATCACATTAAAAAAATCTCTTAAGTCGGGGCACCTGGGTGGCTCAGTCGGTTAAGCGTCCGACTTCGGCTCAGGTCGTGATCTCACGGTCCGTGAGTTCGAGCCCCGCGTCAGGCTCTGTGCTGACCGCTCAGAGCCTGGAGCCTGTTTCAGATTCTGTGTCTCCCTCTCTCTGACCCTCCCCCATTCATGCTCTGTCTCTCTCTGTCTCAAAAATAAATAAACGTTAAAAATTAAAAAAAAACAAAAAAAATCTCAAGTCATTTTTTCCTTTCTCAAGAGTTTTACATTTTTTAAATTCTATTTTCTATTTTTGTTTACATGTACTTTAGTTATCACTTACTGTTCTTACATTTAAAAAATTTTTTTAAATGTTTATTTTGGGGAGAGAGAGAAAGAGAGAGACAAGGCATGAGTGGGGAAGGGGCAAAGAGAGAGGGAGACACAGAATCCAAAGCAGGCTCCAGGCTCTGAGCTGTCAGCACAGAGACCAATGCAGGGCTAGAATTCATGAACCGCAGTATCATGACCTGAGCTGAAGGTGGTCGCTTTACTCACTGTGCCACCCAGGCACCCCTGTTTTTGTTTTGTTTATTGTACTCAATTTTCTTGTTTTTTTATGAAGACAGATACATGTGCTGTTTAGTTAATATGTACAGGACACACTGCACAAGGTATAGAAACTAGAAAATTCCTTTCAATGTGTCCTTTTAAACAAGTACTCCTTGTAGAAAGCGGGACATTCTCAGTATCTTTAAGTGATTTTGTCTTCAACTTGAACATTTAACTGGATCTTTGGACCAGAAGCTACTGCTAAAGGTAATTGAATTATGACATGCTGACATTAAGTACTCAAACATTTTTAACAAATTACAATTCAGTTTTTATGTTGGTAAATTTTAAAATGATTATGTTACATAGAATGAAAGATGAGTAAACTGTAGCACTATTTCCAAGTTATCACCTTGAAACCCCAAGTTGACGATTTGTTCTTTTGTGTCAGCTTGAGGAAGAAATCTCTGGAATTGTGGAAGTAGTTGGAAGAGTAACAGCCAAAGCAACCATTCTGTGTGCATCTTATGTCCAGTTTAAAGAAGATAACCATCCTTTTGGTAAATAAAGCATTCTAGTATTTAGAAATTTCATGTAATTAGGAGGAAAACAATTTTATTCTTAACTGGAGATGTTTTGGTCTTCAGTCTCAATCCTGCCATCTTTCAATTTCTATAGAATTTTCTCATCGCAAAGGAAAATAGGAGAACATTTTGGCACACTTTTTTTTTTAATTTATTTTGAGAGTGCACACACGCACATGCAAGTGAGTGAGGAAGGGGCAGAGAAAGAGAGGGTGAGAGAGAATCCCAAGCAGGACAGTGTAGAGCCCAATTCAGGGCTTGAACCCACGAACTGTGAGATTATGACCTGAGCCAAAATCAAGAATTGGATGCTTAACTGACTGAGCCACCCAGGAACCCCAATAAGCAATGCTTAAATAAACTCAGTAAAGATTATTTGTGGGAAGAGAAACTTAAAGAACATGGCAAACAAAAATAATGTCATCAGGCTTTTTGTTTTAATATATGGATTGAAAGCATTAAATAATGCATAATGCCTTAAACACAACCAGGCAAGAACTGTGCCTGTACATTGGATATCAAGATGAATAGTCGCCTATACCCTGTGTCTTATTTTTTAGAGCCACAGGTTAATAAATATGACGATCTGTATCTGTTTTAGAAGACAGATTGTGAAAATAAGTTGACCTTTAAAAGGGAAAGAAAAGAGAAATAAGTAGAAATCTTTTACATAATAAATGATGTTACATCTTTCCATTGTAGATTGTGTTTGCTAAAATGTTTTTTTTTGTTTTGTTTTGTTTCGTTTTGTTTTAGATCTTGGACTTTACAATGAAGCTGTGAAAATTACCCAGGAATTCCCTCAGTTTTTTCCTTTGGGAGTTGTGGAGTATGATTGATCTTGATGAACACGCTGACGACTGTTAAAAGAAGCCCTGATATCTGAGGATGAGATTTCTGTGATTTTTAATAGTTAATTTGTTCTCTTTTTAATTTCACTTACCTAACTGTATTTAGATATTGCAATATCTCACTTTTGATGGAACCTATCTGTATATTGACAGTTCTCCTTTAAGTCCTCGTAAAGACTCACTTCTCTGGTCATGTGTGGTCAGGTCAAATGCAGTTGCCTTGAGTTTAGTTTTCTGTTTTATTAATAAAAGCTGAAATGGTACATGCTGTTGATCATTTCATTCTTACTCTTTTAGTCATGTATTCATTCACAAACTTGGAATTTCATAGCTATAAGGTCAGGCTTCAAACTGCCAAGTAAAACTCTGGGCCAACTGTGTAATGATTTTCATTTATTAAAGGCAATCAGAATCCTACATCTTTTATATTTGTGAGTACCTATATCTGGGTTCTCCAGAGAACCAGAACCAAATAAAACATATACCAAAACTATTGTATGGATATACCCCTTTTATCCATTCATCATTTGGAAATTTGGGTGGTTTCTACCATTTGAATATAATGAATAATGCTATCATGAGCATTCATGGATAAGTTTCTGTGTATACATATTTTTTATTTCTTTTGGGTATATACCTATAAGTGGAATTACTGCATCAAATGGTAAATATACTTAAATTTCTGAGGAACTGCCAAATTTCTGCAAAGCGGCTGTAGCATTTTACATTCCTAGCAGCAGTGTTTAAGAATTCTAATTTCCCCACATCCTCACCAACAGTTACTATAATCTGACTTTTTTATTATAGCCATCCTAATGGATGTGAAGTGGTATCTTATTGTGGTTTTGATTTGCTCTGTTATCTTTAAAACTACCATAAGCCACTCCATTGCCCAGAACTTGAATATCTCCAGTCCTTTTCACTGCTACTGCCCCTGTAAGATTAGACAATTGTCATTTCTCACTTGAACTATTGCAACAGCCCTAACTGTACCTGGCCTTCCAGTTTCCTGGCTCTTTGTGTCTCCCAACCAATCCAATTGCATTAAACACAGTCATAGTCATCATACTATAAAGTTCACAAACCGGATAAGTTTAGAAAAGGGAAAACCTCCTGGGAAGTTTACAGTGGAGAAATATGGTCAATGCTACCTTAACGAAGTGATCAAGGTTGACATCACCAGTAATGACATGGCAGAAATCACATGCCCTCTATAATGTGATTAAAAAGGCACTTCACAACTCTGGTATTTTTTTCAAAAACCCTTAACACCAGTCTATTCCTCAGAAAATATCAGACCCAAATTGAAGAACATTCTATAAACTGATCAGTAGCCCTCAAAACTGTCAAGGTCATGATAAACAAGAAAAGAGAAACTCAGAGAGCAGAGAAGACTAAGCCTGGATTGGTTCCTGGAACAGAAAAAGACATCAAAGGAAAAACCAGTGAAATCTGAATAAAGTCTGGAGTTTAGTTAATATAATATATACCACAGTTGGTTTCTTAGTTTTGACATAGGTACAATGGTAATGTAGCACTAAGGGGGAAGGACTCTGCGTGAGGTGTTGGACAAGAACTCTCTCTCACAACTTCTCTGTAAATCTAAAATTACTCCACAATAAACCGTATATTTAAAAAAAGATGAACAGTCTCCAGAGGCTCTCCACTGACGACCCGAGGTCCACATTTCCAATTAACAGCTGCCCTTCACAATCTGACCGTGTCTCACCTGAGTTCTGAAACCTACTCTCCCTTGAAACTACTGTCCATCCAGCACCGATATGCTGTTCCTGGAACACACTAGACCCTTTAAGACCTGGTGCCACTGAACTTAGTCTCTACTCTGAATGCAATGTCTAGAAAGGAAAACATTCTCTACGCTTCCCTAACAGGCAAGCAGAGTTAGTTACTCATGTTATATTTCTTTCTTTATACCTCTTATCACACTTAACTTGCTGATAACCTTTTTAATTTTCAGATAAGTTTATTATGCTTATCTATTATAAATATATATTTAATATATAATTTATATGATGCTTAATTGTGTTAATATATTTTATATAATGTAAATACATGTATTAAATACATGTACACATACAGTAGTTCCCCAATCTTATCCATGGGAAATATGTTTCCAAGACCTCCAGTGGATGTGTCAGATAGTATCATCCCTAACTCTACTGTTCCTTCTTATACACACATACATACATACCTATGATAAAGTTTAATTTCTAAAGTAGGCACATTAAAAGATTAATAATAGCTAATGATAAATTAGAACAATTAGAATATACTGTAATACAAGTTATGTGAATGTCATCTCGCTCAAAATATCTACTATACTGTACTCACCCTTCTTGTGATGATGTGAGATGATAAAACGCTTATGTGGTGAGACGAAATGAAGTGAATAACATAGACACTGTGACATAGCCTTGAGCTACTATTGACCTGAGGATATATCAGAAGGAGGGTCATCTGCTTCTGGACCGCAGGTAACTGAAACTATAGAAAAGTGAAGCCATGGATAAAGAAGGGACTACTGCACATATATTTAAACATTTCAAAAATCAGAAAGTCAAGTTCCTAGTGTCTCTCCAGAGACAGTGCTATGGACTGATAGATAGCTTTCCAGAATTTTGACTATGTAACTGTCTATATAGGGCCTCAATATACTGTTCTGCAACATGCATCTCTCCTATAATACGTCTTGGCAATTGACATACAGAGCTATCTCAACCTTTTTAAAAATAATGGTTGCAAAATATCCATTGTGCCAAGTGTTCCCTCATTTATTGAACCAGTGCTCTAGTCTTCCCCACTAAGGAGAGGTGTTTATAGATGAAAACAAAACAAAACAAAACTGTTTTACTGGTATTTTTTAATGCCTAACATAGTGTATGAATAAATTAGTCCATCCAGCCTGGTCTGAGAGTCAACAAGGCCAAGGAAACAGCCAATGAAGACTGAAATCATAATAGGTGAGGTGACAAAGGACAAGAGACAAGAAGTTCAGAATATATTATAATGGATTCCGCAGGACTCAGTGATTATGCTAGGAATTAAACAGAGTAAGAAGCACAGATGAGGTCGGTTGGCAAGCAGGCAAAAAGTTTAACACAAATTAAGAGATTGATAGGATCTTTTAGTGAAGATGTCCAGAAGATTACTTGGAAATGTAGGATCAGACAGAGATTTGCGAGACAGTCTAAAATATTTAAAGTTGAGTTTAAAGGATCTTCCCACCTCTTACCTGAAATTTCAAAATCCAAAATGGTTTGAAACCCCAAATCTTTTCCCTAGATTTGGGACAAAACTCATTTGGCAATAAAACCCATTAAGAAAATTAGTCAGGTTCCTCATAGTCTTTATCCCACTTACTGTAAATACTCATATGCTTCGCTGCAGAAATATTAATATGTTTGGTTAGAGGGTGCTGCCTTCGGGGTGAGGGGGTGTTACATAACATATGGCAGATGCATCCTATGACTTTACCTAAAATCCAAAAATTGAGTTAATCTGCCCCAGGAGTTCCAAGTAAGGTATCGTTTCTAAATCAAAGAACAGCGCACCAATTTAGAGAACCACAGAACGAGTGATACAACCTGGGGGGGGACTGTGCACTTACGGAACAGCAGTGAGAGAGTGACTGAGTCAAGAAAAGGGCCCCAACAATGCCTGACACTTAGTAAGCACTCAATATTTACTCACTGAAAGAACACCATGAAAGGCAAGGAAGCAGAGCTTCAAAGAGTCGTCAAGAATGTTCAAAGCTCAATGAACAAGTGAAGATAAGGACTGAAGATAAAACACTGACATCACTAACATGTATCACACTTATTTCTAAGAAGACTTAGGCTATGAAAGTAAAAAGGGAGAAATATCAAAAAAGGACATAACAAGTATGAAATCACTCAATAGGGAATACAAGTAGGCATTAAATTTAGCTCCAGCTGTCAAGGAAACCTAGGAAAAGGAAGGAACAACAAGCCATACAATTTTCATATCCTTAAATCCATTAGAACAATCAAACCTTTCCGTAAAATTGTAAAAGGAATATATCACACATAATCTAATGTGAAGTGTGATGAACTATAAAATCATTGTCTTCAGTCGTAATTTTACAGATGTTCTCCAAATGATCTTTTTTTTCCTCATCTGAAAAAGGCAAAATTAAAACAACTCAGAAAGCATCTCTTAATAGGGTGAGTTAAATGGTTTGAGTGATAAACTAGTATTATTACTAAATTCATAGAATTATTGTCTTTTAAGATATTCATTTAATATATATATTGTTACTCAATAAACATTTTGTGTCAAGTCCTGGGATAGACATACACATAAATAATGTCCCTGTCCTCTGAAATGTCAATCTATAACAGCACAGCATAATCTCTAACGGTGTCTTGACTCAGAGCTATTTAATATTTAATTGGTCTAAGGTTTCAAAGAAATCCACCATGATTCTTTAAGTTCTATTTAGTAAAACTACAACTTAGTTTCCTCCCTTACATAATTCACATGGAATTTGATTCTGATCTACTGCTGAAAGAAGATTAATAATCTGATACTACAGGTTATCTGAAAAAGATGATGCTAAATCCAGAGTAATAACAAAGCATATGTTTTAAGTTACTTTTTAATTGCGATGTTGGTTTGAGGGAAGCCACCTATGGTCTTTATGACCCCAATCTGACCTACAGCATAGGGTTTGAGATGGCTAATTAAGACCAGAGGTGTAGACGATGAACAATTTATAGTGTAATACATTCATCTTCACTGCAAGGATTAAATTTGTCATTAGCATGCCATTGGTTCTTCTTTGTGTATTACAAAATGCCAGAAGCAAAGTGCTATGTTCTGTTGCATTTCCTCATCTTTTTTGAAAAAGACTTGGACTGAAAAAATAGTGGCTTTCACATATGAAAAAATTTTTTTTCTACATAATTATTTCTGTAGATGGGGAGTTAAAGGACAACCATAGCTGTGGACTTTATATAATGCATTATTAAAGAGGCAAAGTTGAGAAAATTTTGAGACAGTTCTCCAACAGTGAGTGCCATAAGTTGAAAAGAAAATATATGAACCGTAAGTGTAATAGTTTTGGCAATACCATAGATGACACTGTGACTTAATTAGCCTCCATTTTAAAGATTCTATTCATTTTTCACAGGAGTTTGAAATATTACCCAGGAAAATAATTTTGGCTAAGAATCTCTTACCACAAAATGTTATGGTAAGGTAAAGTTTATTTAGTAAGAATAGGCTTAAATGAATGGTTTCATTTAAAGATCTTGGTATCTTGCCACTCTAAATCTTGAAAGATAATCAACAAAGAGAAATTCTTCTGTTGAATAATTACTGATTCAAAAGCTAAGACCTTTAATATTCTTAGCTTAGGTATTTATTTAAGAACTAAATATTATTTAGACCTTAGTATTGATTTTCATTAACTCCACTTAATACACAATGATCATATAAAGCCAAATTGTGTCAAATAAATTTAGCATAACCCTAAGAAAATCAAAATCAGTGTCTCATTTCACTTAAACATCTTAACATTTTGTGTAGCTTTTGAGAAACTAAGTATTATGCAAGCATTGGGCTTGATGAGAGAATACATCTTTTTAAGAGATACACTATTCTTTTTCAGTGATCAGGGTCCCACTGAGTCAGTTATTTCTTTCATATGGCTCAGAAATGTTATGCCTTAGTCATGTATTTGACCTTTTATAAGAGGCAGACAGTGGACCAGGGGCTCCCTCCTTTTGGAATCTCCTCAGAAATGACTAAATGTTTTCCAGATGAACATACTGTGGACCAAGGGAGGAACTAGGAATTAGAAACCATTGCCTCAAAATCAGGGGAATTTGTAGACTTCTTTTTTCTTTTGGAAGCTGGTGACCTGGAGGAATTGACCCACTGAGCAATTTCCTTCACCCTCAGCAGTATGATTAAGTCATGAAAACAACTCAAGATGAGATATGATATTTATTTCTATCCCACTTGTTTCTAAAAAAAGAATTTAAGACAGATGCAAAGGTTTCTATCCTTTCCCTGTTTCCCCATCATAAATTCATACAATATGACTTCCCCAAATGTGAACTTGAGTTACCAGTGGAAATAGAATAAGACAGTCAGACAATTGATTGCTGTCATTTGTCACAGGAACATTAATCTGCTAAAACTGGCACTAATATCCTGCTCTAGACCTTCTTAAGGAAAACTTAAAAATAACATTCCAAAATGAATAAAATATGTTCTATGTTGCTTTTCTTCCTTTATCATCTATCTTATAACCTAAATGTATTTGGTATACAAATTTAATAACATTTTTAAGCAATACAAAGTATACACATTATCAGTATATATGAACTCAGAAACTATAAAGCTTAAACAAAAATAATGCTTCCCGTTTAACCTGATTTACAGTTGATTCTTTGAGCATTTACTTAAAGGAAGAAGAAGAAAAAAAGAAAAAAAAGAAGAATTAGAAGGCCAAAGAAACATTTGTAAATTTCATATACAACTGGTAAAAGATACCAGTTACATATACATCTAGGATTCCTTGATAGAAAGCCTGGAAAGGATTATAAGACACCATATGTACCATATACCTGTCGGTATGACTCCCTAAATTGCCTAGAATACATGATATTTGGCTTCTGTAGTTTTAAAAATAGGACTAAAGATAAGTTATCTGATAAATTATATCATTGGAAATGAGGCTAAGAAACTGCAGGGACTCGGGGAAATAAAATAATATACTGACAGCCATTTGCAACATCAGAACATGGAGGGATTTATCTGAAGTACATTTCAGAAATGAATGGTTTGGATTGATGCATTTGAACTTTAAAATTTTTAATGAATTAAAATCATTAAGTCAATGACATTTAGAAACAGTCATACTGCCTTCCCTGTTTTCAACAGATTCTAAATTCAGCTACATGTGTCCTGTGATCACTATATCTGGTTACAAATAGCAATAATTGTTGCAAAGCAAATTACATGGTGGCACAGGAAAACATTCCCCCTTCCAGCAGAGGGGAGAGTAGATTACCTCACTCAGATAGCCTGCAGTTTATATAACGAAGATTACAGACTTAAAAATGAAAAAGGAATGTATGCTAAAATAGAAAAACGATTTCATGAAAAATAAAAAGACAGATTGCTTTGTTTAGGGGAAAACTTCTAAAGCGCTGATGAGAAACTTTAGATACACATATTTAAGTGATTGTGAGCTATGGAAACTTGTTACTAAGAAACGAACTTACTCATTTCCATAATATTCATAAGAATGCAGGCATGCAAATAAGAGTTTTACTCATACTGGGCTTGGATATATTACAACATATTACAATATGCATTTCACAATGATATGGTATAACATTATACAATTAATTCCATTTATATATTATAAATGTAATAACGTTACCATTATATACAATGTTATTACAACCTGGAAATGGGTCATTTCTACTTAGCTAAAGTACACAGATGAAAGTGTCACATATGTTAGTTTTCACCCATGCATTTTGGTAAGAAGAGGCCAAGAGTACCCAATTTAAACTACTTCAGGAAGCATTTTCATATAACTAACCTCTAGAGGTTGCCACATACAGGGGTGATTACTGCAATAGAGATTTCAATAAATAGACCAAGGAACCATTTTATTTCATCTATGGCAGTTTATTCCTTTAACTGTTTGTTAATCTTTTAAAGTCTTAATCTGATATATATTAAAATTTCATGGCTGAAGCTTCTCAGTCAGGATTCTGGAATGCCCTCCCTCCCAGAACCCAACAACCCCACCAAGAATCACCAGTAATGAGAAGACCTTAAGTGTGCTGTCAGACTTTGTTGCAATCTCTTGTCTGCCTCTCTAAAATATTTCTAACTCCACAAGGATAGGAATAGGATGAGGAAAACTCAAAAGATAGTGGATGAGGGTGAAATAAACTACCTCAATCATGTGAATAAATTCCCCATTCAAAAATTAAGTGAAAAAGTCTTCACAGTAGAAATGTGTTCCTGAATAACCCTCAGGTAAACAGGAGGTAAAATTTTCAGTACAATTCATTCTAAACAAATCAGCCAAGTTTGGTCACTTTGGCCCGTTATATATATCCCTATCCCTAAACACATGACTTCACCTACAGTGGGTACCACTGAGACACAAGATGAATACGAAGAACCCACACTAGGTGGCAACAAGACAATGGAGTACAATATACTAAGCAACATTGTAACAAAAATTATCTCTGAACTGAGACCATCAGAGACTTTTGACAGTACTGGTAGTCCTCCTCACCCTAACTGCAACCAAACACTTAAACATGAATTAACACTCTAGATATATTGCTTCTTATTTTGAACTAAGTAAATTACCCAAAATATATTCTCCAAATTTCTTAACAGTAATAACAATAGATACCATTTTTGAAGGTTTTTGTGTGTGAGCTGTGTTCGTCCTTTATTTTAACATATAAGCCCCACCCCTTTTTATTTAACATATAAGCCTCATCCCCTTCTTTGGGGTAGGAGGTATTTCCTAATTTGACTAAGGGTGTATAGCTACTAGATGATAGTCAAAACCACCACCTCTATTTGACTTCAAAATATGATCTCTATGGTTACATACTGACTGCATCCCTTGATAAAGGGATTTAGTTTAAACAACTGCTTTAATGTGATCAATGCTGGACCATTCTCAATTGAAGAAGATAAAAGGAAGGAGAAGGTTATTATTTTCCCCTTTTGGGTGAGGGGGCAGACGGGGTGGACCAATGTAGAGGAAAAATATTAAAATCCCGAAAATGGAGAAATGCATCAAAAGTAATTTTGAAATTTTAGAAAAGATGAATAAGGAGAGAATTGTATCGAAATCAGGGCTTTCCAACATTATTTTTTTCTCAAAAGTAAAGATCAATAAGTTTGAGCACGGAAATGAGCAGGCAGTGCATGTCAATAAGTGCACTGTAAATAAACAGTGGACAAATTCTGTGCTTACCTCACTCAGAATGGAGCATACATAAATTAACACATTTTTAAGATTTCTACCTTCCAGATGGCCATAATTAGAATTTTTTTTTAATGCCAGCTATTGAAGATGTTGGGGGAAAATAAGCATTTTCTATACCAATGATTTATAGGAAAATGGTTTATAACAGAACTATTTGATAATAGCTATCAAAATGTAAAATGCACATAACTTTTGGTTCAATAATTTCAAGCTCTATATTGTATCTGACAGTTACGCTTACCCACAAATACCCAAAGATATACTAGCACGGATGTTCCCTGCAACATTATTTGTAAAAACGGCAATTGGAAATACCTCAAATTGCCATTGAAAGGAGGATATATCCATATAATTGCATACCATTCAGCTAAAGAAAAAAAAGTAGGTATATATGGGCTAAGGAAGGTCTGCAAAATACATTTTTAGGTTAAAAAAAGTAATTTGAAGGAAAATTTACATAGCATGATTTTATCCACATGAAGAGAGGCAACGACTGACACAGACTTAGAGAGATACAGTCTACGTAAAGAACATTTCCATACGTGTATATGAACTTTAAAGCAGCTTCCTCTGGAAAGTAAAAGTTGGAATTTTGGAAGGCAGCATGTAGATAACAGGGATAATGGAGCAAAGGGCTGAGATATTTACTTCCATATTGTACTTTTTGTAATTTTTGATATTTTTTTCATGAGCCTGCATTATTTTTGTAACAAAACTTAGCTTTAAAAAAAAATCACTGAAAGCTCATATAATATACATTGTACTAACAAGGAACAGTTCATCTGGTCTAGTTCATCTATGAAACAGAAAAACACTAGACTTCACTCAAGAGATCTGAGAGCTAGTTCCAGCACCTCCCTGAATGACCCTGTAGTTTTCTCCCCATTCTAACCATTCATGATTTTAAATAGTTTATAAGTAATTTTCCAAATCAATGGTGAGGCAAAAAATGGGAAACATGAATGTTGACCGGCTGATAGCTGCTGCCTTGAATACTACTATGCCGGAAAAGGTTTGGAGGGAAAGGTGATTGATAGCAATCTGTGTCAAGGGTCTTAAAGAAGGGTGGGGTTGTTCACTCACAGCAGATCAAGCACAACTTGGCCTAACCTGCTCATCTCATGGTGAGTGAAGAGAATTATTTGTCAATGAAGAATTTTAACATAAAAAGTAAGTTTGTTAACGGTCCACTTATGGAACTCTTGTTTCCATGTGTTTTTTTTTTTTTTTTTCATATCACTGCAGTCCTTCCTCTTACTTTAACCATATTCTGCCCACTTTCCAAAATACAGGTCTCATCCCATCTATGTGCTGCCTACAAGAGACTCACTTCAGACTTAAAGACACATGCAGACTGAGAATGAAGAGATAGGAAAACATTTACCATGCAGATGGAAGTGAAAAGAAAGTTAGGGTAGCAATTCAAATTGGACAAAATAGACTATTTTTTTTAACGTTTTTATTCACTTTTTGAGAGACAGAGACAGAGCACAAGCAGGGGAGGGGCAGAGAGCCAGGGAGACACAGAATCTGAAGCAGGCTCCAGGCTCCAAGGTGTCAGCACATAGCCCAATGCAGGGCTTGAACTCACAAACCATGAGAACATGACCTGAGCTGAAGTTGGCTGCTTAACCAACTGAGCCACTCAGGCGCCCCAGACAAAACAGACTTTAAAACAAAGTCTGTAACAAAAGACAAAGAAGGACACTACATAATAAGGGGACCAATCCAAGAAGAAGTTATAACAATTGTAAATATTAATGCATGCAACATGGGAACACCCAAACACATAAAGCAACTATTAACAGACATAAAGGAAAAAATTAACAGCAACACAATAATAGTAGGGGACATTAACACACACTTACATCAACAGATAGATCATCCAGACAGAAAATCAACAAGGAAACAAGGGCTTTGAATGACACACTGGACCAGATGGAACTAACAGATAAATTCAGAACATTGATGGAAGACACTGAAGTTGACACAAATAAATGGAAAAACATTCCATACTCATGTATTGGAAGAACCAATATTGTTAAAAGGTCCATACTACCCAAAGCAATCCACGTTTAATACAATCCCTCTCAAAATACCAAAAATATTTTTCACAGAAGTATAATAGATAATCCTAAAATTTATACGGAAGCACAAAAGACCCCAAATAGCCAAAGCACTCTTGGAAAAGAAGAACAAAGCTAGAGGTATAACAATCCCAGATTTCAAGATTTACTTCAAAGCTGTAGTAATCAAAACAGTTTGGTACTGGCACAAAAAACAGACACATAGATCAATGGAACAGAATAGAAAGTCCAGAAATAAACCCATGCTTTTATGGTCAATTAATCTACAACAAAGGAGGCAAGAATACACAATGGGAAAAAGACAATTTCTTCAACAAATGTGTTGGGAAAACTGGACAGCTACTTGCTAAAGAATGAAACTGGACCACTTTCTTACACTATACACAAGATTAAACACAAAGTGGATTAAAGACCTAAATGTGAGACCTGAAACCAGAAAAGTCTTAGAAGAAAACATCAGTAATAATTTCTTTGATTTCAGCCATTAAAAGCATTTTTCTAGATATGTCTCCTCTGGCAAAGGAAACAAAAGCAAAATTAAACTATTGGGACTACACTGAAATAAAAAGCTTTTGAACCACAAAGGAAATCACCAAAAAACCAAAAATGCAACCTACTGAATAGGAGATGTTTGCAAATGATATATCCAATAAGGAGTTAGTATACAAAATATATAAAGAACTTACACAACACCAAAAAAAAAAAAAAAAAATCAAACTAAAAATGGGCAGAGGACCTGAACAGACATTTATCCAAAGAAGACACATACAGATGGCGAACAGACATAAAAAGATGCTCAACATCACTAATCATCAGGGAAATGCAAATTAAAACAATATCACTTTGCACCTTTCAGAATGACTAAAATAAAGAAACACAACAAATAACAATAGCGAGGATGTGGAGAAAAAGGAACCCTTGTACACTGTGGGAATGCAAATTGGTGCAGCCACTGTGGAAAACAGGTTCCTCAAAAAATTAAAAACAGAATTACGATATGCTTTAGTAATTCTACCACTAGGCATTTACCTAAAGAAAATGAAAACAGTAATTTGAAAAGATATGTGCACCCTTATGTTTACTGCAGCGTTATTTACAATAGCCAAGATCTGGAAAGAACCCAAGTGTTTATTGATAGATGAATGCATAAAGAAGATGTGGTACACACACACACACACACACACACACACACACACGCCAGAATATTATTGTCATAAAAAAAAGTGAAATCTTGCCATTTTCCACAACATGGATGAACCTAAAGGATATTATGATAAGTGAAATAAGTCAGTCAGAGAAAGACAAATAGGATATGATTTCAGTCGTATGTGGAATTTAAGGAAAAGAAAAAAGAGACAAAACAAAGACTTAAGTACAGAGAATAAACTGGTGGTTGACAGAGAGGAGGTGGGTAGGGGGATGGGGGAAATAGATAAAGGACATTAAGAGTACACTTATGATGAGCACTGAGTAATGTATAGAAGTGTTGAATCACGATATTGTACACCTGAAACTAATACAACACTGTACGTTAATTAAACTTGAATTAAAAAAAAAAACAACACAAAAAACAAAATACAGGTCTCAGTTATCTACATCAACAATTTTTGGGTAAAAATGTCCTCTACTTAGTCCTCAAAGCAGCCTTTTCTAGTTTCTTAAAATATACACAAACCAGAAAAAGACTGAAACTCACAATACCATCACCAACAGCCTAACTTCTAAAATCTGGAATCTTAAGTATAGAGCAGAAGGAGCTGGAATGAGAAAGAGCTGTGATGGCTCTGTTTCTTTGTATAACAAGTCCTAACTCTGAAGAAAATGTGCATGTGTTTTGATTGGGTGACAAATAGAATGTAGTTCAGGTAGCTGTCTTAATTTTGAGGTAGATTAAACAGTTGGTCTTATGAAATTCAGAAGACCCTCACATCCATCACTCCACCAATCTGACCACCACTCAACTCCCTCCTCAGGATGTTTTTACGTGAGAATAATGTTCCAATTATACAAAACGAGTCTTGGGATTCCCTTGTATGATGAACAGTTCTGATGGCACTAATAATTGATTCCAGAAGGTACCTAATGGCAGTCTAACCATGTATCTTTATAGAAATCACTCCATGCACAAAAAGACTATGCCTTGGACACCATGATGTACAATCAAATTATCTTTATCACATGGTATTTTTCCCTATCACTGAAATACACAGGTAGGTCCCCACTCCAGCAGCCAGATTGAGTTGTCTTGCCTAAGACTAGAAATGCGGAGGAAAGAGGAGTAACTAAAACCCCACTAACATTTACTGAGCTCCTACAGTGTCAAGTCCTTTCCCTTGGGTGTATCGCACTTCACCCAAACTGCAGTCCATCACTTTTCTGTAGGCCTGTGCTGACCATCACTCTCTGCCATCTGTTTTAGACATGCAGACCACATCACCAAAACATCTACATGATGGTTTTTTTTTCCCCATTCTCACATCTGCTTGCTGAAAAATAAGTTTCATTTCACTGTATCAGAGTGCCATTTGTCAATCTACATCCTTCATCTTCTCTCCTTTCTGATTAATTCTGGCCTTTCAAAAATGTCTTAACTCTACCCTTTTACTTTTTCTCTAACGTCAGTAACTTGGCAAAATCATTGCTCACCATTGCATACAAGTTACACAATTTTGTAAGTTTACATTTCACACAACAGTGTGAATATGCAACAGTGATTAATAAAGAGAATGGGTTTATTCTCTTAGTGGGTTCCACTCAAAACAAGAACTGAATTTTGATGCCTACCATGTTTCCTTCCTCAATCTAAAGTTGTATGATACTAGCTTACAAGCAAAAACAAAACAAAACAACTTTACCAGGTGTGACAGAGTGACTGAGAAGGGATGATTTTGTGTTATTTTTAATGCCGTAACTTAATTATTTTACTTAAATGCTAATCGATTGTCCAAGCACAACCTTCTAGTGGCAGAATCAATTTCAATAATGATGCTGATGGCTGCAATATGATCAACTGAAGCCTCTGCCACTTGGTACAGAAGAAGTGGAGATGATAGGCAGCTCATTAATCATTTATCCCAGAGATGAATGTGTTCAGTTGCTGATACGGGGCTGTGGGTGAATGCTGCCAAAATGAGAAATGTCAATTGTCAGGCCTCATGCATAATAACAGTGGAGCTATTTTTAAGCTTCTTTGAAGATTAAAGTTATGCTCTTTTTCCCTACAGTTCTGTCACATATGCTTGGCAATTTTGTTCTATGAGAATTCATTTTCACTGCGTTCAGATGTTTCTGCTTGAGAAAATATACACCACTCAAAATCTAGCATGAGGTATTTGAAGTTATTTAGAAATCTGTAGAATTCCACATATTGGGAATGAACTCTAAAAGAACAGAGAATTACAAGAGGGAAACCAGGAGAGGTACTGAGTAACTTCTTGGCTAATTTTTTCCCATAGGATGTGTTTTATCAGCAAGGATGATACATGATTTTAATTTCTCAGGTCCCCAGAAAGAACATATTCTATAACTGACAGAACAGTTTCTGAAACAGAGATAACAGAATTCAATAAAATAGACTTAAAAAAGTATTTGTTCACTAAGTTAGGTGAAGGATGTTACCAAAACAATAGTTGTAGCAAATGACCTCAAGGATCTCCCCCCACAAATCTCCAATTTGTGTCTAATCCTTCCAGTGGAAAATAATGTTCCCTGCCTAGAGGAGTATTCTTTTTTAGAAGCCAGCAGTCTCTCTGCATTCACTGAGTCATACTCACTTTTCCAAAAGGAATTTCATGTATTTCAGAAATCTATATATCTTAAAAAATGGCAATTTGTTCTAAGAGTCACAACTGATCCTACATTCCATTTTTGAAGAATGGAAGGGAAAGATAAGATTTAAGATGAGAAAATGTATTACTTTTGCAAGAGATACTTCTCTCACATCAAGCTGCTGAATGTTTTGCTCCATTAATTATACATCTTCATCTATTTTGGGAACATTTTATTTATCATAAAGATACATACCCATTGTTCAACTAACAAATATTAAGTATGCCCGCTTAATACAGAATACAAATTTCCATCTTGATAAAGAAAATAGTTTTTTTAATGTTTATTTATTTTTTAAGAGAGAGAAACAGAGCACGAGCAGGGGAGGGGCAGAGAGGGAGGGAGACAGAGAATCCGAAGCAGGGTCCAGGCTCTGAGCTATCAGCACAGAGCCCGACACGAGGTTTGAACTCACGAACTGTGAGATCACGACCTAAGCTGAAATCGGACGCTTAACCGACTGAGCCACCCAAGCACCCCAAGAAAATAATTTTGTGACATAACTAATTATATGTAATACAAGAACTTTGCACCATTCAAATGTTTACTATGAAATAGTTATCAAATTACTTGCTACTAAAAAGATAGTTTCACCACGTTTAATAGTGCAACTTCTTAAACCATCATCAGCAAAATGTGTGGCTGCAATGTGATATATATCTAATTAAGCCTGATTTCTGACATTTGCTATTTCAAACTTGACTTTCTTGCAAATACACCCATGCACACCACCAGCCCCACACATATGTTTGCATATATAAATGGAGCTATGTAAATAATAGCTAATAATTTATCTATTCTCTAAATTAAAAAATGTAAGACTGACAGTTTGCATGAATTCTTACACAAGTGCCTATTTCAAGTTTCTGAGACATTAATTTCTTCAAATGCTCCAGACTACCTTATCTTTATGACTTTATATTTTAAGAGCCCACCTAATTAGATTCCTACATCTGAATTTCCAGTTATGAAATTATGTTAAGGCAACATGCTTTTCATAAATTGAATGATGAAAGTCCACATGTACTGAATTACTATTGTTGCTGTGACTTCTGACATTACATAACTTACATACATCACCAAACTTCAAGGACTTGGGTGGTTCCTTCCACTTTCCTCTTCTGCACAGCTATGTGCAGAATCAGCACAACAACAGGATCCTTGTTTTATTCTTGTCTATAACTTTAATCCTAAGGTTGTTTTTAGCAAAGCATTTCAAAACACTGGACTGTTAATAGATCAGTACGAAAACTACATTTTTGAAAAATGGTATAGACCAACTCTACTTCATTAAATTATTTCTAATTAGAAAACCATTTTTGAAAGTCCAAATTAGAAAACAAAATAAATTGACTTTTTTTGGCCTGTAGGAAGAGATGAGATGCTAAAATGATACTTCACAGCAACAATATTAACCTGAATAGATTTGAGTCTGTAGAAAATTATGCTTATGTCTACCATTTTCCATTAGACACACAGCTCCTCCAAGGCAACCCATGGTGCCCATCAACCCTTTGAAATCATAACCTTTAACAGTGTCCGGTACACGGAGGCACACAAAAAGCATAAAGGATGGTTTCCTGCTACAGGCCTACAGCCAAAACAGAGGAGTTAGGAAATCTCATGAGAAAGATCTAGAAGAGAAAATACTGAAAGTCACTAACTACATACCACTAATCTCAGGGAAATCAGAATTATTTTGTGGATCTATTTCCCAATGTGCTAAATGGAGGGCAAAATGCACTATTTCCAAAGATGATAAGAGAGATAAGATTAAGAGAAAAATCCACATCTTCATGTTATTCCTATATATTACCATAAAATATGAAATCTAAAAAAATGCTTTCAATACTAATTTTCATAACACCTTGCAGCAAGGTGTTATTCTCAGAATAATTCTCAGAATGATTCCCCATATTTGATTGTTCATTATCATAGTAAGATACCATATCATGGATAACTTTTATAAAAAGGCAGTAATGTGTGTGTGATATGCACATTCATTTATTTGTACATTTATCATTATTATAGAAAAACTAGAGGACAGATAAGCAAGAAGAAAAAATGACACTTAAAATCCCACTCTTGAGTAATGACCACTGTTAAAATTTTTGTAAATATTCATGTTCCATGCAAATATATTTATATGTTATACATACTGTAACTTGCCTTTCTCTTTGCTAATACTTCATGAATCTTCCTTTGTCAATAAAAGTATCTATACTATTTGAATAATTTGTTAGTATTCCCTGGACATAGCAATTTCTTCACTCTTAATTTTATTGTTTTTTTTATTATAAACAATACTGTTATGAACCACTTCCTAGAAACATACATCTTTGTGCCTTTATCTATCCCTCAGAAATATTCCCATATATTCGATATATCTATGTCGAAGGGTGTGAACCTTAAGGCTTTTGATACATATTGCTCTAATGTCCTCAAGAACACTTGTACTGATATATATTCTCACAAACTGTTATCTGAGAATATTCCTTTTCCACATCCATGAAAATGCATATTATTCTTTTTAATCTATGCAGGCAGGTGAGCAGTATCCTATTGTTTTAATTAGTATTAGTTTCTGATTCAACATTTATGTATATTTACTGGCCATTTTATTTTGCCTATACAAGTTCTTGATCAAGATTATCTATTGGTTGGGTCTTCTATGAATTTGAGAATGCTCCTTATGAATTAAGGGTATTTGTCATGCATGTTGTAGTTTACCAGTTTGCTTGCCTTTTAACTATTTATGGCATTTTTGCCACACCAAACTTTAAGGACTTGGAAAAGAAACAAGGTGTGCCTCCTTGTGCTTTCCTCTTCTGTGCTGCTATGTACAAAACTGATGGTAACATTAGGATCCTTGTTTTATGGGAAGGATTTCAGTAGTTCTCCACTAGGCATGAGGCCAGCTGTTTGAGACAGCATAATAGAAGGGAAACAAGGGAGGAAAAACAGTTCCTTTGCATGATAATAACTAAATCTAAAAAACAAATTGGAAATAAATTTTTGAATTTTATCAAATGCCTTTTACACTGAATGAGCTGTTGACATTTTTTGGTGTGTTTTGATGTACTAATATTAAATAAAACCTTTCTTGTTCAGTTCATAAAGTAGTACACAGAAGTATAAAATAGTAATTAAAAGGACTAGGAAGTCAGATTGCTGCTACCTCAATCGTGGCTCTGCTATTTACTAGCTGTGTAACCTACCACAGTGACATCGTGTCCCTATACCTCAACTGCCTCATGTACAGTATGGGAACAGTAATAGTACACCTGCCTTACAGGGCTACTGTGTGGATCAAATAGGGTAACGTGCATGGAACACGGCACATAATAAGTACCAACAGTATCTATTATTCTTATTAATACACTGTTGGACTTGATGTTCACTTTACTTATTATGAATTTATCATGTTATATTCCTAAGTGAAATCAGTTCTTTGTTTTGGCAATCCATGTTATTTGATCTCTGGATTACATTAGCTTTAAAAATATTTGGGAAGCCTTCCTTCGGTCTCCATACTCAGGAAAAATTAACAGTTTACAGAAGTATTTTTGTAAAATGCTGCTTTGTGTATCAGCCAAATAACCTACAAAATTTTCAGGCAAGAGGGAAAACAGGCAGACGATGTCATGGAAGGAGTCAGAGTAGCAGATAGGAGATCAGCTGTCTGGGTAGCCCCATCTCTGCCATGGCCATGTGGATCGCAAGGACACAGTGAGGATGCTGAACTAACACCTAACACGTCTCTCCTACCTCTGTGATGCCTCTGAGCAGATGTCTGACATATACAACTAATTAGTTCCCCCAACTTGTTTTAATTACATCTATCCCAAGGGAGAAAAAAACCTCACAGTATACTTCTGTTTTATTACTACTACCCACCCCAACATTTTAACTGAAATGAGTATTAAGTGTAATGAAACAGCAGAAAAGGAAGGATTACACAGAAATATGTTCTCCTAGACAAATAAAGACCGGGATTTAAGAGTTGAATATGAATACAAAAACCTCAAGTTTTCAAGAATTACCAGTCAGGTGTGTCCAGAGGTACCGAAAACTTAATTTCAATCCTTGGGTTCACTCCTGTATTACATCAAACTCCTAGATGGTTGTTTGAAGGATTTCCTCTCCTCAAAAAGCAAAAAGTATTATTCTAAATACAGTATAAACAAAAGTAGGTAAGTCCTACCTCAAAAAAAAAAGTCATAATTTATCCAGATTTCAGAAAATAAGCTCTTGGGAAATTTTTACTTAAGAGTAAAATTATACCTCATTTAAATTATACCATATTCAATTAAAAAGTAAGACAAGTAACCAATAAAGATGAAAATAACAGTAAGTATTAATCACTACCTTTTACAGAGCACTTAGTATGTGACAGGGATACAGTACTTCATGTTTATTTCATCACTTAACACTCCTAATCACCCTATGAAGTATTTCTTTATTTTTTAACATAGGAGGAAATTGAGGCTCAAAAAGGGTAAGTCATTTGGCCACTATACTGGGGCTAGGATTATAATCTAAGTTTCAAAGCCCTTCCTTTTTAATATTTGCAGTCAAATGAACAGGCGAAATTAAATTTGGCCATATAATTGCATTCAGAATCGTATTTCTTTTAACTCTAATACCTACCACTGACAATGGAAAGGTACCTTTAAAATATACCATTTTACAGAATAACCATCCTGGAAAGCATACTAAACTGAAAAAGAGCCTAAAGAAATGTTACTTCCAAGATTAGTTATCAAGTTTGCCATCAAAATAAGTATGAATATTATTTTATTGGATTATGTGTAAAGGAGTCAAAGATAAATTCTAGATCAGACATGCTGACTTCAACCCAAATTTATTCAATTTTTTAAAAAGTAATAAAAACATTTTTATTAAACACTTCTATTGAACATGTTTAGGTAAAATACCTTGAGTTTATAATCCCAAACACCAGTGACTAAGAATAAAAATGGAAAAATAATTTGAATCTATTTTCATGGTCCACATACATTGAAATGCAAAACAAATATAATAGACATATGAATATTTGGGCTTCAGAGAAAATATCAGGAGACTGACACAGGCATAAGGAATCTTAAAAATGTCATCCTATATGATTACAAGCAGATTTATATACTAGATTTTGTATTATTATACTGTACTTCCCAAAATTATAAATATTTTAGGTATAACCCTATTATAAATATAAATTCAGTAATTCTATCTTAACTTTAGTTAAGGAGAAATGAAAATGTATTACGATAGTTTGACATTACTTAAAGCTGATTTGGCATAGTAAATTTGAAAGGAACACTTCAACTGAAGCAATTTTAAAGGTACAGATAAAGGTTATATTTAAGTAAAATAAAGTCAGGAAGATTTACTTAAAAGAAGACTGGAAAAAGTCCCCTTTATAGAAATCTTTGAAAAAAAAAATATATATATATATATTCTTTCAATTTAAAAGAAGACTGTCATCTAGGTGAGATGTTTACAGTAGATATGCAATAGATATACAATATTTTCCCTAAAAAGGGACTGTTGTATCAGGTCTCAAAGTAAAAAATAAATTGAATCCACTTTTGTTCAGTATTTAGGTCACACCTCAAAATAAATATATTAATTCTACCAAGTAAAACTGCTAGCATGAAAGCTCTGAAAATTCTTTAGCTTAAGATATTTTTCTCCAAAATCTATATAATAATTAAGATTTATGCTTATTTTATCTATGAATACAACTTCAACTACGAAATTCAGTTCAATAGTCTGCATAAGTCAGATAACAGAGAAGCATGCTACAAACCCTTTGCTATTTCTCTCCCAACTATCTAGCTATGAAAAGGGAAAGAATAAAATTTTTAAATAAAGCTCCTGAATTTGCCCAAATATACTTTTAGAAACTTACATTTAAAGTATAATCATCTCCAAAGTGACTCTGCTTTCCACAACCTTAGAAAAAACCGGGTATTCCAAAATAGGAGGGATTTGACAGTAGGACATACTGAAGTAGGTGAAGCTGAATGGTTGGTCACATATAATAATCTTGCATAGACTTTGTGTTCAGCAAAACGTTTGCAGATCATGGGCATAAGATGATGAATTAACATGGAGAGAATCTTTGAAGACAAATGAGAACACTGGAAAACAAAAGGCTGAAAAACTGAAAATTTCAGAACATGTTCCCCTGAAATGGTACATATTTTTCTCTTCAGATGAGAAAAAGTTGTAAGATGCATTTTCAATTCTGGCTTTTCTTAGGAAGACAATAATGATCTGTGCCAGAAGATTTCTTATCTTGAAATGAAAGTGTACGAGGGAATGGACTCTTTAAAACATATATACCAACCATACCTTGATGAAATTTATTCTCCAGTGTGGAGTAAGGGCTCTCCAGTTCTAAAGGTAAAAATTGGTCACTTTATTCTATTTTAAAAGATATACAGATCCAATTTCAGCATAGAAGATACAGCTTCAAAGTCTGTTCTTGGCTATTCCAAAAACTCTGCTTGCAAAGTGTTCATAATTTTGACAAACCCTATAAAACTCTTCCACAATGAACTTTTTCAACCTACTGAACAGAATTCATGCCCACAGTCTGTTCACTTGAGCAGCGTTTGTCTCTGTGAAGCACATCAAAATCACTCAAACATCAAATTGCTGATTTGATAGAATGATTTATTTTCCCATTACAGGAAAGTCACGAGTGACTTGTTCTGAGGTACGTTTTGAGCTATGAAGGACATCGATTAGAAAGCTCCACACTTGAAGGTTTCTCTTTAGATGGTAACATTTTATGGCTGGACAGTCTCTGCAGGTACCAGATTTCCTGTTGTATCCAACTGCATACATTTACATGTGCATGCAGAAACGGGACACTCTGCATGGTCCCTAAAAAAAATAGGTCAAGTAAAAATTAAAAATCTAAATTAAGCATATACATACATACATTTATCTATATACCTATCTGTATGTAGAATGGTATTTGAAAAAATACAGGAATTAAAACCCAAAGAATTAAACAAAAAATGACTGACAAGCTGAACTGGGAAGAAAGTTACTAAAAAGTGAATAGCTTTACCTTTTAAATATACAATAGACACCTTATTTATAGTTACGAAGTTGACAGGGATGTGCTCAGAGTTGTAATTAAAGCCAATGTGACAAACTGGGTATAAAAGTTACAGCAATGAGGACAAAGGGCCACTGGCACTATTCAAAGCAGAAGTTAAACATGGCTTGAGTCTCCAGTGCATCGAATGCATACTTACTATATAACAAGTTTATTTAGAAGATAACTGATGTGGTAGTTTGATATGTATACTCTGTCATTTAATTTCTACAATTACACACTAAGATTGGATATTAGGTTAGCTGTAAAAACTGTAAATTCACACATTTAACCCATACATAATATTTAAACTATTTCTTATATAAGTATTAATCTTATAGTTTAAAATTACATAGGATATCTAATGATAGAAATATTGACACCACCTTTGTTAACTCCAATGACAGCAAAAAAGAAATTCATCCTTCGGCTACATAAGCCTGAACTATTTAAAAGGCCATCTGCGCTATCACCTCTAACTCCAAGCCTATTAAAGAAGAAATGTGCTGATTACCTGAACCAACTAAGCATATGGCCAGCATGTCCACCATGCCTGCAATTGTGACACCATGTGAACCAGTTGTTAAATTGAGCTAATTTTTTATCCTTGCTCAAGTCTACTTTTTCATCTGATTTGGATCCTCCTATGGGTTAAAGAAAATCATCTTCATTAACTATTATCACAAAATTTTATTCAAAGCTTTAACTTGAAAGTTATTTCTAAAACTATGTTAAAATACAAATCATACATCATATTGAAATAGCTATTTTAATGCTACGACCCAGTTTAGACTGAAAAACTACTGAATAACAAAAGTTTCCTTACATTTTTAATAGTCCAAAAAAAGGAAAAATATAAATTACCAAACCCACTAAGAAGCAATCTGAATTAACCTCAGAAAAGCAATCAGTTTAAAATCTTCCCACAGAGAAACTACCAAGCCCAGTTTACAAGTGAGTTCTACTAAACCCTGAAGGAACAGGTAATTTTCATCTATATAAACTCTTCCAAAGAACAGGAAAAGAGAGAATTTCTCAATGTACTTCCTGATGCTGGTATACCTTTGCTAAAAGCAGCAGACCAAGATAATGTATGAAAGGAAGATTATAGGACAATCTCTCTCCTGAACAGACATAAAAATCCAAAGGAAAACATTAGCAAACAGTATTAATTAGCAATCCTATTTCTAGGTACATAGAGAAACTTATGTACATGCATAAAGGAGTCATATGCAGTAATGTTTGTAACAGTATTGTTTGTAATAGTAAAAATCTAGAAACAACCAAAGCATCCATCAATAATAAAATGGAAAAACTGTGTTAGAGTCATGAATGGAATATCAAATATTAATGAAATGTGAATAAACTACAGCTATATTCATTAGCACAATTAAAACTAAAAAAAAAAAAAAAAGAACCCCCCCAAAAAAAAACAGTGTTGAGCAAAAAAAGGTAAGTCAAAGGATGTATTTCTGAAGATTCATTCATATGGAATTTAAAATACAGACAAAACCAAACATGTGATAGAACATACAGATAAGCAAGAAACCAAGTAACACACAATTTATGGCAGTAGTTACTTCTGGGGAGGAGGAAAGAGGTAGGACTAGGCAGGGAATAATGAGCAAAGGCACTGGTATAGACAATGTTATCTTAAGCAGGCTAGAGGTCTCGGGGATGTTCGATTTGTGTTACAGTTCACAAAAAAGTTTAAGAAAAATGTTTTATTACACATGCATGTTTAGACATGTATATCTTCACACACATATTCACATAACTTTTAGTACTCAAAAAATGCTCATTCTATTAATCCTGGCCACCTTAATATTTTTATTGTTGTTGTTCTAAAACAGATCAAATTAAAATATTTTAAGATTGTATATGATTAGAGGCAATAGGAAAAATGATTAAGTAAAAATATTAAGTTTAATCGAGCAATTGTGCTATTAACATATGACGCTGTGCTAATAACACTTTAATGACCAAAGGGATAGTCTTACAAATAGTTTTTTAAAATATCCATCTGCTTTTGCTAATGATATAAAGGTGAAAGGATGTACAGGTGGTTGAAGAATTTAAGATGTAAATACACTGAAATTCTTCCTAAAAGCTTCATAAAAATGATTAACAATGAAAGGGGAGAGGAAGACAAAAAGAAAGAAAATACAGACCTTTATTTTTTTAATATAGACCTTTTAAAGATAACCATTTTATATTGTGTAATAGCTCATTAGTGATTTTCACTTTATTTTTGTAACTTCTAAGATGCAGAAAACAGACTGAATCCAGAACAGTTTATTCCTTATGTTCCTCTGATAGAGCTGAAAATATTAAGGTCTACCTCAATGCCATGTGAAAAGGCTTTTGAAAGATCAAATAGCTTTAGCAAATGATATATCTGATAAAGGGTTAATAACCAAAATACAAAAGAAACTTCTATAACTGAGCCAGAAAACAAACAGTCCTATTAAAAAAATAGGCAGAGAACCTGAACAGTTGTTTTTCCAAAGAAGACATACAGGTGGCTCACAGACACATGAAAAGATCAGGGAAATATAGGTTAAAACCACAATGAAATCTGACCCTTCTCAAAATGGCTAGCAACAAAAATATAAAAATAACAAGTGCTGGTGAGGATGTAGAGAAAAGGGAACCCTCATGCACTGTTGGTGGGAATGCAAATGAAACAGCCACTGTGGAAAGCAATATGGAGGTTCCTCAAGAAATTAAAAATCCAGTAATTCCAGTAATTCCAGTATTGGGTATTTACCCAGAGAAAATGAAAACACTAACTCAAAAAGATACATGCACTCCTATGTTTATTGCAGTATTATTTACAATAGCCAAGACATGGAAGCAACCTAAGTGTCCATCAATAGACAAATGGATAAGGAAAGTGTGGTGTACATATACAATGGAATATTACAAAACCATAAAAAAAGATGAAATTGTGCCACTTGAGACAACATGGATAGACCTAGAGGGTATCAGGCTAAGTGAAACAAGTCAGACTGAGAAAGACAAATATCCTACAAGTCCACTTGTAAATGGAATCTAAAAAACATGAATAAACAAACAAAAAGCAGAATCAGGGCACCTGGGTGGACCAGTCAGTTAAGTGTCTGACTCTGGATTTCAGCTCAGGTCATGATCTCACAAGTTTCATGAGTTCAAGCCCCATGTAGGCTCTGTGCTGACCATGTATAGCCTGCTTGGGATTCTCAATCAATCTCTCTCTCTCTCTCTCTCTCTCTCTCTCTCTCTCTCTGTGTGTGTGTGTGTGTGTGTGTGTGTGTATGTTCCTCCCCTGCTCTCACTCTCTCAAAATAAATAAATTTTTAAAAAATTAGAAAAAAAGGCAGAATCAGACATATAAATACAGAGAATAAAGCTGACGGTTGCCAGAGGGAGGGATGGGAAGGGTTGAGCAAAATGGGAAGGGGGGAGGGAGATACAGGCTCCCAGTAATGAAATGATTAAGTTACAAGAATAAAAGGCAGAATGTAGGAATACAGTCAGTGATACTGTAATAGTGATGTAACAGGTAGATACACTTGTGGTGAACATAGTATAACATATCAACTTGTCACAGCACTAAACTGTACACCTACCTGAAACTTAAGTAATGTTGTGTGTCAACTATACTCAAAAAAAGATCAAATAGTTGTAACTTTTATAATATTCATAGTGAATTACAAAGATAAGTGCTACAGAATAGTCAAGGGAAACTAGAGTTTCACATAGTCACTAACTACTACTACTGCTGCTACTACTAAAAGAAGAGTAAGAGAGAAACTAGTATGTAACCTAATTTTAAAAAAGGTATCACATCTGTACATTAACATCTATAAAGGCAGGGATTTTTCTGTTTTGTTCACTGTACTATTCCCAGCACTTAGAAGAATAAGTGCTAATTAGACATTTGTTGACTAAATAACGGTTATAATTCATACTGCTAAATATGTTTACAATTAAACATTATAGTTATAAGTATAAAATTATAAACATTTATAAATAATTGTGTTTATAATTATAAACTCCATTGAGTTTCAACAGAGTCCAATCTTTAAAACACAACTGAGTGTAAAGATATGCAACCCTCCGTTAAATAAGCTTATGGAAATCCTGGCCACTTGGATCACAAAGCATGATGGATGGATGGTATCTCTAATTGTAGGCAAAGCAACAGAGGGATGTGTACACCGCAATCTTTAAACTACCTTGAGCTAGCATTTTATTTCTATTAGGTCCTGTCTTATTTTGGAACTCAGAGTCTTCTGATTTTACATACTAAAAAAGAATATGCTTATTATAGCTGACCCTTGGAAAACATGAGATTGAACTATATGGATCTGCTTACATGTGGATTTTTTACAGTATGGTAAATATATTTTCTCTTCCTTATGATTTTCTTAACATTTTATTTTCCCTAGTATTATATACTATACAGTATATAATACACAAAGCATACAATGTATGTTAATCAATGGTTTAGCTTATCTGTGAGGTTTCCAGTCAATAGTAAGCTACCAATTGTTCAATTTTGGGGGAGTCAGAAGTTATACCTGGATTTTTGACTGTCTGGAGGTTGGTTCCACTAACCCCCTGCCCCCATGTTGTTCAAAGGTCAACTGTATTTTGTAATTAGCACAACAATCACTTAAAGACCAGGTTTCCCTAATTTCCCCACACTATTTCCTATTAATCTACTTCTGAGGCTCTTGTCATACAGACGCAACTGCTAGTTCCCATACACTTTCTGTACTAACACTCACTAATCTCTTTACCCTTGTTTATGCTTTTTACACTTCGTCTCCAACCTGGAAGGCCTCTCTAAGATCTTCCCGTATTTAAATCTCCCAAACTTTTTTAAACGACCACCTTAAACGGCATCTTCTTTCTGAAAATTTCCAGATGTCCTTCAAACAGAAGTATAACACTTTCTTTATACAATATTCCTTATCTAACTCAGAAAGCTAAATGTGTTTCAGAATACAGAATGCTTGGGATTTTTGGAAAATAGCAAATATTATATAACAACTCCAGGGAAGTCAGAGGCAGCATCCTGTAATCAAAGACCTTAACAGCCTTCTGCCAGTTCTGAACAGGTTTGTTTACCATATGAGATTACTGTAAATTCATTTACAAAACTTGGATTTTCAGATCTTTTTAGAGATTCTGGAATGATAGATAAGGGATTCTGGACCAGTATTTCTTTTCTTAAACATATCATTTATTTTATCCATGCTCATTGTACACTATAAGCTCCACAAGGATCTTTGATTCAACTCAGCATATACAGCCTTCAACTGTTCAAATATATATTATATAAAAAAAAATATATTACTGAAGCAAAATACAAAAAAAAAAATTTCTGACACAAATATGGAAAAATGTTAAGATTTTATAAACCTGAGTGTAGAATATTCATTAAATTAACAATCTCTATAACAGGGTGAAATGTTTTGAGCTTCCTTCAAATTTTAGAAAATTGATTTTATCTTTTCTTACCTATTTCAAAAATTAAAAAGATTGAAAAGCAAATATCTAGCAAAAAATAATGGGCCATTATGGCTTCCTGAGGCTATGTTGTGAAAGATGTATTAAACTTACTTTAAAAAAAAATTTTTTTTTAATGTTATTCATTTTTTGAGAGACAGAGAGAGAGCGTGAGGGGCAGAGGGAGCATGAGGGGCAGAGCGGGGAGGGGCAGAGAGAGAGGGAACACAGAATCGGAAGCAGGCTCCAGGCTCTGAGCTGTCAGCACAGAACCCGACATGGGGCTCGAACTCACAGACCAGGAGATCATGACCTGAGCCGAAGTCGGATACTTAACAGGCTGAGCCACGCAGGCACCTCTAAATTTAACTATTTTTATGTATCCCAGTTCATATAGAACTTCTTTATGCAATATTTTGCCTCCTTGTTCTTTCACTGTAGATTTTTAGTCCAAACTATTTTCTATTTACCGTATCAGGACCATAAAAATGGTCAGCATGCAATGTATAAAATGAAAATCAAAATTTGAAATTTCAATCAAAACTAATATATAAATTTGAAAATATTATGTATTGCCTTTATTTGCTTAAAAAAAAGGTATCAAACTTGAAAAATAATTACTCAGCCAATGATACCAGCACATCTCTTTCACAAATGTTAATGTAACAAATGAACTATTTACATGAACCAATTGCACAGTTGAATTATAAAATTTCTTAACTAGAAAGGATCTCCGTCTAACACCTTACATGAAAGAGGCTAGAGTAACTGAATGTCAGACTGTCACAGAGGGAGAATAAAACAGGCATTCTGACACCATATCCAGTTCTTTATTATACCAGCGTGCTAAATACTCAAATGTTTTTAATTAAAGTTTTTGCCATAGTATAATTTTCAAGTTACATAAACAGCTTGAATATTTCCAGTCACTGGACACATTATATTCAATTATCTACTGTTCTCAAAAAGTTTTTCTATGTGTTTACTATAAGCAGTAAACAATAATCCTAATACTTCTAACCATTAAAAAACACATGTTTTTACTAGGTAACTGACAAATCTAGCAGAAGCAGCACCAAAACCTGGAAGTAAAGGGATCTGACTTCTAGACTAACACTTCCTCTATGTATTTCACAGGTAGATTTTGAAGATTATGTAAGATAGAATGTAAAAGTGCTTTGGGACTATCAAAAGCTCTTTATGCATACAAGGTACTTGTTACTAGATGAGGGCATACTGACTTTTAAATATAAAATTTGAGGGAACTCCTCTTAGAAAAGTGATAAGAAAATAGTATAATTATAGGGCTACTTAATAGTTAAGCCCTTTTCATGAACTTTAAATTGGCCAGCATTTGTGAGATTACTTGTGATATCATGAATACAGATTTTACTTTTAATGTATAGACTTTATAAATTACAGGAAATACAAAACCTTTAAGCCAGCAAAGTGGCTTTCTCCTAGAAATAATATAAACTCAATCTAGTATGTCTTCTATTTACAACATTAAATCAATTATGTAGGAACAATTTCAGCTCAGAAAATTATAGAATTATGTCATACCAGGACAGCTAGAAACAGGTGTTCCCATATTAATGAGGCAAAGCGCACATCGAGGAAGGGGTTTTCGACAGCCAGGGCAGCTTGTGACTTTAGATTTTGTTGGTGAACCGCTGACACCGTACTGACTAAAACCTCTGCCCTGATGAGGCACAGTTGAACAGCTGTAGGAGATCGACTTGCCACAGAAATTGCAACTCACAAACACCTATACAAAATGAAAGGAGGGATAAATATCATGCAAATTTTACAAATAAAATAAATTCAAAGTTTGATCCTAACAAATTACTCTTAAATAACTGTTAAACTTTATTTTATATTATAAAATAATTTGTTATCTGCTAAGTTTAACCAGCTCCCATTTGAGATTTCCACTTAGCAGTTATGTTATATGAATACTTCTTCTGTTACCTCTGTTTAGTTATATTTCTCCTAATACTACTAGTATCTGTAGAAAAACCCAGAAATATTAGATAATAACATTTTAGAAATAACAAAGACTTTAGAATTCACTTTGAACATTACAAAATAACCCATTTTAACTTCTGATCCACAGTTCAACGATTTGATCTCCTGAACAAAATTTTCTTATAAAGAAAGCACTCATTTCCTAAGACAAAAGGAGTTAAGGATCCTAAAATGTCAAATAGTTAGAATTTTAGAATAATAGCAACAGAAAGTGTTCATTTTGCCATTACGTTAAATTCCTAAGCTCTTAAACACTTACACAGATTAGTAACAAATATTACCATGCAATGTTATTTTACAAATACTTTGGTTGTTTTAATATAATCACTAATTTCTCAACTTTCTAAAATAAGAAAATAGCACCATCCAGTGCTCACATTGAGGATATACCTGATATCTAATGTCTGAATTTAGATACAGTGATCTCATGGAATATGCTTTATGTGATAACTGAGCTAAGGATTTTTAAACTAATGCTAAAAGAAAAAAATGTCCATGTCTAATTAGACATATGTATATACTGTTAGAGAAAAAAGGAAATCCTGCCTCATTACACATATATCAATAGGAACTTAATATAAGCAAAAGGATGAGCTAATAATAATTTATTAAATTGAACTCTAAATTTACCCAATATAACATGCTGAAAAAACACTTCTATTTTGGGCTGGGTTATTAAGTACATGTTATAATTTGATTCTCTCCAAAATATTGTACTTACCTGTGCTAAAGGTTTAGAACTGGGATCCAACTTACTCCTGTGAATATCAAACTCAGCTCGTTTGTGCCAAAACCTCCAGGCATCTAATAAATTTCTATAATTCTCAATCCAGTACTGGACTCTTTCATCTTTAAGAACATCTAAAGGAGAACCCTAAAATGAAAACATGAATTAATACAATTGTTTAAAAACTTCCTGGCTAAGTCAGAAAATTGCAGGTAACATGTGAGTATGAGTCGCACAGATGAAACAGGCTCCCTTTTTGCCAAAAGCTGATTCCTAATGAGGATACAGACAAAATAATTGGCGGAAGCTTCTTTAATTTACTTTAAGCTGGCCTCTACTAATGACATAAATATGTACTATATATATTATCATTATACCTGGCCAGGAAAGTATAATTCTGTATCTCTTACTTAAGTTGAAGGATCCAAGAGGAAACAATTCACTTTCCTACTTGAATACAGTACAAAGTGATGTGAATACTCTGTCCCCAAAATTAAAACCTCTGCCTTCACAAAAACTGTTTACTGTTTAATCTAAAAGCATACCAAAATAGCTCCATCACATATAAAATAATACTGAGCCTTGTCCTTTGGATCTAGCAGTGTACTGTGAATGCAGATGCTATTTTTTGTATACCTATTTATCTGAAAGTTAAACCTGTCTATTCTCTCTCTTGCCCTCAATCAAAACATACATTTACTACCTTCAAAATAAAAAAAAAAAAAACACAAAAAAAACCCAAACCAAAAATGTTCTTCATTCTTTTGCCCCTAGGCCACAGTGAAAAGCAACAGTTTCTTTACCTTAAACTTAGATTCCTTCTCATTACGAACTTCAATTTCTTGCCAGTAAGGCTCTTCCTAAAGCTGTATTCTCCCTGGCAGCTGTGACATTTCACATTTCACCTGTGCTTATTTTGGGTTTGCACAGAATGCTTTTAGCCCTGTCCAGGATATCTTCCTTAAGTTCACATGATGAAGAAAGTAGAGAAAGTCTCAGCCTCCAATGACGCCACGGGCATCAGTAATGAAGCCCAGGTTTCCCAGTTTTAGGGAGCCAGATAGAAAAGTAAAATGTTAGAGAGAACTTAGCATCTTACTAATGGAAAAAGGGAAGAAACCTGTAACAGCTAATAGACAATCTATCTTTTAACATTCTATCAAAACAGAAGAAGCTTATCTTTCACCTATTAATTAGGTATTAATTTCAATTAAATTCAGGGTTAAATTCAGCAAAAAATATGTGAAAAACTCTTGGCTGACAATTTCATTTCTTAAAAAAGTAAACATCTCCTCTAGTCCTAATAATGACCAACTAGCCAAAACTAAGTGCTAAAGTAGAGTATAATCCCTAGTTTAAAAAGAAAATTCACAGAAAAATAAATCTTCATATCCCACGCTTCCCCAATTTGGTCAATTCATATTTGATAAGTCTTCTCTAGATCTGCCCCAAAAAATCTAAATTTAATCTCCAACAAAATGTGCAATGTAAACAGTTCAGAGATTATGACTGGAAAGGCTTGAGAAATACCCTGGGCTTTCCAAAAATCCATAGTAAGAAAATCTAAGACCAAAGTGAGCAGCTAGTAACTGAACTTCCAAAAGCATTAACCAACATTCTTCAGGAAAAGGTAAAAGAACCCAGATCTCTATAATGTACTATACACAACATCCAGTATTCAAATGAAAAACCACCAGACATAAACAGGTAAGTATAGTTCAAAGTCAAGGAAAAAGGCAGTCAACAAAAACCAAATCTAAAATACCCCACATTAAGAGAGTTAGCAGTAAAAATAATAAATGCAACCATTAAATATATGTTCAAAGACTTAAAGGAAAAGTAGAGTTTTTGTTTTTTGTGTGTTTTGGTTTTTTTTTAAATGTTTATTTATTTTGAGAGAGAGGGAGAGAGCACACGCGTGTGCGTGAGTGGGGGAAGGGCAGAGAGAGAGAGGGAGATAGAGAATCCCAACCAGGCTCCTCGCTCAACACAGAGCCCAATCCAGGGCTCAATCTCAGGATGGCGAGATCATAACCTGAGTCAAAATCAAGAGCCAGGCACTTAACTGATTGAGCCACCCAGATGCCCCAGGAAAAATGTTTTAATCAGCGTACAGATAGAGATCTGAGTGAAAAATGTAAACTATATAAAAATTAAGACTCTAGAACTAAACAGTACAAGAGCTGAAAATCTTCTCCTCAGGTGACATTAAGAGTCAATGAACAAATCACAGCATTTAAACAATTTGAAGAACTTCACAATCTAATGAGAAACACTGACTTGCAGATCAGTGAACCACAAGCAGGACAAAAAGAACTACAACTAAACATCAAGGGTAAACTGCTGAAAACCAAAAGCAGCCCAAGGAAAAATGAAACATTACACAGGGGAGACATTAATAATAATGGTTGACTTTTCTTCATAAACAATGGAGGCCAGAAAACTATGAAACGACACCTTTAAAGTGCTGAACCAAAGCAAGAGTGAAATAGACATTTTCAGTTAAAATTAAGCTGAGAGGATCTGTCATCCATGAAACTGTACTACAAGAAATGCTAGAGAGAAAGACCAAAGAGAAATAATACAACGTGAAAATTGTGTCTATTGGAGGAAGTAAACAGTCCCAGGAATGATAAATAAATAAATAAATGTAAAAGTCCATGTTTTCATTTTTCACATAATTTACGTAAAAGACAAGTGACTGTTCAAAACAAATACAATAACACTGTTAAGTTGAAGTTTATAAGGTATATAGAAGTAAAATAATAAGACAAAGGAAGGAGATGTGTAAATGGAATTACACTGTTGTAACATCTGAAAAGTGTGAAGTATGAAGATAAAAAGTGGAAACGTCAGGTGTGAGGTAAAAGAGAAAAAGTAGGAAACATGATGTGTTAGGTGTGAAATGTGAAGTATGAGGGGGTAAAAATGTTAACTGATGAGGTAGGGATGCATTTTTGTTAGACCAAGAACAACCACTTCAAAAAAATAAATAAATAAAAAAGATAATGACAGGTTAATAGTTAAAAACCCAGTGGGTGAAGTGAAACAATGAAATGTTCAATTAGATCAAAAGAAGGGAGGAAAGGGACAGAAGAACAAAAAGAAGAAGGAAAAATAAGATAGAGAACAAACAGCATGATGGCACACTTAACCTTGATCATATAAATACAAATGGGGGAAACATCAGAATGAATTTTCTAAAAGCAAGATCCACTGTCTTTTATTATACACTGTCTGCATATTAACTATATTTTATAAATCTTGTTAAGAAGCTATCAACTCATTTGTACTTGGTAGTCATACTTCTCCAGTGTAATTTAACAGATGTAATCTCATTTCAGTCAGACAAAATTATGCATTATGTTACAGAAAGACACCTTTTCTTCCATGGACAGTGGCCTGATATGTTGGTAAGTATATTATAGTGTGGTTTGTGGGCCAGTATCTATATTTGTTCCTGAGAGGGTAGGGGTGGGGAAGGGAGCATTCTACTACGTTTGCCCAGTACACAGCATGCTATCATATTGTATGAAGGGATGGGGACAGGGAAAAGGACACCATGAAAGGGTAAGAAGAGTTGGAGAGCTATAGGAAATCTCAGGGAAATGCTCTAAATTTTCATGGTATGTCTATCAAAAGTAAAGCAGAAGGAAACCTTTGCCAGAAATCTGTTTTTAACAGCTAACAGTAAACTACTAACAGTAAAAACTGAAAGTAAAGTGATGAACTTGTTACTCCAAATCATGCCCGTTGATAACAAAGAGCAAAAATGACGAGTTAAGAGAGTTGTGATATAACTTGCCTTCAGGACTTCAAGGGAGACTACAGTTCAGGGAAAGACCATCTCTTTCACATAAGGTATAATTCTGTCAACTGGAGAAACTGGAGAGAGGTTTCTCTGCTCCATTTGAACTTTATATAAATTCAACACTGAAACTTCCCAAAATGAAAGGAATAACTGGATAACCCAAAGCAGGAGGGTGAGGGACACTAAGAAGTCCTCTATAGATCAAGAGATTGGGTTAAAGTGAAATGCCTCCTAAAGATCCTAAGCAAGCAAAAGGCATAACCATTCGATGAGGGAGGAAGGTGGTTAAGCACTATTTTTCTTTAAGCTGCCACCACACTGCACTAACCTGTAACATGCAGTAACTTGCTGTTTGGACATCTCCAGTTCTATCGACATAACTCTCCATTAAGTCCACTCCATCTTTAGTAAGGCCTGTAAGCAGTATTCCTTCCAAATTTCCAGCCTCTTTCATTTCGTTGGTCAACTTTTCAATATACCTATTTAACTGGAAAATTCAAAGTGATTTTTCTGAATTAATGTTTCACTATATACTTTGTACGTTCAAAACTTTTACTTTTAAAATAGTGCTATATTTATGGAAAACATTTTAAAACCAAAGCCCTTGCAAAAATCTAGATATGATCTCTAAGAAGTCTGCATCTATCATAAACTACAATGCAGAATCCAAGATCGTTTAAAACACTTTTTCAAAACAGCAAGACATTTATTGTTTTAATAATTATTCTACAAAAGAACTACAGAATTTACTATTTTAAACTTAAAGAGAACTGTCCTCATTATTCTGCCAAGTTCTTGCTGTAACAGAATTGGAGTTGAAAGGGAACTTTAAGATTATCAAAAATAACATCTCTTGGTAAGGTGTTCCCTGGCCTCATCCCACCCCAACCTGCAGCCAAGATTCCTCCGTTTTCCCTCAGCACTTTCTCATTATTGTAGCACTTAGCACATTATGTTACTCATTGTTTCTGTGCATTTCTCTCTCACTATACACATAGCATATGCATTTAATACTTGTTTATTGTATTAGGAAATGAAGGAATTCTCTTATGACATCCCTAAGGGGTGAGATTAACATCTTTATCTATAGGCCAAAAGCAGAAATAAACTAAAATATTAAGTTAGCATTCTTACACAAGCAATTTTGGTTATGATACACAGGTTTACAATATCTTGACCTAACAAAGAATTATTAGTTTACTTTTTTAGAATAATTCATATATAAATGTCACATATACATATCTATACAAAAAGATTAATTTCCTAATGCAGTAAGAGTAAATATTAATAACTTCAAACATAGAATTGTATCAGTTTTTACCTGACTATCGCTAAGGAATTTACAAGCAAATGCCACTCTGTCACGTACAGCAACTTTGTTTTCATACTGAAAAGGAAAGAGCAAGGAGTTACTTGTAGGTGCTATGAGTTTTATATTTTTGCAGACTATTTTACATATCTAATATGCAATTTAATTTTCAAATGTATTAGTAAGTTATTGAGTATATACTGGCAGAGCCACTGACTGCCTAAGATGCCTTTTTTTTTTTTAAGTTTATTTATTTATTTTGAAAGACAGAGGGGTTGAACAGAGAGAGAGGAGAGAGAGAATCTCAAGCAAGTTCTGCACTATCAGCGCAAAGCCCGACACGGGGTTCGAACCCACGAACCATAAGATGATAACCTGAGCTGAGGTCAAGAGTCAGACACTTATCTGAATGAGCCACCCAGGTGCCCCTAAGATGTCTTTCTTCATGTAGCCCTCAGGAAACTCCATGCTAAGGTTATTATTCTTGCAAAGTAAAAATTTATGTCTAAAATACTGACCAATTCAGGTTAAAAATATTCCAGTTCAGTTTTACATAACTCCAACATAAAATGCAAGCAATAAAATATGGTTTATCAAATTTAAGATGCCATGTAACCCTTCCATTATAGAAATACATCTGGGGGAAACGGAGGAAATCTTTTCTGGGATGCTAAGTTAATCAACAAGTCTAGGAAATCTGTGAATTACCAGTGAATATACCAATACAGAATTTAAAAAGACTATCAATACATGTTTCTAAATACAAAGTAGAAAGTTTTAAACATACCCTTATAAATAAATAGATACACTTTTTTTTGGCCATAGTAAAATACTGCTATATTGGTGTTTGTGGCAAAAATTTCAGGGGTACTGTGATACTTAAATTTTTGTATACTTGTCAATATTGTAAAATACTATTTTGAATTTCTATAAATGTAGGAAGGTAATTAACTTTGTGCTAAATATAAAAGTTTAAAAGTGACTTCCATTGAAATCATCCTATGAGATATAGTTTTCCTGCTTTAAACATAAGACCATTTCAACTGATACCAATCCTAACGTGCACTTCCAAGTATAAAATACGGTGCTGCATTTAAGATGGAACATGTCTCATGCAAACTAGATTTAACTCTTTAGATTCAGCACATGTGTATAATTTTGATTGGAAAAGAATTATAAATATTATCTGTCCCATTTTACAGCTGAGAAAATGAAAACCCCAAAAGTAAACTGACTAGCTGAAGTAACTGTGCTGGAGCAAGGACTTTAGGTTCGATTTCCCAATTCAGCACTTTTCATTAGATTACCGCAACTTAACAATTTTTAACAAAGGACACATTAATTATAATTATTAATACATAAAGAATAATTAGGCACACTCTCAAAACAGTTTGGAAATATGAAGTTTCTACTTAAGGCAAGATATATCTTACTTAATAACCCAAATTTAGATATAAGAAAATAAGGGTATTTGTAATAGATCACTTAATTTAAAATACAGAAATTGAGTATTTAAACAATACTTCTCTATCAATTTAAAATATGAACAATCTGGGGCACCTGGATGGCTCCGTCAGTTAAGCATCTAACTTTGGCTCAGGTCACGATGTCACAGTTGGTGAGTTTGAGCCCTACATCGGGCTCTGTGCTGACAGCTCAGAGCTGGGAGCCTGCTTCAGATTCTGTGTCTCCCTCTCTCTCTGCCCCTCCCCGACTCATGCTCTGTCTCTATCACTCTCAAAAACAAACATAAAATTGAACAATCCACTTCTTCTTCTTGTCTTTACCATACTTTACTACTTCCTGAAAGTATTATTTCTCCAAAATACATTTTAAAGTCTTCTGTTTAACAAAAAAGAGTAATTACAGTAAAAACAAATAAAAAAAAAAACACTCTTGGATATTAATTTGAAGTGGTTAGAAAAGTTCAATAGTTCTTTTATTAGAAGTTAATGGACAAAATCCATAAACTAAGGTATTGCCAAAGTGGACATTAACAACATTTATTAAATTTTTCATTAAGATACCTCAATAAAATACATGTTTTTTTAAATTCTTAGGGCCTGACCCTTAAATCAATCATCCAAGCAATGTGTCTTTTATATGAAGTGCTATAATAGCAAACACAGAAATAAGTTCCATGTTAGAAAGCTCTTCTCAGTGGTAGAAAAGTATCCAACAATGCAAAAAAAAGTTATAGTACTAATGTGAAGCTTAAAACACTATAACTGAAACTGATAAGTACATCTCATTTCACTCTTCTGTCCCCACTTTGTGTAAAGAACTTATTTGGTGATATGGTTAGATAGACATGTGGGTAAAGCAGGAGAAAAAAGTGATAGAGAAGACCAAATAATGAAAAAATGAAACAGTTCAGTATAAGTAATGTGATCATAGATCTTCCAAACTGTCTGTATGTCTGAGAACGCAAATACTAACTCAGATAAGTTACATGGTTATTCTAATCATAATTGATCATGTGTTTGTTTACTTAACTAAAAACAAAAACACAAACTTTTAAAAATTTGCATTTTTGGGTGCCTGGGCGGCTCAGTCCGTTAAGCATCCAACTCTTGACTTCAGCTCAGGTCATAATCTCATGGTTCATGGGTTTGAGCCCGTGCCGGGCTCCGTGCTGATAGTGCAGAGCCTGCTTGAGATTTTCTCCCTCTCTCTCTCTCAAAATAAATAAACTTTAAAAAACGCACTTCAATATGAAATTTATGTTTATATAGTTGTATAATTCTAGAGCTGTTCTTAAACTAAAGAATAAAATCCTATTCCCTCTATATCTGCAAATTATATTGTTAAAACTATTTAAAAAATCAAGTTTGTTATCAGGTACTTAACTGTAGAATGACATTCAAGAGCCGCCCAAAGATATTTAAGATACCTTATTTTAACTAATACAAAATACATCAAAATATAACAATATTTCATGCAACAGACATTTGAACATTTTAATAAGGCTAGATAAAAACTTTTATTTTAAAAGGAACCTTGTCAAACAGAAATTAGCTTACCAATACTCCATCATAAGATCCTGTTTCACTTGTCAGAAATGCAAACATGACACACAGATATGGGTTATTTAACTGTAGTCGTAGAGTGCTGCACATTTCTCTCCAAAGGGAGTTTTTCTCATCTGTGTAACCCGATAAAGCCATTGCTACCACATTGAGATTCAGATCGCCTGCATGTTAAAAACAGTCAGCTAATCAAAGTAATCAAAAGCTTAGTATCTCCTCTTCCAGTTCTTAAACCATAAACCAATAGACTGGAAGGCAACATTTACCTACAGAAAAATAAGCCCACTAGAATAGGGGTTTTGGTCCAGATTGGAAAATTTGGCAAGGACCACAAGCAAAAATTTCTATTCTTATAAAACTGTTGCCAATATTGCTAACCCTGTGCAGGACAAACACATCATTAAATTTTCAAGTTCTCATTCCAGGCAGGTTCCTATACCGTGTTATTGTGTAGGGTCTAAATGAAGAGAAGTGAAGCCATACTACCAGAATCATTGCCAGCCTTATCATGTTCATTTATATACAGATATTTCAGAACACTGATAATAAACATTACTGTACCTCAGGACTACAATTTTCAAAATAACTTTGTTTTCCTATTCCTAAATACAGAATGCACATACTTAAGCATATGTTCTGAAAGCCATTATTTTAGCATTCTTATTATAGTATTATACTTTTAATTTTTCTAGGGCAAAATTAACTATCAAAATTAACAAAGTAACATTGTATTTAGACACATTTGCAACAAAGCATTTGTTACCAATAGTCTTCTAAATGGCAGTTTTTAGCAGTTCATACAGCCATGGATAAGCTGCTAAACTGGCAGTTAGCCCTATGACTGCTTGGCCATCTAAGTTCAGCTTCAGAAAAGAAAACTAAATTCACCTTTAACTTTTGAATATTTTCTATATTTATTATAGCAATTTTCTTATTCTGTTCCTTGAGACTGATCATTTTCTTTCTTTTCCAAATAAAACAGCATTTCCCACTTTATGTTCTTAAATAGCCTTGCTCTTCATTCCTATGAACACTTTCCCCAAGTTACTTTGTACTTGCTTCCTCTGCCTACTCTATTAAATTAGATTTAAAGTCTTTTGAGATTAAAACAACCACCCTCACAACCAAAGAATATCTTTGTGAATCCTGCTTAAAACAATTTATTTCCAAGTGGAAAGGAATATTTGACTCAGAAAATCTTTTCTTTAGTCCTTAACCAAGTTATTAAAATCACAGGAAATATACTTTCCCTATTGATAGCATGGGTGTTTAAATCTAACACCAAATTTTCCAGGTACACATGATAGGGAGGCATCAAGCTCTCAGGTTATACGAAAATTATAATTACAAATGGCTTAAAATATCGATTCTTTTTTTCATCTCCACATTATCTTCTATTGCTCTCCCAAATGGGGAAGACTTACACTGGAGCAAAAGTGAAGGAAAAGAGGCCAATCTGGGCAAAACATTAGTTTTTTAAACTTTTTTTACTGCAAGCAAATACATTACAATTATTTGCATGTTTTTCTCTGTGGTACAATAGAAATGTAACGTTTTCAAAATGGACCATCAAATAAGAATTATACATTCTGAATATTCAGAAATAATTTGCTAGGTGTATTAAAAATCAAAAGCTATATATATCTTAGTTACTTTCAACTGAAATATTCCTGATAAGGAAAAAACTGCATGTCTAGACTGAAATTTATTTGCCCACGTATTCTCTTGCAAAATGTCGGAGTAAAAACTTTACATTTCACTGTTTCTTCCTTTTAAAAAATATTACATGAAAACTACGTTTAAATCACCAGACTCCAGTAGAAGCATTTTTGCATATCAAAGTATGATTTTTATAAGAATCTGTATTAGTCTAACTAAAGTGTCACTTAGTTTCCTAAAAGTCAACCAATAACCATCCGAAAGATGATGTATAAAATACAAATGTTTGCCATAAGAATGCCTGCAAACTGAAGTAGCCCAATCTCCAATACATTTTTAAAAATGTATGTGAACCATCTTTAAAAGAAAAAAAAAAAACATTAAAAGGGACACATTTGAGCATTTACTGTAACATCATTAAAATGGTACTTAAGACACATTTTCTTTTTTAGATATAAACCAAAGCATAAACAAAAGAGATGGGATATCTACTTTCATAGATACAGTTCTGTGCTCATTACTCTTTCAAAAAAAATTATCTAAAAATACTGATTAAATATCTTAAAGTTATCAGCATCTTTACTTTAAAGGATTCTATGAACTGCAGTCATCTTAGAATATAACCTAATACCTTTTTCTGAAGATGCTCCATCATTCAGGATTTGGATTGCTCGTCGAATATCCAAGTTGAACAATGCCACAGCAGCAGCTCTCTCCCATTCCCCTTCTTGTACAAGGGAGTTCAAAAATGGCCCCACATCTACATCCGTTCCTTTCTTTATCCACCCGCAAAGCTGTAAAGCTAAAATTCTCTCTTCATTTAAATTCTGAGTATCAGTTTGCTTATCCAAACCGCTCCAATTATGTCTGCTACTTTCCACCATTCCTAAAAAAGATAAGTATTTTTATATTAGTTGCTTTATTACTATATTTTGAAATATATTTAGGAAGTAAGTCTGGGGATGCCTGGGTGGCTCAGGCAGTTAAGCATCCGACTTCAGTTCAGGTCCTAATCTCATGGCTTGTGAGTTTGCATCCCACATCAGGCTCTGTGCTGACAGCTCAGAGCCTGGAGCCTGCTTTGAATTCTGTGTCTCCCTCTCTCTCTGCCCCTCCCCTGCTCACACTCTGTCTCTCTCTCTCAAAAACAAACATTAAAAAAAAAAAAAAGTAAGTCCATTTTACACAGAAATATTTCAATATTACACTCTGGATATTTGACTTTTTTAAGTGTATTTTTTAAACTTATTTTGAGAGAAAGAGAGAGAGAGAGCACGAACACAGAAAGGAGCAGAAAGAGAGGGAGAGAGAGAATCCCAAGCAGGCTCCAGTGCTGTCAGTGCAGAACCTGACAGGGCTCAAACTCATGAACCATGAGATCATGACCTGAGCCGAAATCAAGAGTGGAACCCTTAACAAATGAGCCACCCAGGTGCCCCTGGATATTTGACTTCTTAACCACAAATTCATGACAGCATAAATGTAAAATATGCCACAAACAAAACACACATTACATGTTGTTAACTACAACAGTTCCTTGAGATACCAAAAGAGCTACTGGAAGAACAATTAATGCTTGATGGGCTGAGCTGCTGCTTCAGAGAAGCTTCCCTGACCACCTAATCTAAGAGTGCCACCTGCTATTTTCTAACGTAACACTGTTTCTTCAATTTCCCTTAGACCTAATGTTAGCTCCCATATTTTATTAGTTTTCAGTCTTCTCTCTTCTCCTACTAGAATATATGCTTCAAAAGGGCAGGTGTCTTGTTTCTACTTGAAAGATTATCTCCAGTGCTTAGAATCCAATAGAATGACTCTCCCTCTCCGACTTTCTCTCTTTGTATGTATGTATGTATGTATGTATGTATGTATGTGTGTGTGTGTGTGTGTGTATATATACCTGGGTGGCTCAGTTGTTAGGTGTCTGACTTCGGCTCAGGTCATATTTTCATCGTTCGTGGGTTCTAGCCCCACATTGGACTCTGTGCTGACTGCTCAGAGCCTGGAGCCTGTTTCAGATTCTGTGTCTCCCTCTCTCTCTGTCCCTTCCCCACTCATGCTCTGACTCTCTCTCTCTCTCTCTCTCAAAAATAAACATTAAAAAAATTATATACATATATATGAAAAAATGAGATCGTAAATACCAAAGTACTCTGAAAGTTTGAAGTAAATACTAAAGCTAAAACAGAATGGGAATTATTTGAAGGTTTCTTCCCCTTCACTAAATCAAAAGATTTTATATATTCTCATTCTCTTTTCAGAAGGAATCTAATTCTTCGAGCATTACATTGTAATCAAGGCAGATGATCCTAATGGCACTAAATAAAGGTGAAACAAATAGAAATAAAACCTGACTCCTATTGCATATCAAATCCTTAAATGTTCTAGAAAGTTGTACCATCAAAATTGTCATTATAGAATTATCTGTTATTTTAACAAAAAGGATTTTCAGAATAAACTCAGTTATGAGTTAGGCAGCAAGAATGTTTAACATTATAAACATCTTTTATTATAACTTTTATACTTACATATAATACATAATTATACCTTTGTAAATAACTAGATCAATAGGTTTTAAGAAATAATTCCATTTGTCTGTGGTAGGCAGAATTGTAAATTGGGCTCCATGATTCTTGCCCCCTAGTATATAATCCCCTCCCCTTGTGTACAGGTGAAATCTGTGACTTGCTTCTAAATTACACAATATAGTACAAGTGAAAGCATTTTGCAGATGTAATAAAAGGTCATTACTTAGTTGTCTCTGAGTCAATGAAAGGGAAATTATCATGTGTGGGCCTGACTTAACCACGTTAATACCTTCAAAAGGGTCCAGAGAAAACGAGAGAGGTTCTCCAGCTATACTAGAAGTAAAAGTTGCTTCGTTGTGAGAAGGCTGTGTGGCAAGGAAGCGTGGGTAGCCTCTAGGAGCTGAGGACAGCCCCTGGCGACAGCCAGCAAGGACAATTCTGCCCTACAAGTTCAAGGAAACAATTCTGTCAATAACCATATGAGCTTGGAACAATACTCCAACCTCCAGAAACAACCAAAGCCTGGCTAACATTTTAGCCTTGTGAAACCAAGAGCAGAGGACCCAGTGAAGCCATGCCAAGACTTTAGACCATGGAAATGATGATATTTGCATAATATAAAAATGAATATACTGTCCAAAGTTGACTTTATACTCTTCTGAGAAAAGAATTAAAGAAATGAACACAAGCAAAATTGGGAAAATATTAAAAACTGCATCAATTGCCATTTGCAAATCAAATACATATATAAATAATGCAAAGCATTATTTCTTAAAGTCCATTTAATCTAAATACATGGGTAGAGTAAAATTAGTATATAGTGAATGTCTAAATACATGAGTAAAGAGTAAAATTAGTATAACAGCAAAAGTCTAAACTCTCCAAACCTAATTCACACTTTTAAATAACTTCCTTCATTATATGATGTTAGGCCATGGCAAAAGCTCATAATATTATTCATGGTAGGACATATTTTAAGCTATATATCATTGCTTTATAAAAAAGTTTCAAGATGAGTTATTTGTAAATCTGGAAATTAAAAAAAACAGTTAAATATCTACACTTGAAATTATTTATTTTTAACCTTACTGCTGAAAACTGTTGCTGTTAAGTCAAGGGGTCAGGAGGAAACTTCTGAAAAGTTTTCTTCCCTTAAGAGAACCACCTGCCCATTGAAAAGAGGAAGCATGCTGCTCTATTTGCAACCATGAAGAAAGTTAGTCATGACAAAATCACTTTTAGCTTATGAAAGTGAACTTTTAAGAACTGTTATAAAATTCTGAATAATAAGGTTAAAACACGTTAAAAATTAAATACAACAGGGACACCTGGGTGGGTCAGTCACTTAGGCATCCGACTCTTGAGTTTGGCTTGGGACATGATCTCTCAGTTCATGAATTTGAGCTACACGTCAGACTCTGCACTGATGGTGCGGAGCCTGCTTGGGGATTCTCTCTCTCCCTCCCTCTGCCTCTGCTCTTCCCATGCTCTCTCTCAAAATAAACAAATAAAAACTTAAAAAAAGCTAAACACAACATTTTTCTGAATAACAAATTTACATTTAGATAAAATGCAGCTATTAAATTTTAAGAATAAGCTGTAGATGTACCATTTGGTATTTATTTTTGTATCTGTCCTATAAATTTTGGATTGAATGCTGAGGATATTAAATGGTAAAAATGACTATTTCAGGGGCACCTGGGTGGCTCAGTCGGTTATGCATCCAACTCTTGACTTCGGCTCAGGTCATGATCTCACGGTTCTGGAGTTCAAGCCCTGCATCAGGCTCTGCATAGACAGTGCAGAACCTACTTGGGATTTTGTCTACCTCTCTCTCTGCCCCTCCCTTGCTTGCTATCTCTCTCTCAAAATAAATAAAAATAAACTTTTTCTAAAAAAATAAATAAAAACTATTTTAGGGGCACATGGGTAACCAACCACATGAGTTGGTTAAGTATCTGACTTTGCCTCAGGTCATGATCGCACCATTCCCAAGCTTGAGCCCAGTCAGGCTTTGTGCTGACAGCTCAGAGCCAGGTGCCTATTTCAGATTCTGTGTCGTCATCACTCTCTCTGCCCCTCCCCAACTCACACTCTCTCTTCTCCCTCTCAAAAATAAACAAACATAAAAAAAGACTATTTAAAAATTGTTTAATGTTTATTTATTTTTGACAAAGAGAAAGAGAGACAGACAGACAGACACAGTGTGAGCAGGGGAAGGGCAGAGAGACAGAGAGGGAGACTCAGAGTTTGAGGCAGGCAGGCTCTAGGCTCTGAGCTGTCAGCACAGAGCCTGATGTGGGCTTGAACTCACAAACTGTGAGATCATGCCTTGAGCTGAAGTCAGATGCTTAATGAACTGAGCCACCCAGGCACCCCCCCCCCAAAAAAAGGATTATTTTAAACAGGTGAACAAAAAGCAGCAATTTATTTTTCAAACAAATTCTCACAGTTTAATAATATTTGAGTTTCTTAGAGTTTTTATTTTACAGAAATTGTGCCATGGAATAAATAAAGATGAATACGTACAACTCCAAAGAGTTCAATACTACAAAGTGGAAATATGTCCTGTAAGTCAAGTGCATGGATACCGCGTCATGTATTTTGCCTGATCTTTTGGCCTTCTTATGGCTTGATAACTATGTACCTGGTTATTAGGGTTATCAAATAAGCAGCGTGATATTATTGTGCATTTTTAAGTATATAGTCATTCTTTTTAACACATATAAATTTTAAAATTTATGATTTTATCTCTGAAAAAGAATTAAAATGTATTTACACATGTCTTTCAATACTAAAAGAACAAAACTGTATCCCTTAAATTTAAGACTAACCTATATATATAAATAGAATCGATGTTTTATTGACAGGCGCAAGAGAAACAAGTTCACTTAAACATTAAAAAACATTTTTAGTTTGTGAGGGAGGAATTAAGATGGTGGAGTAAGTAGTAAGGGGACCCCAGGCTTGGGGATCTCGTCCCTTAAACACAGATCAACATCAAATCATATGAACACCCAGGAAATCGATCTGGGGATTAAGAGAACAATCTGCATAATCTGATAGAACGTGGCAGGTACTTGGTGCAGGGAGGCAAACTGGGGGACAGGAAAGCCATGGTGCTGCACAGGGGTGGGAGCCTTTTTTGCAAAGAGGAGAAAGAGAAGGGGAGAGAAAGAAGTGTGTTGGGTTCGCACAAGAAAAGCACTCCCCCAAAACCACTGATGGGGGAATCTTGAGGAACTGAGTATCCCAACTTTTTGCAAACAGTGGAGCTGAAATTCTGGGTTTTTGACAGTCTGTGCCATTTGCTGCAGTAGATCCAAGAGGGTGGTGGTGCTCCTAGGGAGATGGAGGGGAGGCCCCAGAATAGACAGTGCGATGTGGGGATCCCCTGGGTCGCACTAGGAGAGAATGTTCCTTTCCTGGAGTGCATTCGGACAAGGATATATTGCTTCTCCAAGGACAAAAGCTGAGGCTGGCGCCTTTGAATGTTCAATAGGAGACAGAGGTGTGCACTGTGGTGGGTAAAGTGGTCACAGCTTTTCACTGTGCATCATCATAAACTCCAGGCACCTGTACGGCCCTGCAATTGCTTTACTGGGACAGAAGGCACAGCACGGCGAGCCTCTCCTTCAGAGGGCAGCAGGTCCACATTGTGGTGAGCCCTTTAAGATTCAGAGTTTTGAATCTCAGTCCTGCACCAAAGATGAAAACACTGAAGGGACACCTGGGTTGCTCAGTTGGTTAAGTGTTTGACTCTTGATTTTGGCCCAGGTCATAATCTTGTGGTTTGTGGGTTTGAGCCCTGCACTGGGCTCCAGCCTGCCAGTGCAGAGCTGGCTTGGGATTCTCTCTCTCCCCTCTCTCTCTCTCGGCCCCTCCTCACTTACATTCTCTCTCTCTCTCTCTCTTCTCCCTCTCTCTTCTCTCTCAAAAGAAATAAATAAACTTAAAAAATATATAAAAATAAATGGGAAATATTAAAACAAACAAACAATAACACTGGAAAGCTATGGTGCCCAGCATGTCTATGGCCCCGGGAACAGAAGGGTTGAGGGCATGGATCTGACAGAAGCCTGGGACACAGGAGGAGAAATTGTTCGCTTGTCTGTGAGGACTACCAGAACAGAGGTGGGCGCCAGCTCTCCTACCCAGGAATAGAGGAGAGAGCAGGGTGGCGCCATCTTCCCCCACCATCAACAGGGTCTGACTTCAGCAAATAACACAGCTCCCCCAGTCAAGGCAGAAGCTGTTTACACCAAACCCTGCCCCCCTACACCCTGCAGGGACATCTTTACGAGGGCAGGTCTGATTGTGAGCCAGTGCAGTGGGCCTCTTCCCCAAGGACCAACACAGCTTCCCCCTCCCCCACCCCCAGTGCACAAGTCCACTGATCATAGAGTGCTCCAAAGCATCAGCTTCAATTCTGGTGGAAACAGGACCAAATTTTTTTTTTTTTTTTTTTTTTTTTAAATCAGGCTTAGTTTTTTGTTCATTTGTTTGCTTTTGGTTTTTTGTTTCCTTTTCTTGTTTTTTGGATCAGGCTTCTCTTTCTTTTTCTTCTTTTTTGTTTTCTATTCCTTTGAAATCAGCCTTATAGTTTTTTGTTTGTTTTATTTCTTTTCTCTTTTTTTTGATCAGGCCTTTTTTTTTTTTTTTTCAGTAGGCTTATTTTAATAGATCAAAGCACACCCAATTAAAGGTCAAATACTCCCCACTACAAGCAAGGAAGAACTCTGCCAAGGACTGACCAGCGGGAAAAAGCAGCTATATCACAACAGCACAGTGCATACAGCATATACCTGAAACACTTCCTGAAATGTCAGGCCCTGGACAGTGTATGACCCCTTCTTGATATACCCATTACTCTCAGGACCAGGAAATATAACAAGCTTTCATAACATGCAAAAGACAGGAACCTAGACAAAATGACAAGATGGAAGAATTGTCCCCCAAACAAAAATCAAGAAGAAACCACAGCCAGGATTTGCTCAAAACAGATATAAGTAATTTATCTGAACAAGAATTTAGAACAAGAGTCATAAGAATACTAGCTGGGCTTGAAAAAAGCATAGAAGACACCAGAGAAACACTTGCTACAAAAATCAAAGACCTAAAAACTACTCAGGCTGAAATAAAAAATGCTATAACTGAGATGCAAAACTGACTGGATGTAATCATGAGGATGGAAGAAATAGAGGACCAAATAGGTGATATAGAAGATAAAACTATGGAAAATAATGAAGCTGAAAAGGAGGAAAGAAAACTATTAGATCATGAATACAGACCTAGGGAATGCAACAATTCTATAAAGTGCAATAATATCATATCATAGGAGTCCCAGAAGAAGAGTAGGAAAAAAGACAGAAGGTTTATTTGAATAAATATAGCTGAGAAATTCCCTAATCTGGGGAAGGAAAACAGGCATTCAAGTCCAAGAGGCATGCTGAATTCCCGTCAAACACACACACACACACACACAGACACACACAAAACAAAAAAACAGGTCAACACCAAGACATATCACAGTGAAATTTGCAAAATACAAAGATAAAGAGAGAATTCTGAAAGCAACTAGGGACAAAAGGTCCTTAACCTACAAGGGTAGACACATAAGAGTACCAGGTGACCTGTCCACAGAAACTTGGCAGGCCAGAACAGAGTGGCATATGTTCAACATGCTAGTCAGGAAAAAAATGCAGCCAAGAATTTTTTTTTTTTTTTAACTTCACATTTTCCAGAAATGTTTATTTATTTTGAGAGAGAGAGAGAGAGAGAGAGAGAGAGAGAGATGGAGAGAGACAATCCCAAGCAGGCTCCATGCTGTCAGCACTGAGCCTAACATGGGGCTCAACCTCACGACCATGAGATCAGGATCTCAACCAATCAAGAATCAGATTCTTAACCAAATGAGCCACTCAGCCGCCCCATCAACTGAGAATATACAGCAAGGGTGTCAGTCAGAAAGGAGAAATAGAGTTTCCAAAACAAGCAACAACTAAAGGAGTTTGTGAACACTAAACCAGCTATGCAAGAACTGTTAAAGGGGACCCTTTGAGCAGGAAAGAGAGACCAAAAACAACAAAGATAAAGGAACAATATACAGGAACAGTGACTTTACAGGTAATACAAATGGCACTAAATTCATATCTATCAATAATTACTTCTGAATGTAAATGGACTAAATGCTCCAATCAAAAGACATAGGGTACCAAAATGTGTATGTATGTATGTATACACACACACACATACATATAAAAGACCCATTTATATGCTGCTTACAAGAGATTCATTTTAGACCCAAAGACACCTCCAGATTGAAAGTGAGGGGGTGAAGAACCATCTATAATGCTAATGGACATCAAAAGTAAGCTGGAGTAGCCATACATATATCAGACAAACTATATTTTAAACCAAAGACTATATAATAAAAGATGAAAAAGAGAACTATATCATAATAACGGGGCCTATCCAACAAGAAGATCTAAAAATTTTAAATATTTATGTCCCCAAACTGGAAGCAGCCAAATATACAAATCATTTAATAACGAACATAAAGAAACTCACTGATAATAATACAATAATAGTAGGGGACTTTTATACTCCTCTTACCAAAATGAGAGATTATCTAAGCAGAAAATCAACAAGGAAACAATGGCTTTGAATGACACACTAGACTAGATGGGCTTAACAGATACGTTCAGAGCATTTCACCCTAAAGCAGCAAAACGCACATGGAACGTTCTCCAGAATTGATCACATACTGGGTCATAAATCAGGCCTCAGCCAGTACAAAAAGACTGAGATCATACCGTGCATATTTTCAGACTACAACACTATGAAACTTAAAGTCAACCACAAGAAGAAATTTGAAAAGACCACAAATATATGAAGGTTAAAGAACATCCTACTAGAGAATGAGTGGATTAAGCAGGAAATTAAAGAAGAAATTAAAAAATACATGGAAGCCAATGAAAATAAAAACACAATAGTCCAAAACCTTTGGGAGGCAGCAAAGGTGACATAAGAGGGAATACAATACAGGCCTTCCTCAAGAAGGAGGTCTCAAATACAAACCTAACCTTACACCTAAAGAAGTTGGAAAAAGAACAGCAAATAAAGCCCAGAACCAGCAGAAGGGAAATAATAAAGATTACAGCAAAAACACATGATACAGAAACAACAACAACAACAAAAACAAAATAGATCAATGAAACTAGGAGCTGGATCTTTGGAAGAATTAACAAAACTGATAACCCTCTACCCAGACTTATCAAAAAGAGAGCACCTGGGTGGCTCAGTTGGTTGAGTGTCTGACTTCGGCCCAGGTCATGATCTTGTGGTTCACAAGTTCGAGCCTTGCATCGGGCTCTGTGCTGACAGCTCAGAGCCTGGAGCGTGCTTCAGATTCTGTGTCTCCTTCTCCCTCTGCCCCTCCCCAGCTCACACTCTGTCTCTGTCTCTCTCTCAAAAATAAATAAAAACATTAAAAAAATTTTTTAATTAAAAAAAGGACCCAAATAAATATAATCACAAATGAAAGAAGAGGTATCACAAACAACACTGCAAAAATACAAACAATTATAAGAGAATATTATGAAAAATTATATGCCAACAAAGTGGGCAATATGGAAGAAATGGATAAATTCCTAGAAACATATAAACTACCAAAATTGAAACAGAAAGAAATAGAAAATTTGAACAAACCCATAACCAGTAAAGAAACTGAATCCAGGGTCCAGGGCTAGATGGCTTTCCAGGGGAATTCTACCAAACATTTAAAGAAGAGTTAATACCTATTCTTTTGAACCTATTCAAAAAAAAACAAAAAGGAAGGAAAACTTCCAAACTGATTCTATGAAGCCAACATTACCTCGATTCAAAAACCAGACAAAGACCCCACTAAAAACGAGAATTACAGACCAATACCCATGATGAACATGGATGCAAAAATTTCCAACAAGATACTAGCAAATAAAAGCCAATAGTACATTAAAAGAATTATTTTCTATGATCAAGTGGGATTTATTCCTGTGCTGCAGGGCTGGTTCAATAACCACAAACCAATCAACATGATATACCACATTAATAAAAAAAAGGATAAGAACTATATGATTCCCTCAATAGATGCAGAAAAAGCACATCCTTTTTTGTTAAAAACCCTCAAGAAAGTAAGGATAGAAGGAACATACCTCAACATCATAAAGGACATAAACGAAAGACCCATAACTAATATCATCCTCAATGGAGGAAAACTGAGAGCTTTTCCCCTCAGGTCAGGAACACAACAGGGATGTCTGCTCTCACCACTGGTACTGAAAGTCCTAGCTTCAGCAATCAGGCAACAAGAAATAAAAGGCATCCAAATTGGCAAGGAAGAAGTCAAACTTCCACTCTTCACAGACAACCTGATACTCTATGTGGAAAACTCAAAAGACTTCACCAAAAAATTCCTAGAACTGATCCATGAATTCAGCAAAGTCGCAGGATATAAAATCAACATACAGAAATCAGTTGCCTTTCTATACACCAATAATAAAGCAGCAGAAAGAGAAATCAAGGAATCAATCCCATTTATAATTGCACTAAAACCCACAAGATACCTGGGAACAAACCTAATCAAAGAGGTAAAAAATGTGTACTCCAAAAACTATAGAACAATATTTTTAAAAATTGAAGATGATACAAAGAAATAGAAAAACATGCTCATGGGTTAGAAGAACAGATATTTGCAAATGACATATCAGATAAATGGTTAGTATCCAAAATCTATAAAGAACTTAACACCCAAAAAACAAATAATCCAGTGAAGAAATAGGCAGAAGACATGAACAGACATTTTTCCAAAGACATCCAGATGGCCAACAGACACATGAAAAGATGCTCAATATCACTCATCATCAGGGAAATACAAATCAAAACCACACTGACAACCACCTCATGCCTGTCAGAGTGGCTAAAATTAACAACTCAGGAAACAACAGATGTTGGTGAGGACGTGGAGAAACGGGAACCCTCTTGCACTGGTGGTGGGAATGAGAACTAGTGCAGTCGCTCTGGAAAACAGTGTGGAGGTTCCTCAAAAATTAAAAACAGAACTACCCTACAACTCAGCAATAGCAATACTAGGAATTTATCCAAAGGATACAGGAGTGCACACTGATAGGGGCACAAGTACCCCAATGTTTATAGCAGTGCTTTCAACAACAGTCAAATTACAGAAAGGGCCTAAATGTCCATCAACTGATGAATGGATAGAGAAGATGTGGTTTATATATACAGTGGAATATTACTTGGCAATGAGAAAGAATGAAATCATGCCACTTTCAGCAATGGGGATAGAGCTGGAAGGTGCTATGTTGAGTGAAATAAGTCAGAGAAAGACAGTTATCATATGTTTTCACTCATATGTGGATCTTGAGAAACTTAACAGAAGACCATGGGGGAAGGGAAGGGGAAAAAAATAGTCACAAACAGATAGGAAGGGAGGCAAACCATAAGAGACTCTTAAACACAGAGAACAATCTGAGAGTTGATGAGGGAGTAGGGGAGTGGGGGAGTAGGGGAGTGGGGGAGTAGGGGAGTGGGGGAGAGGGGAAAATAGGTGATGGGCATTGAGGAGGACACTTGTTGGGATGAGCACTGGGTGTTGTATGAACCATGGGAATCTAGCCCAAAAACCAAGAGCACACTTTACACACTGTATATTAGCCAATTTGACAATAAATTAAACATACAATACATACATATTGTTAATATGTTTATACTACCCAAAGCAATCTATACATTCAATGCAATCCCTATCAAAACAATGCCAGCATTCTTCACAGAGCTAGAACAAACAATTCTAAAATTTGTATGGAACCAGAAAAGACCCCAAATAGCCAAAGTAATGTAGAAAAAGAAAAGCAAAGTGAGACGCCTCACAATTCCAGACTTCAAGCTATATTACAAAGCTGTAATCATCAAGACAGTATGGTACTGGCACAAAAACAGACACAAAGATCAATGGGAGAAAATAGAGCACCCAGAAATGGACCCACAACTATATAGTCAATTCATCTTCAACAAAGTAGAAAGAATACCCAATCGAGAAAAGACAGTCTCTTCAACAAATGGTGTTGGGAAAACTAGACAGCAACATGCAGAAGAATGAACCTGGACCACTTTCTTACACCATATACAAAAATAAACTCAAAATGTATGAAAGACCTAAATGTGAGACAGGAAACCATCAAAATCCTAGAGAAGAACACAGGCAGCAACCTCTTTGACCTCAGCCGTAGCACTTCTGACTAGACACATCTCTGGAGGCAAGGTTAACAAAAGCAAACATGACTTATGTGAATTTCATCAAGAAAAAAACCTGCACAGTGAAGGAAACATTCAACAAAACTGAAAGGCAGCCTATGGAATGGGAGAAGATATATGGAACTAACATATCTGATTAAGGGATAGTATCCAAAATCTATAAAGAACTTATCAAACTCAACATCCAAAAAATAAATAATACAGTTAAGAAACAGGCAGAAGACGGGGCACCAGGGTGGCTCAGTTGGGTAAGCATCTGACTTCGGCTCAGGTCATGATCTCACAGTTCATGGGTTCAAGCCCCGCATCAGGCTCCGTGCTAATAGCTCAGAGCCTGGAACCTGGTTCAGATTCTATGTCTCCGTCTCTCTCTGCCTTTCTCCCACTCATGCTCTGTCTCTCTCTCTCTCAAAAATAAACATTAAAAAAAAATTTTAAGAAAAAAACCAGAAATGGGCAGAAGACACGAAGAGATGTTTCTCTAAAGACGACATACAAATGGCTAACAGACACATGAAAAGATGCTCACCATCACTCACCATCAGAGAAATACAAATCAAAACCACAATGAGATACCACCTCACACCTGTCAGAATGGCTAAAATAAAAACCCAGGAAACAAGAGATATTGGCAAGGATTCACCTTACACTGTTGGTGGGAATGCAAACTGGTGCGGCCACTCTAAAAAACAGTGTGAAGGTTCCTCAGAAAGTTAAAGATAGAGCTACCCTACAACTCAGCAATTGCACTAGTAGGTATTTATCCAAAGGATACAAAAATACTGATCTGAAGAGGCACAAGCACCCCAATGTTTATAGCAGTACCATCAGCAGTAAGCCAAATTATAGAAAGAGCCCAAAGTCCTTCGACTGATGAATGGGTAAAGAAGATGTGGAAAACACACACACACACATGCACACGCGCACACACACACACACACACACACACACACACACACACATACTGTATGATTCCACTCATATATGGAATTTAAGAAACAAAACAGATCAACATGGGGAAGAGAAGGGAGAATAAAATAAGATAAACATAGAGAGGGAGAGGGCACCTGGACAGCTCAGTCAGTTGAGCATCTGACTGTTAATTTTGGCTCAGGTCATGGTCTCAGGGTCATGAGATCCAACCTTGCATTGAGATCCATGCTGGCTGTGGAGCCTGCTTGAGATATTCTCTCTCTCTCTCTCTCTCTCTCTCTCCTTTTGCCCTTACACTGCTCACACGTGTGCTCTCTCTTGCTCTCAAAAAAATGCAAACAAAAAAACAAGAGGGAAGCAAACCGTAGGAGACTCTTAACTACAGAAAACAATTAGGGGTTGCTAGAGGGGAGATGAGTGGGAGGGGATGGGCTAAATGGGTGATAGGCATTAAGCAGGTCACTTGGTGCTGTATGTAAGTGATGAATCACTAAACTGTACTCCTGAAACCAATATTATTACACTATATGTTAACTAACTTGAATTTAAATAAAATCTTGGAAGAAAAAAAAACACTTTTAAAAAATTGGTTTCAAATACTACACCAAGCAATCAGACACCATGCTATTTGCAGATAGTAATTTGTTGCATTTATACATCTGTATAACAAAGCAGTAAAAGTATCAAGTGTGTATAAGAACATTTTGTTAAAAACATTAAGTCCTAGCTATTCTGTCTGTTAAAATAATTCTGAATAGACAAGTTCTATAGATCAGAATTTACCCTTTAAGTATGAAAAATATTTTCATCATATTGGATAGAAGCCTGACCAGTATTTATTACACAATTTTCTGCCATCTTAAAAGGAAGAAATTATAATTAACATTATGAACACTGCTCCACAAGACTGTACAAGACATTCCCTTAGAGCATGCCTTCTCATCCTGGTTGACTTCAACACTCAGTCTGTCCAATAAATCAGTCTGTCTCTTTGCTTCCTTATATCCAGTGGTTCACGCCTCCAAGATTTTACCCACTCCTTTAATGAACACATCCAAACTGATCCTCCTTCAAAAGAGCCACTTTCTTGGGCGCCTGGGTGGCTCAGTCAGTTAAGTGTCTGACTTCAGCTCAGGTCATGATCTCATAGTTTGTGAGTTCGAGCTCCACATCAGGCTCTATGCTGACAGCTCAGAGCCCGGAACCTGCTTCAGATTCTGTGTCTCCCTCTCTGCCCCACCCCCCACTCACGTTTTTTTTTTCTCTCTCTCTCTCTCATAAACATTAAAAGGAAAGTTACAAAAAAAAAAAAAAAAAAGAAAGTTACAAAAAAAAAAGAAAAGAGCCACTTTCCTACCACAACCTCATCGCCTTTCAGAAATCTCTCTTCTAAATTTTTCAACCTTACAATCTCTTGGCCCCTCTTATTTTTACTTACCAGTCTCCTGTCATTTCCCTCCCCAAAACCAACAAATGAATCATTCTCTTGCCAGTACCCTTAATTCTCTCACCATACTGTCCTTTATTTTATCTTCTGATTAAAACAATTGCCCCACAATCCTCTCATGTTTCTCAAAACAACTCTGGCTCCTTTTCTCCATGTCTTCTACCACCTTCCTGCTCCTTTTCAACAAGCAAACCTACCACACTGAGAAAAGAGAGCCATTGCATGGTAAACTCATCAGCCTCCAGTCATTCAACCTTATACAACCTACACACTTTTCCCCTTTCCCTCTGGCAGTATGGAGAAAGTGTACATCCTGTCTAAAGCTAATCTTTCACCTGTGCTCTGGATCCTATTCCTTCATATTCCTAGGAATTTTGTTCTTCACTCCCTTCTCTCTGCATCATCACTTCTTTGCATGGGTTTCCTCACATTAGCATTTAAACTTGCTTAAATCAATCCCACGTTAAAAACAAAGCAACACAAAAACCTTCCTATGACTCTGGATTCACCTGCTGTGCTTTTATTGTATCCCTTTTTATCCTCCTTCATGTGGTCAAGAATTATTTAAAATGGATGACTTTACTTCTTCAACCTACCCTAAATTTCTTGCCCACTGCACAGCTCCACCTAGCTATCTCAAATTCAACTTTCTCCAAAATGAACTTTTTCTTCTCAAATGCACTCTTAGGTTATTCCTATCTAATCAACAAGTACCAGCATTATCTTAGTTTCCTAAGGTAAATATGTGTGCTTTCACTTTTCCTTCCCCTCCGTCTCCTTTACTCAATCATTAAATTTTGTCACGCTCTCTACCCACATTTCTCTCACTCCTCTGCCACTAACTTTGGTAGGAACACCCTCATATCTTGCCTAATAACTGTAGCTTTTATCTGAGGTTCCTGTTTGATCCTTTCCAATTCATTCCACACATAGCGACAGCTCTAAAACACAAATCTAATTTTGTCAATACTCTGAAATCTTTCCTTGCTTCCCCTTGTTACAGGGTAAGTCTCCCTAAATTCTTACCATGATTTCTAAGTCCTGAGCTGCCCCACTGCTTACCTTTCTAGTCAGCACTCTTTCCTCATTTTTTTCTCTCTCACACTCTGTTCCAGCAATACTAAAATGTGCTACAGTCCCTCTCCTCTGGGTTAATTGCATATGCTGCTCCATGTCTAGACCTTGTCTTCGCTGTTACCTCCTCCAGGGAACCCTCTCCAATCCTTACAGCCAGGCTAGCATTCTTCTATACATAACTGTTTGTTCTTCCTTATGTTAAATTGCCTATGTACTTGTCCATATTCTGAATTAGAATGTAAACTTCCCAGGAATAGGGGTAATATCTACTTTGTTCAGTCTCTACAAAGGAAGAGACTTGTTGACAGTTATGCCTTTATTATTCCAAGGACAATTCTTGGCATATAACAAGCAAATAATAAGCATTTGCTGAATAAACAAGTTTACCTCATACTGTAATTGTAAGAATTACATAAAGTAACATGGGGAAAGCAGTTAGCATGATGCCGAATTCATAGAGCACTCAGTATCTATTATTTGTGACCAAAGTTAAAATTTCACCGTGTGGTCTAATAAACTTGTATATGAGATTACTGTGAGCAAGAAGTTTCAGTATGTTGACTATGTGTTGAATCATTAGGGATACAATTAGAGAAAGAAGTGCGGCCAGATAAAAAACTGAAGTCCACAAGTGCCATCTTTGACAGTTGTTTCTCTACTTTTTACTTTGGGGCTGTAAAAACAAAAATATCAAAACCAAAACAAAGAAAAAGCTAAAAGTCTAACAATGAGGAACTCTTTCCAATATAGTTTTTTAATGTGGGTAAAGACTATTTTTGATTCAAGACATTCGGTTTCTACTTCACCAGAAATATATAATGATGGACTATTTTTCCCCTTGCTTTTCCTCAGAGGTAGTTTGTAAGTTTTTTCCCTAAAATATGTCAAAATACAACAACAACAATAATAAACCTCAGAATAACTAAGAATGCAATGTGCCCTCACCTACCATATAGCAAAAATACTAAAAATTCTATAACTCGGTGTTTAAGTCTTTGCAGCAGCAGTTCTAAAGTCATGAACCGTGGTACGCAGGTTCATCTACAGGGATATGATAGTATTATCTGCCCTTTTATTTATATTAATAAAAATGGAAGTTTCTAAGTAGACTCATTTTATTTATAATAAATTTACTTATTTTTTTACATTTATTTTTGAGAGACAGAGCACAAGTGGGGAGGGGCAGAGAGAGAAGGAGACACAGAATCTGAGCTGTCAGCACAGAGCCTGACACAGGGCTCGAACCCACGAACTGTGAGATCATGACCTGAGCCGAAGTCAGATGCTTAACTGACTGAGCCACCCCAGCACCCCAATAATAAATTTATTTATAATAAAAGTTACTTTTGGGGTGCATGGGTGGCTCAGTCGGTTGAACGTCCAACTTGGGCTCAGGTCATGATCTCACATTTCGTGGGTTCAAGCCCCATGTCAGGCTCTGTGCTGACAGCTCAGAGCCTGGAGCCTCCTTCTGATTCTGTGTCTCCTTCTCTCTTTGCCCCTCCCCTGCTTACACTCTGTCAATCTCCCTCTCAAAAAATAAACATTTAAAAAAAATTTTTTTTAAATAAAAAAAGAAATTTAAAAAGTTACTTTTTTGGTGGAAAGCTAGTGAGAAAATACCAAAACGGAACTGATCAGATAATAGTCTATTGCATGTTCAGCAATATGGAACAAAGTAACGTGAAAGTCCTTTAAGCTTCTTTTTAATAATATAACAGTTTAAATGCTTAACCTATTCTTATTAAAAAAATAATATTTTATTTGGTATTATTTGTACAGTATTTATGAAAACCCTATTAAAGACCAAGTTGAACTTATTATTTGAATTGCCACTCTTTGACTAATAATACAAACTACTTTTCGAGCAGCCTGACTTTGTGGCCCAAATTTGACTGCCATCAAAACCTAGATACTGAATATTAGGTTGGGGGAAGTATCATAGTATAATGCACAATTCAATTCCAATAAAAACAGTAAGAACAACGGTTCAATGAAAAGATAAGTTTGGCTCTTTTGTCATCTTTATCTTATTCTTAATAGTTGATCAATTTCAACCCTGTGTTAATTCATACATTAATTTAATTATCAAGGATTCTTTCAGGTAAGGCTCCTTCAGGCAAGGCCACACTTCCTGACATAGTTACTTAGATCTTGCCATAGATAGCTAAGACAAAATGTTTGGACAGCAGAATTAAAAGGGAACTCCTTCAATTATACATCTTTTTATTTAGTTTTTATAAAAGCAAAATACTGTGATAAAATCCAAACCAACCACCATGACCCTGTAAGTCATCGGATGTAATACCTCTCAGGGTCTTCAAAAAAGTAACATGGGATAAATGAACAGATTTAGAAAGACAGTATCACTTGAAAGAAATAAGACTCCCTCTAAAAAGAATTCTGGATATAAAAACAATTATGCATTTAACTCAACTAAAATATCTAATCAGAACCCCCCCCAACAAAAAATAAAAAACAAAGTACGTATGCACACTATTCTGAAGTAACTAACGAGGAAAAAGTAGAAAAGAGTACAAAAATTATAAAACTTTAAAAAATAAAATTGAATTTTCTTACCCAAAGAGGATTTTACAATTGATTTAATTCCTGCATAAACCAATGATCCTTTGTTTCCTGGAGATTTCTGATCCATATCTTCTGTATACTGCTTCATAAGTATTTAAACGCATAGGAAATACTAATGATGATGTATAATAAAATACGTCAGAGCTGAATTTATTTTGATATGGAGCCAATTCATAATAGGCATCAGTGATAGTTCTACTTTATCGTAGATATACTTTTCTTCTTTCTCTACAATCTATAAAGCAGTATTTCAAGCTCAAGTTTTAAATAATTTTACTCTGTAATTTTAGCATTATGTAACTCGTATTTGCACATAAAACATTCGGAATAAAATTTAAAGACTGACTTTTCAGCAAACTTTCAGAACATTTCTACCTGATTCAGCTCATGAAATTCACAATGAAAAGGATATAGTGCAGAGTATACCAGAGTGACTTGAGCTGTGGATCTTCATTTCCAGCTAAAATATGGTTTCTCCACACCTGTTCTGTATCAAGTCCATACCTGGATAAAGCCCGAAGGCGCATCTTCGTTGCTATATCTTTTTCTAAAGAATTATCATTTTCTTCTTCTGCACATTCATACAAATGACGACCACAAGCCCACATTAAAGATGTTATTGGGCTCCAGGCAAGAGATATCCTTTCAAAAACAGTGAAATCAGACATTGTTCGGTTGGGAGTTACAACTATCATTCGATTTTGACTTGTTGGATGCCAAGCAAAGGAAGCAATGTAATTGTCACAAGGTTGCACACTTCTTTCAATTATTGTGGGCTCAGTTTCATCTCCAATGGGAGTGGGTGTGTGCTGCATATCATATAATCTAATAATATTACTATCCCTTGTCAAAGTGGCAAGCAGACCAGTCCTAGTTGGACACCATGCTACTTTTGTTAAGGGCTTTGGCTGCTCAGTCAAAGTCAAAACTGGCTTCTCAAATTTCCTTAGATCCCATATTGCAACCTGACCTTCATAGAAGGAAGCAACACGATCGTGGAAGTATGGGTCTACTGTCACCCCCTGAACAGCTTTTGTATTTACAAACATCTTTTGGCTCGTATTCCGAAGATCAAATATGGCTAGGTTACGATGCATACCAGCAAGGAGAAGTTTCTGGTCTCGTGGAAGCCAACAAAGAGACAGACAAGCATCATTCTGTCCCAATTCATAAAGAGGTTTTGTTACTAATAATGTTGTTTCAGTTTCACCTGCTGAAAGTCTCACTTTCTCCATGGGAACTATGTCAGGTGTATATTTGCTGCAAATATCCCAAATCAGCACTGAAAAATCAGCTCTATGTTTATCTAGCCCAGCAGCAAGCCAGTTACTATCCAATGGATTCCATGCAAGGGTATTGCATTGTCGGGCATGTTTTGGGACAAATTCTTTTCCTATCAAATCTTTGAATTTTGAGTTATGATCCTGACCAAGACTTGTAAGTACAACTCGACCATTTGCTTGTCCAACTGCTAGGAGGCATTCAGGATCATAATTGAGATACCAGGCAACACATTTCATATATGGTGTATCTGAATTTATTGATAGTAATGTAGCTGCAGAGTCTTCAGATAAACGTAAAGATCCAGCTTTGAGTTCTGAATTCACAGTAGATTCCACATGATATAGGCTCAGTTCTGAGTCACACACAACAAATCTATCAACTTGGTGTGGTGCCCACAATATATCAGGTTTGGTACCGCTCATGTTTAGTGATGTGCTCAAGTAGTCCAGTCAGGTCCATTCACTGAAAATCTGTTTAAAAATAAAAAGTTTTAAAATGTTAACAAAATACAAATCTAAGATGAAAAAACTATTTGGAAAGTCAGGAAATTCTCTATATAGGTACTCTGTTTCTCAATATATTTCTTCCAACTGCTAGGAATTCATGATCATATTTATTAATTAAAGAGGGAAAAAGAAGGGTGCCTGGGTGACTCAGTCAGTTGAGTGTCTGACTCTTAATCTAGGCTCAGGTCATGATCCCAGGATCGTGGGCTTGAGCCCCATGTTGGGCTCCGTGCTGGGTGTGGAGCCTGCTTGGGATTCTCTCTGTCCCCCTGCCCTTCTCCCCTGCTTGAAGGGAAGGGGAAGGGGAGGAAAGAAGGAAAGAAGAAATAAGGAAAAAGAACTTCTCCCAATAAAATGAGGTGGTAAGATTCTGAGAACTACATTTTGGCCTTTTTCCCCATGATCAAGTATTTTAATTGCACTGTGACTACTAACTTCATTAACCTCAGAATTAATATAACTTCAGCATGGTGAGCAAATTAATAAGCATCATCCCTTTGAAGGGGATAAAACTTTAAAGAATTATGAATCATGTTCTTAAGCAACAGTTTAGAGCAGCACTATCCAACAGAACTTTCCACAGTGACAGAAATGTTCTCTAGCTATACTGCTGTCCAATAGGGTAGCTATTAGCAACATGTGGCTACCAAGCACTAAAAATGTGACTAGTACAATTTTTAAATCTTATTTACCTTTAACTAATTTTTAATAAATAGCCAGAGGTTGCCAGCATAATAGACAATGAAGATTTAAAATACAATGCCACTACAAAGACAGAGGTCTCTTTCTCAAGGTTCAACAATAACAAGCAGCTCTATATGGCAGAATAAATAGCAGCATGTATTGAGCAGAGCTGACTTTTATTCCCACCCCTGACGTATATTAGCTATACGCCTGGGAAAGGCCTTTGTGACTGGGCGTCCTTTTGTTTTTTCGTCTATACAACCACAGAGTTGGTTTAGTGTTTGCCAAATTTCATTCACATACCATCTATTTTTATTTAATATTTTTATTTACATTGACTATTTTTAAAATCACAAAATCTATTTTAACCTATCATAAAATCCATGAATCATGGGCATGGTATGCTAAATGTATTTTTCTAATATACATTGAAATGTATAACTATTAAAATGCTTAATATGTTAACTATACTGGAATTTTTAAAAAATGCTTATGTTTTACCTAAAATCATCCTGTTTACAACCAGCAGTACACACTGCATTTGAGAAAAACTGAATTAAGTGATCATTAAAGGCTCTTTCAGATTTCAATTCTATACATTTTGATTAATATTGACATGGGATTTTGAAAAGATAAATATGACAGTCATTTAAGCACAAACTAAAAATAACTATGTTAAAATGTTATTTTAAAAACAAAAGCTACTTAACAAAAATGTAAATGTCTGTTTTTAACCAATTCTGGCTAGAGGTTATAGTCTGGATTAAAAAGGAACATGGGGCGCCTGGGTGGCTCAGTCGGATGAGCATCCTACTTCGGCTCAGGTCATGATCTCACGGTTCGTGAGTTCGAGCCCCGCATCGGGCTCTGTGCTGACAGCTCAGAGCCTGGAGCCTGCTTCAGATTCTGTGTACCCCTTCAGATTCTGGGTCCACCCCACCCCTGCTTGTGCTCTGTCTGTCTTTCAAAAATGAATAAACATAAAAAAAAATTTAAAAAAAAAAAGGAATAGACATTTAGTACCTTTATGGCAAATGGTATCTGCACAACTATGTTCTCAGTTGTTTTTTTTTTAATAGGTTTTGTTTTGTTTTGTTTTTAACTTTTACTTATTCTTGGAGGGGGAGGAGCAGAGACAGGGAGACAGAGAATCCCAAGCAAGCTTCGTGCTTTTAGCGCAGAGCTCTAGGGTTCCAACTCACAAACCATGAGATCATGACCTGAGCTGAAACCAAGAGTTCAATGCTTAACCAACTGAGCCACCCAGGTGCCCCTACAGTGTCAGTTTTTAAAAGGTAAAGCTATGGTTCGTTCATTCATCCCCTTCCAGATAGAGAACCTGGCACAGACTCCTAATATAGATAAACTAAAGAAATTCAGCTCAAACATACTTGCTTTACTTTTTGATCTTGTAAAACTTTTAGTCAGGAACTATTAGTCCAGAATTCGACAGACTCATACAATTTAAATGGAAAATCCACTAAGAATACTTATACTGGCTTATTTCCTTTCTTTGGGTTCTGAAGCTCAATATCAATCATTTCAATTATATTCTTACTAGACAGACCCTCAATTTCTTCATTTCCTTGCCACTTTAGGCTTGCCTTCCCCTAACCTTGATCAACCCTTATTCTTCTCTCCTCCACTCAGGCTGCCAAGTTTCACAGCTTAAGGACAGTTTCCACAGAAATTAAGGTATACAACATGTCTGGCCTATGGTGTTGATTCTGCAATTCTTTTACTTATCTGTATACTCAGGCCTTTATGAAATTCATCTTTATGTAGTATCACAGGGACCTTTCTAAAATGCAAACTTAACCAGGTTATACAATCTCTGCTTAAAACCCTCTAATGGTTTCCAATTGTTCTCAGTACAGAGTTCCAAAATCTTCAATATAACCTATAAAGTCCTAAATCTTTTGGCCTCTACCTACTGCTTTGGCCTCAAGGCACACCATTTTCCTCCTTGCTGTGTTCTGGCGACATGGTCTTCTTTTCAGTTCCTAGATTATAACCTCCCTCTGTCCCCTCCCCTCATCACCCCCCCATCACCACTCTTGCAAATGCCGTTCCCTCTTGTTAGAACATTCTTCCCCCCCTTCTTGGTCAAGTTAACACCTACTTGACCATCTCTCAACCATCATGGTTGACATCAAACATCCTCTATCCCCTCCCCAGTCTGTCAGGTTACTTAGTTATGTACTCTCAGTGAATAGTATTCCTTCCCTTTAAATCACCCTGTCTCTCCTACTAAATTATAAGCTCCATAAGAGCAGGAAAAGTACCTTTTGCTTTCTATTTGTACCTCTGATACCCAGCCCAGTGCCAGGCACTTAGTAGATACTTAACAATTATTTGTTAAATGAATGCATTTGTTAAATGCTCCATCTGACATTTCCCACACTGTTATATCCAAGTTTTACCAATCTCCTCATGCTTCTACCTATACTCTTCCTAGTAGAGACTGGCTCCAGGCAAGAGCAAAGTGCCCACTGTCATAACTGGTTCCAATGACGGGCAAGAGCCCACAGTGAGCCACAATGATCCTAAGAAAGGATCATTCTAATACCTTTCATTTATTCTATAAATATTTATTGGGCATAGTGTATGTGCTAGACACTGTTCTAAATGCTAACATGGTAGTAAACAGGGACAGATAAACTCTCTGATTGCTATGGACTAAATTGTGCCCTCTCCCCCAAATTCATACTGAAGCCCTAATCCCCAATATGATAGAATTAGAGAGAGCCTTTAAGGGGGGTGATCAGAGTGAAATGAGGTCATAAGGGTAGAGTGCTAAACTGATAGAACTGGTGCCCTTACAAGAAGAGAGAGAGAGCTATAGAGCTCTCTCCCTACCATGTGAAGACACAGTGAGGACACAGTAAGAAGGACACAGTGAGAAGGCAGCTATCTGTGAGCCAAGAAAAGAACTCTCACCAAAACTAGACCTGGCACCCTGATTTCAGACTCCAACCTGTGAGCACTGTAAGAAAATAAATTTCTGTTGTTTAAGCCATCTAGCCTAGGGGCTTTGGTTATGGCAGCCCAAGCAGACTAATAAAGGTCTAATAATGCCTGCGTTCTAGAGCTGAAGTTAGGATGTAGTAGGACGTAGCTGCAGTAGGACGTAGGTAAGACAACAGAAAGCCGGAACAGATACTACCAAGCAAGGGTTCACGCTCATGCCTGTACGGACAGAGGAAACCTCTTAACTGGAGGTATCTGGAGATCTAGCCTATCTTCCTATCTTATCAATAGGACTTTCAAAGTGTGCTTCTATTAAGCACACTTTCAATCTGGGCTTCCATCCCATAATCATATTCTTTACATGGATGATCTGTAAAACTTGGTGACAAACTGAAAAATCCACCTTAAAAAACACAGAGGGTGCCTGGGTGGCTCAGTTACTTAAGCATCCAACTTTGGCTCAGTTCATGAACTAGCAGTTTATGAGTTCCAGCCCCACATCAGACTCCATGTTGACAGCTCAGAGCCTGAAGCCTGCTTTGGATTCTGTGTCTCCCTCTCTCTCTGCCCCTCCCCCACTCGCACTCTGTCTCTCTCAAAAATAAGTAAACATTAAAAAAAAAATTAAAAGAAACACACAAAATAGAAAGCGTTACTATAATTTAAAAAACTCTGATTTGCATGACTCTCAAGGGAGGACCATCAGCATTTCTTCTGATGTAAGTATGCATGTACAACGTTTATATCCATAAAATGTTTCATATCCATAAAATCTGATTACAGTAATTTTTGTACAAAACTTGAGAGTTAGACTGGCAAACCCCTCTCATTTCACACTGGAGTAAAGTGAAGACCAGACGTTTTGGTTTTTGTCCAAAACCTCCCAACTCCCATCCCAGATTACTGTATAAGAAAAAAATCAACTACATCATTTGCAGGGCCTAGTGCAACATGAAAATAACAAGGCCCTCTTACTGAAAAATTATTAAGAATTTCAAGGTGGTGACAAAGAACATTAAACCAAGTGCCAGCCCTTCTAAACAACGGGTCATATGTGACTGCATAGGTTGTATTAACAACCTAGAGATATATCCATAAGCACCCTTTTAAAAAATATGTTTTTTTTTTTACAATCCAACACATGGTATAGATGGATCCTGGCTCATGAACGTAGATGACTAGGAATAAGGTGAAGAGCAAAGAAAACTAAACCTGGAGTCAGGGGACCTCCAGCCACGCACTGGCTAAACACTAACAAGTCTGTTAATACACCAAGACTGTAAGAGATAGAACACACCCTACCTTCATGTCACAAAGTTGTGACAAACTGAGTTCTTCATATCACACAGCTGTTAGTATTACTATGATTTTCTTCAACAACCCTGAAGTTAATGTTTTCAAGTGTTGGAAACACTGAAAAGTGGGAGTGGAAGGGGTGAAATCTGCAATAATTACAGCTTATGTTAACATCTTCACCTTCAAGTTTTACAAGCGTTCACTTCCCCTCAATGGTTTTGAGCACAGGAAAGCCATGCCGATCCTGTATTCCTCACCAGAACATCTGTAACAGCACTATCCGACAGAAATACAGTGTTAGCCACAGGATTTAAGTTTCTAGTAGCCACACTGAAAAAGTATAAGGAGATGAAATATTTTATTCTCCCCAACATATAAAAAAAAATCCCTTTCCAACATGCAATCAAAGTAAAAAACTATTCAATTTTTTTTTGTCTGTTTGGGAGGGGGGTGTCAAGTCCTGTAAATCCGATGGGTATTTTATCATACACTTAGAGCACATCTCAACTCTGTGTGGCTACTGGACAGTGAAGATCCATAATACTAAGTGTACAAAGTATCCAACTACCCTCTCACATCCTTTTGTTGTCTTTTACTTTTCTTACCGTAACAAATAACAGCAGCAGTTTCAGGAAGTTCTCACCCTCACCATCTTCAAGGAGATGCACTACACAAATTTCCCTTAAAATATAGTTATACAAAGGGCCTGTAATGCAGGCATCTGCAAATCATTTTAGCACTGCTCGTGGCACACGTGAAAGGCTTTATTCATCCTCTTACGGAATTTTCACTACTCATACAAGCACAGAACACAGCTAACCAACCGGGTGACAGGCCCTTTGGGAAGTATTTAATAAAGTACAGCCAAAGCGAGGCTCTTGCTATTCCGGGTAAATCAGGAATCTGAGGGCCACTCCCACGCTCTAGACACCTGGCTGAGCCGCCCGTCCAACGCGAGGACGCGGTTCCGCACGAACTCGCCGCGCGACTGACCGCAGCGCGGCCCCAGCGTCCCCGACGAGGTCCGAGCGCGCCCCGAGGCCTCCTGCAGCTCCGAGGCTCCCAGCTAGGCCCCGCCGGCCGCCCGGCGCGGTTATCCCGCAGCGCGGAACGCGACGCCCTGCGCCTCGGCTCCGAGATGGCCCCCGGGTCCGCCCCCGCCCGGGCCTTTCAACCGGGCTTTCCCGGGCCCCTCGCGGCGGCCCCGGCACTCCCGAGCCCACTACCCGGGCCTCCGTCGGGGGTGCTGAGACGCGCGGCCCGAGCCGCGCTCACTGACCTGATGAGGCAGCGCGGCCACCGCACAGCCACTTCCGGCTTGGTCACCGCCCCTCCCGCCGCGGGAGTCCGGGCGCGGGCAAGATGGCGGCCGCGGCGGCGCGGTCAGTAACCTAGGACACCCGGCTGGGACCCACGACCCCACCACCGCGCCTCAGGCACACGCGGACGTGCCTCGGCCTCGGAAGGATAGTTCCCCGCCCGTGAGCCCCGCCCTTCGTCGCCCCGGAATAGCCCCGCCCTGGGGCGGGGCCACTGCCCAGGAGGCCCCGCCTTCCGCTCTAGCGCTCCCCTGCGCCCCCGGAGGCACCGCCCCTGCGGCCTGCGAGAGGTAAAACCGGCAAGCTTACCTGGACGACTCTCGGAGAGGAAATTTCCCAAGTACTACACACACTTTAGCTCATTTGATCAGTTAAATTTACATTAACAATTTATGCAGGCCATACATGTAGTGGAAACTCCAGGGTGTTTGGTTCACGATTTATTCATTAATTTACTCATTCTACAAACACCTCTTGAGTGACCTTGTGTACCTAGCACCGTCCTGGAATGCTAGGGAACTGAAGTGAACAAAAAAGAAGTGGTCCTGGAAGAAAACAGGGATGCCTTGTAAGGCTAATACCGTGCTCCATCGAAGGGGCACCTCCTTAGTGTAGGGAGGTCAGGAAGGCTTCCCTGAGGACCCCTAGGGTGAGACTGGGGGAATTAGATGGGGAAGGGAACGGAGAGGAGGGGGTTGGAAGAGAAGAGCCTTTTAGGGCAGAGGAAGAGTGAAAGTTGAGGAGGGATGGCATCTCAATGGGGAAGCAGTCAAGTATGGATGGATGAGCAGAGGAAGTGGGGAGAGATTAAGATGCTGTATCAGAAAGGCATTTGGAAACCACGGTAGTGGGTCTCCTAAAGACAATGATGCAGTATTGAATGTTTTTAACTAGGCAAGTGGTATGATGGTTTTTCCAGGAGAAGAGGAAAGGGTAGGATAAGTATCCCCACGAGAGATTATGGTAATCCATACTACCAGTGATATGGAGAGTGGGAATGGAGAGAAGTGTGGGGAATATTTAGAAGATGGAATGAACGGAGCTTGAGGGTTGACTAAGATGAGTGAGGGACAGAGAGGGTTCTAGGTTTCTGGTTCCCATAACTGAGTGAATGGTGCAGCCACAAGTGTCACAAATCTGACACAGGCTTCCTCAAGGTATCTGGCAACCATGCTTAAAAATGGGTGGTTTGGGTCTTGTAGTGATTGGCACAGAGAGCAAAATGAGCTTAATCCCCATGATCTTCAAGGCAGATCGTTTTGGCAAGAGGATGAGTTTGGGAGGAGTATTGCCTGAAGTGGTCTGAGGCTCCTTTTCATTCCTGCTGTTGGAGAAGTGGAGGCTGGAGAAAGTACTGTACTGCTGTGGGGAGATACCACAAGATTCATCACCTCAAACACTACCTTGCCAATCTTCTCAATGGTTTAGGCCCTGGACCCAAAACACCAGATCAATACAAGTCTCTTCCTTATCCACTGCTACCATATTCATAGCCAAGGAAAACATCTCCCCTCATGGTCAGGAGATGATGTTGCTTCCTACTTCAGAAAGAGAATTTAAGGTATTTGGTAGGAATTTCCCACAGCCTTCTACTATTTTCTCTCTCCTTCCCCCAACATCATCATTCACTCCCATTCTTTCCTTCTTCTAGTTGACACAAAGGAAGAGGAGGAACTAGATGTTTCTCCTCTTCTGGGACAATTTTCTTCTTTTCTGTGTGTCCCTATTTCTACTGGGTTTTTGTTTTGTTTTGTTTTACTTTCAACATGTGTTCAAGTCACTCCCATTTTTCTCCTCAAAGGTGAAGGCCATACTGGCTCTCTCTAATCCTGTATTTTCCTGTTTTCCCCTGAATTCACTCCTCTCAGGTCTTCATGTCACCACACCACCAAAACTGCTCATTATTTGCCTATAGTTGTCTTCTGCTTCCAGAATATATGCTCGACATCACCAGTTTTCATTCTGTTATACCTCCCCCCCCCCCAAATGTTAGCAAGGCACTCGGTGACCTAATTAAAGAGAAGAATTCCTTGGCCTCCCTTTCAGCTAAGTGTGGTTATATCAAAAAATTGTGGGGGCACCTTGGTGGCTCAGTTGGTTGGTCCTCCAGCTTCAGCTCAGGTCATGATCTCATGTGCTGACAGCTTGGAGCCTGGAGTGTGCTTCGGATTCTGTGTCCCTCTCTCCCCCTCACACTCTGTCTCTCTCAAAAATGAATAATAACCATTAAAAAAAAAATTTGTGACCAAAGAGATGTAAGTAGAAATGGATTATGTCCCTTAAAAGAGAAGCTGCTTGACATCTACATTCCTTTTCTCCCTTCCAGCTGTCTGGAAAATAGGAAAAAATAAACATCCTATAGAAATGGAGGCCATGTATTAAGGAAGACAAAACTGTCCCCTTCCTCTAGGTCCCAGCCTAATTCGGAAAGCAGAGGTACCCCCTCCCTTGGATCAACCATAGATTTCTGGACCATTACACAAGAGAAAATAAACTGTGTTCTCTTAAAAATTACTGTTTGTTTAGATCTGTTTTGTTATAGTGACTTAGCCTATTTCCTGATACCCAGGGACACTATCTATTTTATTTTCTACTTAATCTCTAGAGCCTAAAACATAGGGCATGTGCTCAATAAAAATTTGTTGAATACATCCTAAAACAATACCTTTCTCTACACTCTCCTCCAGCTAATATATTTTTCTCTCCTTCCTTTTCCATCTAAGCTTTTGTGAAAGTGTGTTGCCACCAGTTTCTTGCACTCTAAAATCCTAATAGGAATAAGTGACACTTTTCACATTCTACTTGGAAATCAATTCTCCTTCTTCACCAAACGGTGTTCCTTGTTAGTAAAACTGGACTGAGTCCCTTGGAAGAGAAGCTTCTTGCCATTCACTTCCTCTTCTCCCTTCCTGCCATATGGAAAATGGCAGATGGCATTTCCTTGTGAGTAGTGTAGAACTTTGGATTTCCTATAGCTCCTGCTATATAATATGCATTCAAAAATATTTACTGAGTGGGAGAGTGCATTGTATTTTTTGAAGATTATAATGTGTCAGAGAACTTAACAGACTGCTCTAAGGTTACACTAGTTGTTTCTATCAAACGTGCATTTTGTAATGGATGCCAGAGTTGCTATAGTTCAGTCTCATGGTTTTTTTGTTTTGTTTTTTAATTTGAACTTCTGTGTCATTAATAAATCCTTCTAAGCTCCTTTACATATGGTGTGGCGATCCAGGATAGGATTTGTTTGTTGTGGTTTTAAACCAACAAAGGACAACAGCTGAAGAACTGCTGATTTCCTTCTTTTTAAAAAATTTTTTTTTAATATTTATTTTTGAGAGAGAGAGAGAGACACGGGAATGAATGGGGGAGGGGCAGAGAGAGAAGGAGACACAGAATCTGAAGCAGGCTCCAGGCTCTGAGCTGTCAGGACAGAGCTCAATGTGGGGCTTGAACTCATGGACTGTGAGATCAAGACCTGAGCCGAAGTTGGAGGCTTAACCGACTGAGCCACCCAGGTGCCCCAGATTTCCTTCTTATTTACGGCTGCCCTTAGAAGGAATTCAGTTACTATTGGAACATGCTGTGGAGTCTGTGACTGGCTAATCCCAGCTCCCTTTATTTGCACATGCACAAAATCAGTCTGTACCTGAGAGGACCTCAAGCAGGCTATGTGCTGTCAGCACCCAGCCACCTCCATCTCTTGAACTGTGAGATCATGACTTGAGCCTTGATCAAGAGCCAGAGGCTCAACCGACAAACCCACCCAGGTGTCCCAATGTGAGAGATCTTAAACTAGTGGTCTTCAAAAAGTATTCAAGTATACTCCCAAATCAGTGTGTAAATCAGTATACTTATTTGTATATTTTGGGGGGTTATAGCTAACAATGTCATAATAAACTTACATAGCTTCAAGGATATGATTTATAGTACATTTTTAATACTTATAAATAAAATTGTTACATCACACTTTAAATGTATTTGATGAAATTTAAAGATGTTAGAGTTTCTTACAATCATTCATTTAAAATTTTTGTGACTAAGCTATTCTTTAATTGTGAGAAACTTTATATTATTCTATTTTTTTCTTCTTGATCTTGTACTTCCCTTTTACTTTCTTCCAGAATTCTTTGATAACAAACAACTATATGGCATATACCTCGTACCAGATGCTCTACAACACAAGGCTCATTTAACACTGTCTCAGGTTAGGTGCTCTGGAACCATATTTCAAGATGGAGATTAGGATGTAGGATATACTTGTGAAGAAGTGTTGGGATCAGCACCCATGGAAGGAAGAAAGAAGATGCAGGACTATGCAGAGGGAAAATTTGAGCTGTGATCCAATACCAACAAAGGCCTCAGCCAATCCATGAGAAACTTTGAAACTGGATTGGCCCTCCGGAGTTGTCTTGAATTGGGACAAGGGACTCAGGACTTTATACCACCTCACTGATGTGGATATGTCATTGATGTGACCTGTCCCTTGAAGGAAGTGTCGCTTTGAATGAGGCAATTTTCTCCAGCAAACAGTCCCCAAACACAGCTGGCTGCTGAAGGACATCTCCTGGCAACTCTCCCAGCAGCCCAAGGACTAAGTCATTTATTACTGAAGGAGGACATCTAGGAGGTGCACCATGGACTCTATCACATCTTCCTCATAATGAGGATGATACTGTTATTTTTTTCCCTGTTACAAATGAGACAATGGAGGCAACAAATTGCCCCAAGATATCTCTTAAGTGGTGGAGTCCTCGAGGATATGAACCCGGACAACGTGGCCCCAGCATTGTGCTTCTAACTATTGGCCCAAGCACTTATCAAATGGAAAAGCCACTTAACCTAATTCTAAGTGTTATTAAAATAATCTTTGAAAACAGGAGTTGGCAATTTTTTTTTTTTTTTTGGAAAGGGCAAGACAATAAATATTTTCAGCTTTTTAGGTTACTCTGTCTCTATCACAACTACTCCATTCTGTCATTGCAGGGCAAAAATAGCTGTGATAGTACATAAACAAAGGGGTGTGGCTATGTTACAAGAAAACATTATTTATAGAAACAGGTGGCAGTTTGGATTAGTCTGTTAAACCCTGTTTTAGAAAAACATTTAAAGATAGAGGAAACACTCATGGTGTACTGTTATAGGAATAAAATAGTACCGAATGGAGTAAACATAATAATTCTAACCTTATTTTTTGAAGGCTGGAAGGAATTATGCCAACATTTCATTGGTAGATTTCTCTGTGTGATAGGCTTAAAAGTGATCATTATTTTCTTTATTATATACTTTTCTATGTTTTCTGAAATAAAAATGTAAAGATTTTTTAATGAGAAAAAAAAACAATGAATATTATTGTAAAGAGTATAGTTGGAGGAATTAGGATGCTAAATTCCATAATGATAGGCAGATACATCATAATCCTGTACCCATGGGATTAAGGCAGAAATAATAAAGTTTAAGCAGCATACTAAATGCTTCAGGAACTGAAGCCATTCTAGGACATTTACTGAAACATGAGTGGTGCTAACATTTCCTGCTTGGCTAACTGATTCTTCACAGGGTCTCTGTTTCATTTGTGGGTAACTTGGTATTAAGGAATGAATGTGTGTGTCCCCCCTAAAATCGATATAGTGGAATCCTAACACCTATGTGGTGACAATAGGAGATGGGGCCTTTGTGAGATAAGGTCATGAGAGTGGAGCCCTCACGAATGGAAGTAATGCCCTTACAAAAGGGACCCCAGAGAGCTCTCACACTCCTTCTCTGCCATTTGTGGACACAATGAAGTCAGCACTCTGAAATCTAGAAGAGGGTCCTCATCAGAACTTGACCACACTGGTACTCTGATCTCAGACTTCCAGCCTCCCGAACTGTGAGAAACACATTTCTGTTGTTTGTAAGCCATGCAACCTATGGTGATTTGTTACAGGAGACAGAACTAAGAAACTTGGCTTGTCCCTTCTGATGAGCATGGAAGCATGAAAGCAGTAGCCAGCAAAATACTATCAGAGCAGCACTGTTAATTCTAGTGAAACACAGGCCACCTCACTGCCTGGTCTCTTCCCCTCCTTGGATGGGATTTGAGAAAATCACATTTGGGCTTTTGAAACAGATGATTAGGCTAAATTCTGCTCGTCTCTCTGCTCCCACAGCCATTGCCCTAGTTTTGGTCTTAATTACTGCTCACCCAGACAGTAGTCTCCCAACTGGCCTCTGTCCCTACCTTTTTCCTTTAAACCCTGTCCTCTGTGTAGCTAGATTGATCTTCCTGAAGCACATCTCAAGTGACTCTCTTATGTGGAACTCTTCATTGGTTCATGGTCCCTGCAGACCAACATCCAAACTCCTCAGCCCACAGTTAAGACATCAATACTGTAAGTCTTAACTGTCGATGAGAAAGAACATTTGTGTTTTCAATGGATCAAATTAATTTTAGAATTACCTAAACCAGACAAAGCCCAAAGCAGTCGTAAAGGCACACTTCTCTTGGTAGTAAGATGAGAAAAAGATTCCCAGAACCATCACTGAAAGTTAGACATATATCTAATTATGAAGATGATGCATTCAGAACCAGTGTAATTTTGAGCAAAAGACCAGGTCACAGAAAAACCAAAGCATATCTGATAGGTCTAAGCCAATAATTTGGAATGTTTCTGATGTAATGTATGATGAGTGACTATAAAACATTTAAATGGATGATTAATTTGATTCTCATGTTCAAAATCTTGGACCATCAGCAGCTTATTTGAGAAGCTAAGCCTGACTTTCTTATTAAGTATAATTGCAACCCCAGGAAGAAATGCAAGAGGTAGGAAACCAAAAGCATAAAGAGAATCAGAATTAGAATCAGGATAGAAATGATGAAAAAATCTACTTCCTAAGGTCTAACCCTTTTGTAACTTTTGTTATCAGTCAGTTTTATAGTCATTGAAGAGTGGAGTGTATTTTTTCTTCTTGTGAAAAACATTAAAGAAATATCTGCTACTGTATACTTGAGAAGAAGTATTCAGTTTGCAATGTTTTCGAGTTTGAGGAAATCTAGCTTATTAAATTCATGTATTTTCAATATGTTAGTTGTATAAATGAAGTAAAATATGTACTAATGATTTAAAGGTTAACAAATTACATATAATAGTGGATACTCCTTTCCATGTAACATGCATGAAAGCTTCTGGGATATTAAAAGGAATGTTATCACCATGAAGCTGTCCCCATTCTGGCCCAATATGTTTTTCCCATTTGATCTCTTAGAGCTAGTAGCTCTAGCCCTACTGAATTGTGCCTAATTATTTTTATATAGCACTTTTCCTGTAACATGCCTGCTAGCGTAAGCAGTTAGATACACATGAGCAGAAGGGGAGAAAGGAAGATAACAGAGGGACAAATGCCAGGGACTACCCCATCTCTGCCAAGAGGCTGCCCCAGTTCCCTTAGACCAACCCCTTTTTTGGCCTAGCACAGACTGATAAGCAGAAGATACTGGCTACAGGGACTTCCCCAACTTCGGAGCATGCACACTTATGAAAGACTATGTGCACTAGTAATTCTGAGGCGGTAATGATATCATTATAATACCATGTGCAATGTGGTTTGGGCCCCCAACGTGGGTTACGCTTACACTCATGGGAAGATGACTAACACAGACTTACCAGAAAGGTCGGAGAGGAGGAAACCAAGGCAGACCCAAGATGGAGTGATAATAATAAGATGAGAGGGAGGAGACCAAATAAACCCCATAAAAGAACACAATGAGAAACTCAGCATGCTGCACCCCTACCTTTGGGTCAGCCCTCTCCTCTGTCTCTTCGGAGTGTATTTCTGCTACATAGAAGACCTTTGCTACTTTAACTCTCTTTCTCTCTAACGGGTCTCTCAACCGAATTCTTTTCTTTGAGAAGACAAGAACTGAGGAATTCCACAATCCACCGCCCAGGAATACACCTTTGTTCCTTTTTTTTTTTTTTCTGGCATGTCCTTCTCCAAGAATTAGAAAAATTAAATTCTATTCATCCCACAAAATATATCACTCAGTTCCGCTTTGAAGTCTCCCATAGCCGGAAGTAATGTCTATCTTTCCAAACTCCTTAGCACCTTGTCTACTGTGCCTAGGTTAGATCCTCTGGCTCTACACACACACACACACACACACACACACACACACAATTATATACTGTAATAATTCTATTACCTATTATATTGCAATATATTTATATAGTTTATGAATTCCTTGAGGGTGGGATACGTTAAAGTCATCATTGTTCCCCTCATTATTTATTAAATCATGATAAAAGGAATGCATGATGAAAAATTACACAACTATATGAATGCTTCCATTCCAACTCAAAAATTTTAAAATATTGTGAAAACAGTATTGAAGGAAATGTCTTGAAATTCATATATTCCCACCATGCACAACTGTTTTCATTTCTCTGTTTCTGTTTCAGGATTTATCCATGCTCATACAACATGTTTCTTTGAGTAATAAGATGTTAAAAATGAATTTGTCATTTCTAGTAACTAGCTAAAGCCCCACTAGACTGGGACAGAATAATAGGTGATGATTGCTCCTACATTCCAAAGTGAGATGCTACCACCGTGCAGGGCTAGAATAGATTTTGTAGACTAAAGACCCCAAACCCTCCTGAAAGGGGCTTGAAACTGAAGAATCTGAGAGAGATTTCTTTGGAGAAATTCATGTCCAGAAAGTCTTACTCCTAATTCCCTAGGAGAGATCTGAGAGTGCTGTTGTCCATGGAGGGCTTGATCTGTGCAAGCTGGAACAGAGACACAGGTAGAGAACATGATGGTCTGTTGTCTGAGCCATGCCTGAAAACTCTAAAGGCCAGCTTGGTTGTTCTGAAGGCTGAGAGGTGAGAGGAGCATCTGTTGGAAAGAACTTTCATTCTTGGAGTTTGTCAGGATAAACGATGCCTGAGTGTACCCTGTGGACAGGATGAGGGCCACAAGGGCAAGAGAGGCAGCATAACCCAGTCAATAAGAGGGCTTTCTGGTGGGAGTAAGGTGACCTCAGCTGAGAGACACTGGAGTTGTTCCTTTGGGAATAGGCTGGGTGAGAGGAGGGGGAGTTCCACACCCACCCCCACCCCCACAGAAGAGACCTGGCTGGCTTTAAAAGAACTTGGGATGAGAGATCCCCAGTGACGCAGTCTCCCAAAGAATGAGGGAGAACTCCACAGTGGAGAAAGAGATCACTTTAATACCTTCCAAAACCACCGCAAGGCAGTGAAGTAGCTCTTTCCTGCTGATCTACCTGCTCTTCATGAGCATGTGAAAGACAGACAGACACAAAGTGGGGAAGTGGGAGAGTTGACTATGCCCCTTTTCCTATTGCAGGCTTCCAGCTTGAAGTGAATCCCTGCTGAGGAGAGGAGAATCTTCAAGCTCAGAGTTTGGACTACTAAATGGGAATAGATATTTTGATTATGGGAAGAAGATAGTGTTTATAATTAAATGTGAAAGAAATGATTTTTATATAAAAGACTGACCCAAAGACTTAGGGCACCAACGTGTGATCCAAGTGGCAAAAAGGAAAAAAAAATATATATATATATATATATACATATATATACACATATGTATGCATATATATACACATATGTATGTATATATCATATATATATGATATATATATGATATATATCCTGGCCTCAAAAATAGAAACAAAAGGACGGTGGGAAGTAAAATAAAGTTATTCTATAATGCATCCTATGGAGTCCTGCATATTCAACAGATTGGTGATATTCAAATGGAATCAAATGAGCAAAAAAAACAGTATGCATCCAAAATTTCAAGTTTTTAATAAGTTAATACAAATGATAAAATATAATAGGGGCACCCGGGTGGCTCAGTCAGTTGAGCATCTGACTCATGACTTTGGCTCAGGTCATAATCCCAGGGTTTAGGATCAAGCTCTGCATTGGTCTCTGCTCTAAGTTTGGAGCCTGCTTGAGATTCTCTCTCTCTCTCTCTCTGCCCCTCGCCCCACTCATCAACATGCACTCTCTCTCTCTCTCTCTCTCTCTCTCTCTCAATAAATAAATAAATAATAAAATAATAAAATAGAAAAAACATATAATAAATTGCAAACAAATTTATACTTTTTATGCCAAAATATTAATTGCATGAAAAGTGTGTTGTTACACAGGGCTGAAGCCTATAGTTCTGCAGGTTATGCATTACATGCCTCTGGAAGGGCCATTTGCATTGTGGTTATTCTGACAGTTGTCGGGCAGTAAAAGTCTTGAGAAAAATACACTTTTCTAGTATGGGGTATGATCCTCTATATTACATGTGTAATACTGTAAAAGGAATGGACTATGTATCATTAGAAGCATTCACACATGGTGTATAAATTAGGCAAATGCTCAGGCTATTAGAACATTATTTTGTGATGATGGATGTTGATACAGGAAACTTGGACGAATGTGTGTTAGACTATCGTGCCCATCATTCAGGATAAATCTAACTCCTCCTATGGGGAGGTGTGAATAGTGGGAGGAAAGAGATACCAACAGTTATACACTAACATAAGTACCATAGAAAAATGAAAGAAGGGGAATATTTGCTAAAGAAAATGGAAATATCAGTCAACATCCCTGTTAGAACTATAGTCAGGCATCAATTGCAACCAGAGGTTGACTAAGGATACAAGAATTTGGCAAAAATAAATGAAAGCATTCTATGAGAATCAATTTGCTATATGGAATTCATAATGCAGAAATTTGTATATCTTGTTATTATTTGTAAATAACACCTATAAATACACTATATACTCCTTATATCAGTAACATTTATAATAAGCTTACATAAACTTGTGTACATATGTATACACACTTTTTTTCAGAGAGCCAGTTGCTAAATCCTCTTCAGCAAACTACTGGACGCTGTGCTTTTTCATTTCCTTTCCTTTCCTAAGCCAATTAGGTAGTAAGCTCTTTGGTTCTGTTTCCTAAGTATTTCTCAGAATTGTTCACTTCTTTCCATCTCTGCTGCTGGTATTTGAGAGTCTTATCTTTCATTGGTATTTTGCTAAGTTTCCTTATAGGTCTCTCAGTCTCCAGGTTTGCTTCCCTCCAATTAATTCTTCACATAGCCAGTAGAGTGATTTTCCTAAAATGAAAATGTGATCATGTCTCTCCTCTGCTTAAAACTATTCAGTGGCTCCTTATTGCTTTCAAGATAAAGCCTAAACCCTGTAACATGGCATCAGAGAAATGTCTATTTATCTTCTGTTCCCTGGATTTCCAACTTCTGTGTCACAGTGTGGACAGGGTGCCTTCTTCTCAGGTCTCTTTTATAGATATTATTGTACTGTATTGTCATTACCTGTTTTTTTTTAACTAAATATTTTTTAATGAAAATTTTCAAACATACAGAAAAGTTGACAGAATGACACAGTAAACTCACTACCCACCATCTAGATTCCATGATTAACATGTGATCAATAACGGACATATTTGCTCCATCATATATCTATCCATCTACACATGGCTTTATCCATCTTCTTTTTATCTGATGCATTTCAGACTAAGTTGTGGGTAACAGTGTATTTTGCTTCCAAACATATCAGTATGGTATCATTAACTAGCATTTGTCTTTTGATTACTTAAAAAATCTTTTTTGGTAAAATTTGCCACTGCCTTTTACTTCCTTATCTCTTTCACTGAGCTGAAGTGACTAGGTCTTGTTTATTTTTTACCCAATGCCTCACATATACTAGGAACTGTATGTGAGTTAATGTTTGTTAAATAAATACGCTTGGAATTTCATCAGATGTTAGTTTCTTGATTCATACATAAAAGTAATTTTGCCATCTCTTTGACTTACTCTCTTATTTCCTTACCCAGAAAATTTTATAGAAAGCAATTTACATTCTACCCATTCAGCATCGTAAGCAATTAAGAATTTTAATCTGTTAATGAGAGTAGGCAAGCGGACTCTCACACTGTGTCTTTCCACAAAGCCCCACAAGGTGGTGCCCAAATATCTTTTTTCAATCAATAGTCCCTCAAGACCCAGGGTCAGTCCTAATTTGTGTATTTGGCATTTCCGAATTTGGTCAATTAACATAATGGAAAATATATAATTAAGTAAAAATTACATTAAAAATTATATAAAGAGAGAAGTTAAGATGGCAGAGTAGTAGGGGGACCCTATGATTGCCTGATCCCTGGAACACAGATGGATAATTATCAAATCATTCTGAACAGCCAAGAAATCGACTTGAGGTCTGAGAGACCAAACTGTACAAGGAGAGGGAGAAAAGAGGCCACACTGTGGAAGTAGGAAGAAGCATTGCATTGTGATTTGCTGTGTGGACTCTCACACCTGGTTTTTAATTCTGGACTCTAGAAATTGCATATGTGATCTTGAGCTAGTTGCAAGATGCCGTTGTCCCTCAATTTCCCCATCTGTAAAATGAGAATGATAAAATAGTACTAACCTCCCAGGGTGGTTCAACAGGGCTGACACTTGCAGCACTCAGCTAGACAACTTGCCAGGAACACTTTCTTGGCTTCTGCTCTCCAGACTGCTTGTCCCCACTCTGTAGCCAGTTCTTGGAAATTGTGCTGCTCCAGGAACACACGTGTGCTGCCAATTTCCACAGCAATCCCTTGGCCTGCTGGGCGGAACCCCATCTCCCTACCATTGCTCATCATGGTGCTTCATCTACTCAAAAGACTCTCTTCTCACTTCTCTGGTTACTAAGTGTTCCCCTCCCTGCAAATTCCTCTCAAGCCTCACTAAATCCCCAAATCTTGGTGATCTGTTTTCCACATTGGCCCATCTGCTCTGAACACCTTCAAATCAAAGAATCCTTGCACTTAAAGTGCTTCATTATTTAAGTCCTGACACTTAGTGTACTGGCTTCTGAATTTTTTAAGTAAAAAAGCTTTCTCCCTAAAAAATTATACATGTGTAATTTCAGAATCTATAGTTCTGGATATAAATAATAAATAATGACTATAATATACACCTTATACTTGTGTAGAGTGTTATTTTATTAAAATATTTTTCACATCCTAAAATAGTAAAAATGTTAACTCACCTCAGGTCTCTTTTGCTGTAAACTTTGTCCACGAATAATCTACTCTTGTTGCAGAATTTAAAAGGACAGAAACTATATAGGAGAAACTACATAATTTAGATGTAATGCAAACAGTTGACTCTATTACTTCAAATAGGGACAATATTCTGTAAACCAGAGTTGTCATGGGTTGGTATAATGTGGCATAATGTTACTTAATGTTCTTAAAGCATTTTAGTTCCAGAAATTTGAATTATTTTACAAACTTCCTTTTGGGGGATATTCTTATTAAATCCCAAAAGAACTGACCACAACATCCAGATCGATGTTGAGTTTCTGAAACTTACACATACAGATGATGATGTCTTCTTATATTACTGGATGTATTTTGATTAGGAATCAATAATATGCACAGTTGGTCACTGAAATCTTTGTAATAATCCCCAGCTTCTCAGGTGAACCTACCCAAACCCAGAGGAGACAGTTCTTCAAGGACTGGTGTTCATTGCCTTTGATAGTCCAGGCATACATAGTGAGATGTGAGACTCATTACATGCAAGAATTTAGCTCATGATAATTTGTCCTGAGCCATTGGCCCCTAAAGTAAATCCATATTTTTCAAACATATATTGTTGGCCATAGACCAGCATCCTTTTTCTCTTGCTGTGGCACAAACCTGGATGGTACAAAGGCCAAGCAATCCTGAGGGCTTCAGGATTAAAGAAAGATGGCCAGCTACCACACAAAGATCTAAACTCTATTCCCTCACCGACTCATGCTAGGACCTTTGGATGGGTCACAACACCTACCTCTAGTTTATCATCTGTGAAATGGAAAAGTCAAATAGAAGTTGTGTCTAAGTTTCCTTTCAGTTCTGATATTCGATGCTCTTCTTTGCCCCTCATACAAGAAAAGCTCCAATACCATCTAGTGGGAAATTAAATAATTCACCCCAATACAGTACAACATTAAAAAATTTTTTTTAATGTTTATTTATTTTTGAGAGAGCGAGAGAGAGCGAGAGAGACAGAATCCAAAGCAGGTTCCAGGCTCTGAGCTGTCAGCACAGAGCCTGATGAAGGGCTTGAACTCATGAACCACGATATCATGACCTGAGCCAAAGTCAGACACTTAACCGACTAAGCCACCCAGGCATCCTAGTATAATACTTTCTAATACCTGAAAGTAAAATCAACTAAATGAAAAATAGAAAATATTTTCTCCATTAAAACAAGAGTTTGGGCAAGGCTTAAATAGATCTGATCTTTCTTTTTTAGTGCACTCTGCATGAAAAAGTTAATACTGCCCTATCCACTAACTGAAGGGAATAATTTTGAAAAAACAAACAAAAATAAAAAAAACCTGAACATTCAAACCTATGGTACCACAAGACCTAAGCACTTTAAGACATTTATCAGACAGGAAAATTTTAAATTTTTCCAGAGAGCACTCTGGTTTTTTGGCATGAATTAATTTGATCTTAGTAAAGAATAAATGCAAAGAGAAAATATCAATATTGAAGGAAAATTTTAAAGAAAGATTTTAGCAATTGAGATTGGGACAGTGGGAATTTATGCTGTCACGGTGGTCTAGGGCACTGTGTGTTACATTTGTGACATGATTACTCAAGCTGAAGACCAAATGACAAACAATCCAGATATATCAGGGAACAAACAATACAAACTGTAAGTGAGTAAAGAGAATGCAGAAGAGTCAACTTGATCAGCATTTGGTGAGGGGAGGTGCGCTGTAGTCACACTGCTCCATACTGAAGCAATGACACATTGCCTATGTTTTATTACCAATGATAATTTTCACTTCCTTGTTGTCTTTGAATATTTTTAATCCTTTCCTTAGTTGATAAACAGAACCAAATCCATTTTGGTGTCCCTCTAATTTACAGATGAATGACATGAGAGAATGTTCAAGTCATACCCTTAGAGCCAAGAAAGATGGTGAATCCCAGAAGCTTCAGAGCTTTGGGGCAAAAAAAAAAACCAAAACAAAAAAAAACAAAAACAACAACAACAACAACAAAAAAAAACCCCAAAAAAACCCAACTCTACTATCTCAAGATTTTATACGGAAAAATAATAGAAGGGGACCTCTAATGATTACAGATAACTCCAAATTGGGCAAAAAAGTCTTTGGCTTCTCCATTCTCAGTTGATAATGTTCTTTTCTACTCTAGATCAGCGCTGTGAACGGTCAGGGAAATTGGGAGAAGATTGTGAAACATTATGCTATAGCTTGGTCTTGGTCCAGATGTATAACTTCAATACAAGTTTGATCTGATCTGTTACTTAGCCTTTTCATTATTTCTGTAACCTCAAGCAGATAAAACCTTCCAATATACACAAGTCATCCCAGACTTTGATTCCTTTTAAATGTTTCTAGGACCCCAAATACCATCACTACTGAAATGGACATCTCGGCACTGGTACCAAAACAAATAAAGCCAACATAGATTCTACCGTGGTAGAGTATTAAACATTTTTGAAAAAGATGCAACAAGATTCCTTGTCTAGTAAAGCTCTGGAAGAGAACAAGCTATTGTATCACAGTTCTCAAGTGATTGATAAACACGAAAAAATTAGTTCGAGTAATCACTCAATAAATATTTCTTGAGTGCTTATTCTAGGCCATTACAGTAATAATAGCAAAAATAGTGTGCTTCTTTCTTCTATGAAGACTTTGCTACAGCCAGCACTGTGCACTGTAACAGAAAAATTAGAGATATTAAGGTAGATGTTGTCTAGTGGGTGTATAAAGGAGGTAGCACCCCTATAAGCAATAATAAAAGCATAATGAAAATTAAAAAAAAAAAGGTCTTTGCTACAGAACAACTGTCAGAAGGTCATGGACTCCAAGTTGCCTTTTCTAGTCATCATCATTCTCCATGTTCCCTTATTTGGACTGTGTATGTCCAATTACACACTAATTGAAGACCACCCATTAGGATTAAGACTGCATTCTTCACCCACGCCATTTTGCTTCTCCGTACGTAAAACCAATTGCCTTATGTAACTAGCCTTTTTTCATGTAAGTGGACAGAAGATTTTCTTCAGAGTCATCTACCCAATCAACCAATGTAGTGCTGATTGCCACACCTGGGAATGAAAGGTGGCAAACCCTGGGTGTGGGTTACCCTATTTGACCTTGGGGGATGAAAGGAAAACGATGAGCAGGCAGGACTCCAACCTGTCACCAACTTCAGTCAGAACAGTTCCGAAGCAGGAGGGCTTTAGTCCATTTCTCCCCTCCAGGAGTTGCCTGGTTGCTTCTTAGAGGTCTTATTATTATTCCGTAAGTTGGTACTTTACCCCAGAAAAAAAGGAGTTGACCTGAAAAAAGCCACTTCCTTGTCCCACGATTCTCATCTCACAAAAGTGATAAGTGTGGCAAACATCCACAGGTTATTTAAGGTATATACATGGTTGCTTCCTGGGAAATTCCATTTGTACTTCTGCACAGTTACCCACTGTTTTTCTATTACCAAAGCCTCACAAAATTTCCTCGGTTCCTCAAAAACTGCTTTGTGGTGCAGAAACCATGAAAACATGAACGTTTACCCAGACACGTAATTTAATAATGCGTTAGTTGTTGTAAGTGAGGCTCAGGGTTCAGATACATCTGAGTTAAGATCCTGTTGTGGCATTCTCTAGCATTAGTATGACAGTGAGAAAGTCTTACCACACTCTTCTCTGCCTCAACATCCTCATCTGCAAAATGAATTCTTACAATACTTACTGTACCGTAGGTGGTGATGCTTTGGGAGGGCTAAATGCCACAATGTGAATGAAGCATTTAGCGCAGTGCGTCACACCTGGTAAAATGTTCATGTAGTAGAAGCTATTATGTTACAATAAGTGTATCTGTAAATGTCAAAATGCCTTCCTAAGAAGGCTACTTTTAAATAATTATAACGTGAAGATTTGTGTTGCTATCTCTGATCATCTTGCTACTCTCTGTGAGGCAGTTCCTTGAGAAGCCTGTCTGTTACTTGTCTAGGAGTCGAGTGGCTTCGTGGCAGTATGTTTTGCACTGATAAACATCTTAATATGGGTTGTAACCAGAAGGTAGAAAACAGGAAAAAAGAGAACGGAGCCACTTCAGTGACTACCTTTCTGGAACAGAGAGCTCAGAATATGACCACTGTAAACCTAGCTCTTGTGTTATACTTTGGAAGGATCTTGATAAATAATTAAATTCACTCCCTCATTTCATAAATGGGAAACTGAGGTCCCCATATTAGAGACAAAACCAGAACTAAATTCAGATCACTCTTTCACTGTATATAATACCAATGGTAGTATGAAAAATTTCAAAAATCACAGACATAGAAAGGCTAGAATAAGGAACTTCTCTATACTCTTCATTCAGCTTCAATAATTTCAATCCATTGCCTCTCTTGAAAAACCAGTTTTGCATCTGAGTCTGTTGTCATTTACACTCCCTCACAGAGCAGTTAGGAACTAGTATCACACAGAGCACACCCCAGGCAAAGAAATGTAGAAATAGAAGGAGGATATGGTATGAGACACAAAGGCAGGCTGTCAATAAATGCCGAAAATGTAGAAAATCTGCTCAAGTTATTTTTATAACAGTTTGGAGAACATAGGCTTGTTCCAAGAGGACACTGTTCCTTTAAATTACTTACTGATCCCACCCAGATCTTGCACCCTGGCCAAATGCCTGACCACTCTTGCTTTAACTTAGGCTAATAAACACAAATAAAAGATTGCAAAAGTTCCAAAAGCAAAGATAATTTTTATTTCCACAGAACAGAACAATATCAAATAGCTAACTCCATCCCCAACAATGGTCCTTGCTGTTGGCATTTGCTTAATCAGTCTTTAATTCCAGTTTGACAAACTTTATAAGGTAAGACATAACTGTTTTATTTTAATCACTTGAAATCAGAGAAGACCACCTAGGCACTGTGGAAGACTGAAAGGTGTGCATACTTATTATGTGAAGAAAGCTGAAAATAATAGCTGATAGAAAAATTTTCTATCCTCTGCCATTACTTGAAATTAATTATTAGAAAAATATAAATAATTGTTAAAATGTAGACATTTAAAATTTATGTCAAAATTATTTGAAAATTGATTTTTAATTCACAGGCTACTACATAGCATTGCAATGATGTTAATATCTTTTGGGATCTCTTTTCCTTAATTTGGAACATATTTTATAACTCAGTATTAATTACAGAATGTTTTATACCTTGGTTAGTTTGGCAATCTGAATAAAGTGCTCATTTGATAATTTTATCTTTATGTGAAATAAATGCTATGCAAACACTGTGAATACAATTGGTAAACTCTGCTGAAAGAATTTTGGTTTTAAAACATCATAAAATATAAAGTCTCTTGGATTTATTGATGCTGATATTTACCCAAAATAAATTTTAGGCAAAAAAGGCAAATATATAGCATTTGGTTAAAGATAATCTTTGTCTCTGCATTTATAGAATGCCACTTATAGTAAACACAGAGGTTTTTATTTCTTTTATTTCTTTCATTTTTCTTTCTTTACTTAATTTCTTTTATTTAACTTTTATTTTATTTATTTATATCTTTTATTCTTTTATCTGAATTTATAAATTTCTTTTATTTAACTTTTATTTAATGGCATTTCCCCCCTGAAGCCTATTTTGCTTGTATATGATGTCTAAATGAGCAAAATGTAAGAATTATTGAAAACTGAGGCAAAATAAAACATGGCAAAAATGATTAAAAATGAGTGTCTCTTACTATGCCAAACTAATAAAAAAGAAAGAGATTTCAGAAAGGCTGTGGAACTAGAAACCAAACGTATAAGGGTATCCTCAGGCTAATTCTAGTAAAGAGAGAGGAATAGCAAGACTGCTTTGGGAGAGCTGGATAAAAAGTAACAGAGGAGACAGTAATAAAATATGAGACATTGTGATTGTTGCTAGTGAAGACGTTGTGACGGTGACTATTGTATAGAAAAAGCTTCAGGTGCGAATTCATGGTTATATGACAAACCCCCCCCCCCCAAAAAAAACAAAAACAAAAACAAAAACAAACAAACAAACAAACGAAACAAGTAAAAACACACACACACAACTGTATGAGTAAGTTCTTAGTTTTAGGGAAGACAAGTCTTTATTTAAAGACAGCATTTCCAAAGCCCAAAATGAGGCCAACAAATGAGAAGAAAGTGGTTTTCTGCTCAGGGTCCTGCATGGGAATCATCTTCTTTAGATTTTTTTGAAGAGTTGTATTGATCATGTAGCTTGTAAAATCCTCTTATTTTCAATGAAATTAAATCCTCAGTCTCTTATTCCTATAACTTCTGAGACGCTTCTTATAATAATGGGCTCAATGAAAGGGAAAGGTCATATGTCACACCAGGGACATGGTGTTATTCCCCTGGCCTGCCCCCCTGAAAATGCAATAGCAGCTGTGTTTTGCTACACAGCCTTATTTTACGTTAGTCTTCAGTTAAACTTGTACTTCCTTCTGCATTCTTCTCTTTGGTTAACAAGGGATTACTTGAGGGAAGGATGTCCTTTATGTGTTTTATTTCCTCAGGAAACTTCTTGTTCTTCTTCTTTTTTAAACATTCAGCTGTCTTCACATCTTACCATACCTGATCTGAAAACTGTTGACATCTGGCCAATTGCACTTGATGCACTTGCCAAAGAGAAGCTTGGCCAGACTGATACAGAGTCAGCTTAATAAACTTCCTGCTAAGCGATATTACTTGAGGATCAGATTATGGCCATGGAGCCATCCATTGGTTCATCCTCAACCCAACAGCTTTGATTCCTTTTTGGGTTTCTCTATCTGGCATATATGAAAGAAGTCAGTGATCCATTCCATTCCTCACTACCTTTGCATATATTTCCACCCCCTATTTGAGCCTGGAAAAATCATGCTCATGATTTCCTGGTTCCCATTCCCTGAAGGCAAAGTGAAGGAAAATGTGATTTCCTTTTCCAGAACTTCTGAAGTCAGTATAGTTTAAGAAGGAGAGCATTTCCAAACCATGCAGAACATTGTTTCAAAAAAGCCTTTTTGTTCCTTCTCCAGTATACTGAGCTAGCTACATGTGAGTCTTCTCTTGCCAGGGAAGCCTGTGGGTTTAAAAGTCATCCAGCGGATAGCTGGGCATATTGAGGGATGAAGATGGCTGAAGATTTAATACAGGATTAGGGTTTTCATTGTTAATTGACCCAGAAAAATAGTTTTACAGGAATGTTCAGAGGAAGTGTGTTCTGATATCAAGTCTTATTTCTGTCCATCAGTTCTTCACTGGAAGAACAATGTTGCTGAGCAAATCTGCTATTTTTGTTCTCATACTCTTTTGATTCATTGGATATGCATCTGTAGTCCAGCTTGGAACTCTGTTGTAGATGAAGTTTCCAAGCAAGAGCATAAAAGAGAAATGATGTTCTATGGGAATACAAGGGCAATTTCATTTTTGACTAGCCTTTTGAAGTCACTAAAGTTGTGCATGTATTATTAAGACTGGAATGATGGTGGTTCTCTACAACCCTGTAAAAATATTGAGATCATCAGGAATTAGTTATAATGAAACAACCATGTAGCAATCTGATATCACCTTGAAGAATGTGGAAATGTCAAAACAGACCCTATGCTTGAACCATGGTCATCATACAGAGTGGGACTGAAGTGTTTTCAAATGGCTTTTCCCACTCTCTGCTTCCCATAATAAAATGGGAAATTCAGATTACGTGGCTGTAATTCTTTGACTATCTAAAATATTCAGTAATAAGTGTTGGCTTGTGGTGCCACGATTTATTTCAATTAAAATCTTCTAAAATCTCAGTGTAGATGTTTTTCTGGAAATATGAATGAAAACCCTTTTCTCTTGTCACATGCTGGTTTTCAATTCTGCTGGCTTGAAATTAAAAAATAGCAAACATTTTATTTTACCAAAGTATTTATAACTGATTTTTCTATTAAAGGTGCTACAAGACAGATGACCTTTCACCACCTGCCATGATGTGGAACAGACATTTCGTCTTCTATCTCCTGCTTTTGCCAGCTTTTATGAGTCAAACAATACATGGACAAAGAAAGAAAGGATCAAAGTCCAATTTACTTGCAAAGAAAAATAACTTCCAGGGTAAAAAAAAAAAAAAAGTTTTTTTTTAATGATTAGTTTTAGCCTGAATATTTTTTTCTGAATAACACTTGATATAAATATCAAACCATACATATATAAAAACATATGTAATATTCTATTTTAATATAATTATGTTGTGATAATAATATACCTTGTATACATACAAAGGATACTTATAAAAACTTTAGATGTTTTAGAGCCCTTGTACATTCATTATCTCATTTGAGCCTCACAGTAGCTTTATAAAATAGTAATGACAGAAAGTGCCACTCTCATAAAGAAATAGTGGCCCAGAGAGACTAAATGGCATATCTCAGGCCATAGACAAATGAACTAGTAAGATGCAGAGCTAGAATTCAAGCTCAAGTTCTCTGTTTTTAAGATTCCCCCTTATTGCTAAAGTGATGTGTATAGTTGTTTTCTTCCTGGATTTCAAAAAAGCTAAAAAAAAAAAAAAAAAATCCCCAAACCAACTATCCGAACAAGATGAAGCCTCATGAATGTGACATAGAACCTGAGATTTAGGCAGAGTGTTGTTTACATCTAGACAGCTTTGCCCAATATTTGCTGGATTTCTAAGCGGCTTTTACTTTGAGGAGATGCTCAATATACATGATATTTTATTTGTTTGCTTTTTATTTGCATGATTTTAAGAGGCAAAGAATTTCTAGATTTGGAAAGAGATGTAGTTCTTCACAACTTAAGCCCCATCTCCAAGGCACCTCTCTTTTGCACTCCCCTCTCCTCTCCAAAACAACACACATCCCACCACCTCAGGGCTTTCCTTAGGCAAAGTGGTTTCCTGATTAGGAACAAATATTTTGCCTAACCTGTTTGTTCTATTTCAGATTCTACTTGCTTCATAGATGTGGTCTTCATTGTGGACAGCTCTGAAAGTTCTAAAATTGTTCTCTTTGATAAACAGAAAGATTTTGTGTATAGCTTGAGTGACAAGGTTTTCCAACTGGCCCCGGTTCGCTCCTTGAAATATGATATCAAACTGGCAGCACTTCAGTTTAGCACCTCTGTCCAAATTGATCCACCTTTTTCTTCTTGGAAGGATCTGCAGACTTTTAAGCAGAGGGTCAAATCTATGAATTTCATTGGGCAAGGCACCTTCTCCTATTATGCAATCTCCAATGCCACTAGTTTGCTTAAGAGAGAAGGGCGTAAAGATGGTGTGAAAGTGGCTTTGCTGATGACTGATGGCATTGACCATCCAAAGAATCCAGATGTCAAGAGTATTTCTGAAGACGCCAGAACTGCAGGAATATTGTTTATCACCATTGGACTTTCCACTGTCGTCAATGAAGCCAAACTTCGTTTGATATCTGGGGAATCATCCAGCGAGCCCATTCTACTGTTGAGTGATCCCACACTTGAAGATAAAATTCAAGATCGCCTGGTAGGTACTTGAGGAGTGGGTCTTATATATATATTTCCAATCATAATATTGATACCTTAATTATAAATTCTGTGAGGATAGATACTGGGTCAGAAAGATAAAGGAAAAAGAATCCACCTTGGAAATAGCTAAGAGAATCTTTCCGAAGTCTCTCCACTTCCTTGATAGTTTACACCAGATAAACTGGGAAAGTACCAGAGTTCCTGCTCTGGAATTGCATTCCTAACTTTATTGCTAGACAATGCTGAGAATTTGGGAAGAATTACTTTCCAGTTATACACTTCAGTCTCCTGTTTATACATCCTGGGATCACGAACACTGCTGACTTATATTCAATTTGTGGTCAACTTGTGGTCTGCAGTATTTGTACTAAGTTGGGTTTTTTCCCCATTTAACATCTGCAGAAACATTTTGACTCAATATGTCACCTACGGCAATATTATGCTACTCAAGCAGAGTTCATAGACTTCTAATTTTTTCATTATGTCCTTGTTTCTTAGGTGTTAGCAAGCCCACCCAATGTAAAATCACCTGCAACCTTCAGTCACCCAACAGTTTCTCCCACATATCAATGAGTGCCATTTGATTGGTCTGATTAGCTATGTCGATGCTTTTCTTTGCTGATTGCTCAGCTGTGTATGAGATCCTTTCCTTTCTGCTTGGGAAAACACAAGGCAAAGCAATCAAAATAAAATCCCTCTTCAGAGTATTCCTCAAGAAGAAAACTCCTAGAGAAAAAGTGGTTGATTTGTTAAGTGTTAAAAATCGATTTTCCTACAAATACTGATTTTCTTTGATTTCTTGAGAAGAGGGCAAGGCACATGTGTCCCTTATACTAAGCATTTCATATAGCTGTTTTCTATAGGTTGCAAAAAATCTCAGCCTTGTTTCAGAGATTGTTTTGCCCTTTTGTCCCTTCTCCCAATCTTTTTCCTAACATTATTCTTATAAGTTAATAACTTAAATTCTATTTATATTTTATTTTTATATTATATTTATATATTTTTTATTATATTTTTCTGTTATATTTATATAACTATTCTGTAAGTTAATTCACTTAAATATTAACTTTAAGATAATAACTTGTAAGTTATTCTTATAACTGTTGTTTTCAGCATGAGACATAAACTATTTTATCTAAATAATAGTTATCATGTCTTGAATGCTCTCTGTCTTAGCCATTGTTCTGAGTACTTTACTTACATCTTTTATTTTATTCATTATTTTATTTATTTTATTTTGCAACAATATTATGATGTAGGTACTATATTATCCTCATTTTATAGTTGAAAATGTAATGCCATGCAAAGGCCCTGAGGTCTTCACAGTTAACCCTATGAGGTTATCTTGAAAGGGGAAAATAGAAACTGTGTTTTAAGATTTTCTCAATCAGAGCTGCCTTGAAACAGTTAAGCAACATCCCTCCTCCAAAGCTGCTATTGTTTCTGGTCTCTTTTCCTTGGGCATTGGGGGTAGATAGAGAGAGTTCAGCCCAGGTTGGAGATGGTGATTTCAGTCCCCAGGGGAGTAGGGGGAGTGCTTACCCTGAGCATCTTTTTTGCATGAAAGGGAAATGTTCAGGGGTACCTGGCTAACTGCCTACGTCTGTCTGTGCCATAGTGTAAACAGTCCTTACCACTGAACCCAAAATAGAAGATTCTAGCATGTGCTGGAGAGAACACTTGAATTGAGATAATGAGTTGCTAGTTGCTGACTATAGAAGTTGCAGGGGAGGCATCTCTTTGGCCAGTTGTGTAGGCTCAGGAGGTTCATACTCCTTCTAGACACATTGTCTTGGCTGAGAGCTCCTGCCCAACTCAGGACACAGGATCTTGGCAGTAGACTTGACACAGGACTATTTGTCCATTTTTGGGGGAAACCAGAAAATGATCAAGTGTCCCAATGACCCTGCTCTTGCTTAGCATCCTGTGATTTCAGCTTGTTTGTTCAGATGGAAGCTCTATGAACAAGCCACTTCTCAGGAGATGCTGCTTTCCAAACACTTCCAGCAACCAAAGTGCTTATTAGGCCCTCAAAGAACAATATGCTAAGTTTCAACGTTTCCAATTGCCACTATGTGGGAGGCAGAACTTGACTCTTGATCAGACCATTGGAAAAATTCCTCATCTAATCTATTTCCATTACATTTTTTTTTGTTGAATTTTTAAGCTTTTCATTTTGAAATGATTATGTAGTTGACTTTCTAAAAGAAGTTAATTAGGTATAATTTAAGTAAAAAATTGCATCTACTTAAAGTACAGAATTCTATGAGTTTTGATAGATGTACACATTCATGAAACCACCAACACAGTTAGGATACAGAACATTCTGCCACGCCCAAATTTCCTCATGCCTCTTTGCACAATATCCTTCCCTTGCCTCTTAGCTCCTGATCTGATTTTTGTCACTCTAGTTTAGTGTACATTTTCTAGGCTTTTATATAAACAAGCTTATGCAGTGTGTACTCTTTTTCTGTCAAGGTTTTTATACCCAGCATGACAATTCTGGAAATCGACTGGGTTGTTTTTTATATCAGCAGTTTATTTCTTTTTACTGAGGAGTATACTTCAGTTGAATTTAATGGACATGGGTGCCCACAATGAACAGATTTTGCAGGAAGCAAGACAAATCAAGGAATCATTACCAACTCCCTGGTACCTCTAGTAGAAAGTATCATGTAAGAAACCCATGAATACATTTCAACTCTGAATGACCCAAGAGATACCTGATGATTCCACATTGAAGAGGATATGTAAAATGTTTTAATACTATTTTATTATGATTTACATAACAGTATTGAAACCAAGGAAACAATTCCAACCCAATATCCCATACATATAGTTGGTCTTTCAGAAAAGATGTTATGGTGGCTATTTTGCCATTATATTAAGCTGTAGATATTTTTTTGTCACAGAGTTTGTAATCCTCGCCTATTAAGTTCTTTGTTCTGATCCCATCTGCTACCGTGCCAATACCTTTGCCACCTTCCTCACATGTCCTCTGTCCCCTTCTCAGAGCATTGACCTCATACTCATTCACAAAATTGGCAGTTCCATTCTAGTCTTTTCCTTCCACATATATGCCATCACAGAACTCTGCCTCCATTAATAAAATGCACCTTCTTTTGCTCCAGGGAGGGCTTTTCTCCATTTATCACTTCCATTTAAACTAGAGCAACCACATAGATCTTTTTAAAAATTTTTTTGATGTTTATTTATTCTTGAGAGAAAGAAACACAGAGCATGAGTGGGGGAGGAGCAGAGAGAGAGTGAACCACAGAATCTGAAGCAGACTCCAGGCTCTGAGCTGTCAGCACAAAGCCCAACGCAGAGCTCGAACCCACTAACTGTGAGATCATGACCTGAGCCAAAGTTGGACTTTCAACCAACTGAGCCACCCAGGCACCCTCATCTGCCTAGATCTTAACTGAACGTGCCCTTCCCTATGGCTTTGACCACATTCTCCCAGCTGTATGCCACATAACCTGCCTCTCTGCTAAGGGAAGGCACTCACTACTTCCCAAGGTGTCCAGCTCTGTCCACATGGGCCCTTTTGTCCACTCTTTCAAATGTCCCTCCTCACTGCTTCCTTTGTCTTATTGCCCACACTAGTCCTTATGACTTTTTCCTCATAAACTTTGACATATAGAGGAGCATTCCATCAATGAGCTGGTCCTTTGCATTCTTCTTGAAAATTATCCAGAAAACCCACCTATTTCCAGAAACTGTCTTGTTTCCCACCTCCCCACCCAGTCTGGGATCTCCTTCCCACGCTGCTTGCTGTGTGCTGTTTTCTGTCACTGGGGCTTATAGACTATAAGTGCCCTTAGGGATAGAGCTTTGTTCTTTGTTTGAAACAGTCTTATCTATTGTGTAGTCTTTGGTCTACTTTTGTTTCCATAGAAATACAAATTCCAGCAAACACAAAATCAAATGAGTTCCAAAATTAGTTAGTTATGTTGTTATGGTTTTAAGCCTCATGGCACATATTTTTAAAGAGTTAACATGGCACAGCAGAAATTAAATTCTCAAAGGAAGAGCTGAAAAAAGTGTAAAATTATACATCAGGCATAGTGGCAGCTAAATTCATGAGCTTAAAAACTGATGCTAGATAATAGAAGGGTGTTGCCTATTATAAAAAGGTTGTAAGGTGACAGAACTTTGCATTTTTCTTTATTTCAGTAGTTGCTTTCAAACATTACAATTTGACTTGAATTATTACTTGTTTATTATATCTTGAACTATTTTCAAATTCCTTTCCCTCTCTCCTTCCCAGGAAAACTAAACTTCTGACATGTGTTCAAAATATTTTCATAATTTGGATCACATTCTATAAATCCCTCTGCAGCTTGCTTTATCACTCCCTGTCCTTGGGAAATTTTCTATGTTGAAATATGTAGCCCCAATGGATTCACTTTAACTGCTGAATAATATTTCAGTTATTGACCCATTCTAATACTGATGGATATTTTCATTATTTCCAAATTTTCACTACTGAAAATAATGAATGCTGAAATATACAAGTACTTCAAGAATTTCTCTAAGATATGTCTGGAAGGGATGTCAGAGTAACAGGTGGAAACAAGGACTTGTCCTGGGCAACCTAGAAATAAAGTATGCACATCTTCAGTTTTCTAGGCACAGCCAAATGTTCTGGAGAGGGGAAATTACACCAAGACTGTCAGTATATCTGAATTCCCATTTCTCCACATGACCTGTTAGTTCATAAAGATACAAGCAGTTCATCTGCTTTCAGCCTGAATTTATACTGGCTGGCTATTTTAAATCAGGAGGGTGGGGAGTGAGGGGGAAGGAAGGGACAAAAGGCCATTGGTGAGACTCTGAGTTTTGTAAATAGGGTGTGTGGCCAGAGTTTTACAGCTCCTGAGACCCCATAGTCAAAATTTCTTATTTTTTGTATTTTTGGAAAATGACCTGGAAGGCTTATGTGTCTTGTCCAAAGCCACACAGCTAGTTCATGGTGGACACAGGGTAAAAACTCCAGACGATGCTTAATTCTCAGCCTAATTTTGTCCTCCTATTAGATCCCTAGAACTGCTTAAAGCATTTTGGTACATCTTCACTCTGTATTATTAGTTTGTATGGAAATAAAGGTAAAGTAAAAATAAAACTAAAGGGATGTGGGGTCCTCCATAAAGGTACAGCTCTGACTTATCTTTAACTTCCTCATTACATTCTTCATTTCTTATCATTTTATTTTTAAGTTTATTTATTTATTTTGAGAGAGAGAGAGAGAGAGAGAGAGAGAGAAAGAATGTGAGCTGGGAAGAGGCAGAGACAGAGGGAGAGGGAGAATCCCACTGACAGTGCAGAGCCTGATCTAGGGCTCAAATTCACGAACCATGAGATCATGACCTGAGCCAGAAGCAAGAGTTGGACACTTAACCAACTGAGCCACCCAGGTGCCCACTTCATTTTTAATATCTTGCAACAAATATTCTAGGGCTTTTTATTTCCATTTTCTATTTTGTCATATGAAATTAACCCTTCAGGTTCAGTTGTAAGGCATCAATCTGACACATCATTTCTACATTATGAAAACAATTCTCTCATCTGTAAGCATTGGTTAATTTCCTTCCCATGTTTGGCTTCGGACGTGGCCTTAGTGCCCTCATCAGACAGTACCTCATTCAGCGGAAGTAGGTCAAGATGTTAGACAAAAACTAGATTGTGAATTTCTCTAAAATCGTGAATTTAAAGGAATTTTGAAAAATATTCTGGCTAATTCATTACTGTGTGGGTAAGTATAAAGTACCACTTGAACTTGTTCAGGTAGCTCCAGCTAAGTGTATGACATTGGGCAAGTGACAGCACAGCAGACTCAAGTTTCCTTGAGGCAAAATGAGAGTCTGGACCTGATTGACTTCAAAGGCTTGTTGGTATTTCATGAAATTATCACGCTAAACTTAATGTTTTAATGTTTGAAAAAATGCATGTATGGATAGGGATGGAAAAATAAAAGTAGAGAAAACATACAATTATGTATTCTGGCTAAGTCTTTATAAGTAAAAGTGAAAAGTCTTTATGATGACTGATCAAGCTTGTAGCCAAATTATGGAGATTAGAGAGCTGATTAAGAAAACAAAAGCTAGAACATAGGATGTAACAAGATAAAGCTCCTCAAAAAAGAGTAATTTTTAATGTTAGTGCCCTTCCTGTCTCTTGTGATATGGCTCAGAGTGCTCCTTGGGAGGTTGGCTGGGAGGCTCTACTGCTTTTATAAGGTTAAAAAGACTGAATTGCTATTCTTCTTGAAAATTGCATATCCCATAGAGAATAATTAAGACTAATAAGAAGCTGGAAGCAGAACCATGAAGCGAGTTAATGTTTTATTCTTTTTTCCCTCCTAGGATATCTTATTTGAAAAGAAGGTAAGCACCACATGCTTTGATTACTATGAATTAACTCTAAAAGTTTGCATAATCAAATCAGCATTGTAATTCACATTAGAAGATAGTGTCTAAACAAAAATGCTTAATTCTTTCTAAAATGAGCCAATTTTGAGGCAGCCATCTGATTTCTTTTATGCTGCTCTATCTACTGCAGATTGGAAAATTTAGAAAAAGTAAGAAATATTTAATATGATTTTAGAGAGTAACTTTAGAAATCAGTGGTAGCCAAAATGCATATTTTTTTAAAAAGATTTTATTTTTAGGTAATCTCTACACCCAATGCAGGGCTTGAACTCACAACTCTGAGATCAAGAGTCACACATTCCACCAACTGACCCAGCCAGGTGCCCCCCCCCCCCAACTAAATGGCATAGTTTTTGCTTGTTTTGGTAACACTTCCTTTATTCTAAGCATGTCTCTGATACCAGCTACTCGTGGGGATCCTTCACTTTGGGAGGTGTGTTAGCCAAGATTCCTAGCCCAGAGACACCGCTCAGAGTCTCCTGCTGCTGCCCAGGGACTGACTTTAAGCTCATTCTCCTTCTTGCTGGTGGCAACCATACCAAGTGGCAAAGGAAGCTGGCTAATATCGTTTGGATAGTGCTTAGCACAATCGAAGTCCACAATGTTGCTGAGGACTTCTATACTGCATATGTGTTTCTTAACACAGAGTTTGGAACATGCGAATTTTGTTTGATAAACTGCTTATTAAACATCAGGAAATGTACAGATAATAGGAGCCAACCAGACCCTGCAGAACACCATGTTTCATCGAATGGTCAGAGACACCATTGTTTTGTGTACCACTGAGATAGGAAAGGACCCTGCCAATTAAGCTGTGATATAGTAACTTCTTATAAATTACAATTCTTGATTTTATACTTATGGTAAGAGTCCCTTTAGATTTATTTAGACATAGAGTTTTAAATCCTGTATCACTTTTGTACATACGTATAAGGAAAAGTAGAAGCAAACTAAATTGGTTATTTCGAAAAGTTCTTCGCATTCAGAGTCTAAATCCTCTGCATGGCTTTTTGTCTCTGAGTCATTGATGCCCTTCCTCCCACCTCCCCCCAATATCAGCCTGTGCGCCATCAAAAACACTGGTGATGCAGCATTTCTTGAGTGTGCTCCAGTGGTGTCTCTGGAGTTTTCTTCCATTTCATTCTGTAAGTTTTGAAGAACATGTGCAGAAAATAACACCTTCATTATGATCAGGCCTGATTCAAATAAGACTCATTCTGATTTCAGACATGTTAAAATAAGGAGAAATGTACATCCTAGAATTGATAAAATATGGTATGCCACATGTTTTCCTTTTTGACTAAAGGAATATTTGATATTTGTATGTTATTGAGCTTTGATGTACTGTATAGAAGAGAAATTCCAAAAATCCACTGAAAATGTTTATTTTCCCTTTTAACTGGCAACTAGATGTTATACATATATTTTTGGTGGGAGGTCTAATTTATCTAACCATGGCAATGTTTAGTAATACTTTATTAGCTGGCTCTTACCAGATCTGAGTTAGCCTAGAAGACTTGAAAAGGGAGAGCAAAAACTCCATAAATTTGCTTGGTAAAATTTCTTCAAGGGAATAAGATTTGAAATGCTGCATTTCATTATGTGTTAATATTGGATTTCATTCTTGACTCAGTGTGAACACAAGATTTGTGAATGTGAGAAAGGGGATCCAGGCGATCCAGGGCCTCCTGTGAGTATGTTTCCACTTTTTTTTTAATTTTGTATGTTTCTACTTTGAACTTATGGTCAAGTCAGGAAGCCCTAGTCATGATTGCTCTACTGACGCTTGAAATCGCAGGACTGTTTGATGCTGTTGAAAAGAGGTTGTGGGGCGCATGGGTGGCTCAGTCGGTTGAGCGTCTATCTTTGGCTCAGGTCATGATCTCGCGGTTCATGGGTTGGAGCCCTGTGTTGGGCTCTGTGCTGACAGCCTGGAGCCTGCTTTGGATTCTGTGTCCCTCTTTTGCTCTGCTCCTCCCCCGCTCATGCTCTGTCTCTTTCTCTCTCAAGAATAAATAAAAAAGAAAGAAAGAAAGAAAGAAAGAAAGAAAGAAAGAAAGAAAGAAAAGCAGTTGTGTGCAAATAGCGGCAAACACGGAAATGCTGTTTTTTTCTTTTATTCCTAAAGGGATACACTCTGTCCTTACAAACAGGCCTGGGATTTTCCTGACCTGAACTGAACTGAGGGCAGATTTGGTTTAAAATGATGAAGCTGTTCTCACAAAGGATATTTCAGGATCACGTCTGATGTGACAATTGGGGCCAGAATTTCTCAACACTGAAGTGAAAACAAAGAAAAAGGTCATACAAATCCTTGGTGCTTTAGGGAAAGCTTTATCCCACTCCACCTAAGAACAAGTGACACGGATCTCTCTGGAAGCTAACTGTGACTTCACATGTATCCAAGAGCAACACTGTGTGGGCCTCTCAGGGAGGAAGCTGGTCAGGAAGCTTTGGGGATTAGAGTGAATCCTGTGAAATGGAACTTGGCAACTAAAGGTTAAAGGCAGGATTTACTATGATGATTCAATACTTGATAAGATAATCCCAAAAGGAGTGTTTCCTTTATATTCTGGCCTAACACCTGGAAGGTACCATCTAGGTACTGGGAAGGGACTTGAAAAAACATCACAATGGTAGAGATACTATATATTTCTCTAATACATTTCATTCTGATGCATCCATGCTGCTCATTCAGTATTCCATTTACTTATGTTGTTTCAAACCTTTGAGGTCATAAGCCCAGTGGACATATCTCACAAAAATGCACTGATACAGTTTTTGAACAAATGCTTGTATTTGGGGGCAGGGAGCGGAATGTGTACTATGAATTGCTTAGACTGTGCCCATTTTCTCTTGAGACTTGGGTCCAAAGACTATATTTTTTCAAACCATTCTATCAATTGAGGCATTAGAAAGCAGGAGGGTCTTTCCTTTATTTTTTTTCTCCAAAATGTAAGTTAGATATGTTATAGGATAATGTGGCAGCCAGTAGAAGCTGATTTTGGCCAAAGCAAAGGTTTAAACTTCCCCTTCTTATAAAGTCTTCATTTATGTTTATTACACCAAGAGGTTTTCTGGGAAGGTGTACTTGGGATATTCAATTATGTTTTAGAATGAACTGTAAAGAAAATTTACTAGTTGCTGAGCTAATCTGACAATTTTAGTCACTCAAAATTGTTAGAGATTAATGTACCATTTTTTTAACGGAAGTAGAGTTGACACACAATGTTATATTAGCTTCAGGTGTTCAACACCGTGATTCAACAAGTTTATACATGATGCTGTGTTCACCACAAGTGCAGCTACCATCTGTCACTATACAGCACTATTACAATACCATTAATTATATTCCCTATGCTGTAACATACCATGTTTTAATAGAGATAGACATAAAACTATGTCATTTAGCATTTACTGAGTCTCCCTAAAAACTCTCAGAAAAGCCAGCTTTATGGCGGTTGAGAATAGGAAAACAAAACGCCTTTCTGGAACAGGATTGGAGCACTCTCTTCTCTCATATTTTCTTCTTTTTTTTTTAAATTTTATTATTTTTATTTTATTTAGTTATTTTTTTAGATAATTTACATCCAAGTTAGTTAGCATATAGTGCTTTCAGGAGTGATTTCAGGAGTAGATTCCTTAGTGCCCCTTACCCATTTAGCCATCCACCCTCCCACACCCCCTCCAGTAACCCTCCGTTTGTTCTCCATATTTAAGAGTCTCTTATGTTTTTGTCCCACTCCCTGTTTTTATGTTATTTTTGCTTCCCTTCCCTTATCTTCATCTGTTCTTTGTCTTAAAGTCCTCATATGAGTGAAGTCATAGGATACTTGGCTTTCTCTGACTGACTAATTTCGCTTAGCATAATACCCTCTAGTTCCATCCTCATAGTTGCAAATGGCAAGATTTCATTCTTTTGATTGCCGAGTAATACCCTATTGTATATATATGCCACATCTTCTTTATCCATTCATCCATCGGTGGACATTTGGGCTCTTTCCATTCTTTGGCTATTGTTGATCGTGCTGCTATAAACATTGGGGTGCATGTGCCCCTTTGAAACAGCACACCTGTAACCCTTGGATAAATACCTAGTAGTGCAATTGCCGGGTCATAAGGTAGTTCTGTTTTTAAATTTTTGAGGAACCCCCAGACTGTTTTCCAGAGTGGATGCACCAGTTTGCGTTCCCACCAGCAATGCAAAAGAGATCCTCTTTCTCCACATCCCCGCCAATATCTGTTGTTGCCTGAGTTGTTAATGTTAGCCATCTGACAGGTGTGAGGTGGTATCTCATGATGGTTTTGATTTGTATTTCCCTGATGATGAGTGATGCTGAGCATTTTTTCATGTGTCAGGTGGCCATCTGGATATCTTCTTGGAGAAGTGTCTATTCATGCCTTTTGCCCATTTCTTCACTGGACTATTTGTTTTTTGGTGTTGAGCTGGATAAGTTCTTTATAGATTTTGGATACTAACCCTTTATCTGATATGTCGTTTGTAAATATCTTCTCCCATTCCATTGGTTGCCTTTTAGTTTTGCTGATTGTTTCCTTTGCTGTGCAGAGGTCTTTTATTTTGATGAGGTTCCAATAGTTCATTTTTGCTTTTGCTTCCCTTGCCTCCAGAGACGTGTTGAGTAAGAAGTTGCTGCGGCCAAGGTCAGAGAGGTTTTTGCTTGCTTTCTTTTCGAGGATTTTGACGGCTTCCTGTCTTACATTTAGATCTTTCATCCATTTAGAGTTTGTTTTTGTGTATGGTGTGAGAAAGTGGTCAAGGTTCATTTTTCTACTTGTCTCTGTCCAGTTTTCCCAGCACCACTTTCTGAAGAGACTGTCTTTATTCCACTGGATATTTTTTCTTGCTTTGTCAAAGATTAGTTGGCCACATGTTTGTGGGTCCATTTCTGGGTTCACTATTCTGTTCCATTGATCTGAGTGTCTCTTTTTGTGCCAGGTCTTTCATCTTTTCTTCTTCTTCTTCTTCTTCTTCTTCTTCTTCTTCTTCTTCTTCTTCAAGTTTCTTTATTTGGAGAGAGAGAGAAAGAGAGAGAGAAGGACAGGGTTAGCGAGAGAGGGAGAGAGAATCCCAAGAAGTTTCCATGCTGCCAGTACAGAGCCCGATATGGGGCTTGATCTCACAAACTGCGAGATCATGATCTGAGCTGACATCAAGAGTAGGATGTTTAACTGACTGAGCCACCCAGGTTGCCCCTCTTCTCTCATCTTTGAGATTATCCCTTGGATATTAGGGAGAGAGAGACATTGTCCTCTTTTGAGCAAATCTAGAGAATCTACCTCTTCAAGACAGTGCAGTCTTCCTTGTTTCTAGTAAAAGAGAGAATACAGGTAAATCTCTGCTTGGTAGGTTAAGTTTTTTTACAGTCTTCCCTCATTTTATGGGATGAAACTGATCAGAAATTATTGTAATGTGTAAAAAATGAATATAATGCCTGCTTAATGCAATCATTTTTCCCTTTGCCTTCAGGGTACACATGGAAACCCAGGTATCAAAGGTGAACGAGGACCAAAAGGAAACCCGGTAAATAAATAAACAGCTTTCATTATAAACCAATGTATCTCTTTCTAGATTCATTTAAAGAACAAAACTGAAGAAAACAAAAGAGAACTGTACTATTTGTCACTGCCGGAAATATGATGATTTCTGTGAAGACTACAGGATGTTTACTTCCCATATTATCTGGTTTGTGTTAGCTTGCATTTACAAATTCTAAGTAATATATGACCATTTTAGTTAATAAATCTAGGAAACATAGGGATACTGAACAAATAGAAATTGGTAATTACATAATGGTGACCCAATTAATTTTTACATTGTTCCATGAATTACTAATACATATCCCATATGAAATTGATATTGGCACTTATGTTTTTTATAGATCCATTTTATGTATAACTGACCTATGATAATAATAGAAAAAACAAGTATCTCTTACTCCCAGACCATCTTCAGGCATTTCCCTAGTTCTTTTATTTGTGAGCCCATAAAAAAATATTCTAGGTTAATTTTTTAAAAATCAGATAATATTTCAGATGATGATCTTCCAAGTTCAAGAGTGATGAAAAGAGTCATAGGAGAGATACAACTATGTGAAAATTTATGGCAAAATTCTATATAATGAAAAATAATAATTAAAATGAAGAAGAAAACAGGGAAATATTTGCTTTAAATACAATGGATATTGGGTTAATTTCTATAGTATATAAAGACTTTATAGAGACTTTAAGAGACTCTTAAATATGGAGAACAAACGGAGGGTTACTGGAGGGGGTGTGGGAGGGTGGATGGCTAAATGGGTAAGGGGCACTAAGGAATCTACTCCTGAAATCACTCCTGAAAGCACTATATGCTAACTAACTTGGATGAAATTTTAAAAATTAATTAAATTAAAAAAAAAGAAAGGGAATGTGAAGAATCCTCGAGCAGCTTTACAACACTCACAACTGTACCTCCTCATCATGTGAGTCCGAAATGATGCCATCGTGTCTTCTTTTTGTTTTGTTAAATACCTGTTTTAAATTTATGTTTACATTTCACTTATTTGGCTTGTAATTTTGTGCCACATCATATATTTTCCTAAGTCTTGCCGAAATCAAGCAATTACTCTTAAGGACATCTTGGAAAACATTCCAAAGCCCCTTGGAGAAAAGCCAGAGTGCCTGGCTCTGATTGGGTACAATCCTTCATTTGAGAACAAGGGCTGTGTTGTTAAACTGAGAAGCAAACCTAGGCCTAAGCTATGAAAATGTATCTGGAGTCTGCACCCTATGCATCTGGCTTCACTCCAAAGGGCAAAGGCTATCTGAACAGCGATTTTCTTCCCTAGACTCCATGGTGAAAATGTCAATGGTGAAGGCCAAAGATTTTTTCCCCACTGGATTAACCTATTAATCTGGGAATTCGGAATAATTTTATTCTGAGCATTTTATTGAGCAATCAGTCACTCTGTAGGGCTGTGGAATTTTGACTGAGTTTTTTTTTCTTCCCCACAGGGTGATGCTCAAAAAGGGGAGCCTGGAGAAAGAGGCCCAGGGGTATGTATGCAAATGGAATGCTTTCCCCAGAATGTAATCTAGGATGCTAAGGTTCTGTAAATGATCATTTTGCCCCCTGTAGTACAAGTGCAAAAATGACTTACATATACGTGTGCTTTTGATGGCACAGATGGGCAGTCAAACAGATATGGCCTTGGAAATGGAAATATGGGGAGAAAATGTTCTGCTCAACAGGAGTGATGATGACACAGGGTGGTGAAGCACATGACATTCTTGGATACCTAAGTGGGATTTGCGGAAGACTCAACTCAGGAAAATATTTTTCTTTGCTTCTTGTGTTTTTTTAAATATGTTTATTTATTTTTGAGAGAGGGGGAAGGGAAGAGAAAGAGGGAGAGAGAGAATCCCAAGCAGGTTCCACACTGTCAGTGCAGAGCTAGCCGTGTGGCTCAATCTCACGAACCATGAGATCATGAGTGGAGCCAAAATGAAGAGTCAGACATTTAACCAACTAAGCCACCCAGACACCTCTGTTTGTTTGGGTTTTTTCCAATAAAGAATGCATTAAAAATTCTGGGAGCACAGAACTAATAGTCTAAACTATGCTTTTGTAAATTTGATCTGCAGACAAAATAAAAAGCATTCTAGTTGATTTATTATCTCTAAAATTAGAAGATGTTAGAGATTGCCTGAGAAATAATTACAGAAAATTTCTTCTTTTTCATTTTTCTGGGAGTTGTAGTAAAGTTGCAAAGAGCAGAGAAGGGTGTACAGTGAATAAAAAAAGACCATGTCACATTTCTCTTCCTGGCTGTCCCCCTGGCAAAAGCCCAGGAGACAGGCCCAGAGGTTTTAAAAACTTGTCTCTTGGTGTCTTTAATCAACTTTATGAGTAAGTCTAATAGAAAGTTTGATAATCAATGGAAATTCATTCAGATATGTGTGTTGTTCTTTTAGGAAGTATTTGTTAGGTGTTGTCTACATGTAAAGCATATTATTACGTGAAAAGAAATTAAGACAAAGCACTCATGTTTTTTGAAAAGTTTGTTATAGGAGAGATTAAAATATCTAAAACAGCTACAATATTGGTTGCCAAAAGGGAGTCTGGGGGCAGCAAAATGGGTGAATGGGAGTAGGAAGTATAGGCTTCCAGTTATGGAATGAATAAGTCACAGGGATGAAAGGTACCATATAAGAAATATAGTCAACAGTAATGTAAGAACATTGTATGGTGACAGATTGTAGTTACACTTTGTGATGAGCATAGCATAACGTATAGAGAAATTGAATCAGTATGTTGTAGATCTGAATCTAATGCAACATTGTATGTCAACTATACTTTAATTTTTGAAAAAAATAGTTACACCATGAAGCAGAATGTCAAAATACTGTAAAAACTGCATGCACAAATTATTATGGACCTTCAGAGAAGATTGAAGCTATCTATCAGGATGGGTTTTATAGAATGACTTCTGGAGAGTAGGATTGTGACTGGAAAGGATAGAACAGAAAGGTGGAAGGGACAAGCATTCCAGATGGAGAGTGCCATGAGCATCGACCTGAGGGAAGGCTATGGGTTGGAAAATGGTGAGAGGAGGTGCCTAAAGAGGATGTTGGCAGACACAGCTTGAAGGGCAGAGTGGATGTTCCATGCCGACTGTAGATCTGGGCTCTGCTAGGTGAGAGATTGAGATTTCAAATGAAGAGTGCAACCCAAGAGCTGTGTACTTGGAAGATTAATCTGGCATGACTCTCAAGGGGAAACTGAAGTGGGAATAAACAGGAAGAAGGAGTACTTAGAAGAAGGTTTTTTGTTACAGCCTGTCTGAGAACAGGGACATTGGCTAGGGCTGCTCCAGGCAGGATGAAAGCCACTAGCCATATGTGCTTACTGAGCAGCTGAAACACGGCTAGCCTGAACTGAGGTGTGCTGTAGGAGTAAAATACACAATGAATTTGGATGACTTAGTGCCAAAGAACATGTAAAATATCTCATGAATAATTTTTATATTGGCCAAATGTTGGAAACCCTTGTATTTCAGACCTAGAGAGATCAGTAAAATATATTATTAAAAATTAATTTCACCTGTTGTCATTTTCTTAATGTGGCTATTAGGGAATTAAATCACATTCAATTGGATAGAATGGGGCCACAGTGATGACAGAATAGAGAAGAAGAGAACATTGTGAGAACCATAGAAGGCAAGAAGAATAGGCTGTGGGGACTGACACTGACTCATATAGTCAACAAATATGTATTGAGCACTTGGTATATGCTGGGCCCTTCTTTAGGTGCTGGGGATACAGTGAGCAAGATTGATAGTTCCAGTTTCATACAGTGTGCTAGCAGGGTGAGCAATCAACAGACCAACAAATGAATGAGATTTCATCAATGAGATGTGTTCTTGACCTATAAAACCAGGTCATACGTGAGGCGCCTGGGTGGCTCAGTCGGTTAAGCATCCAACTATGGCTTAGGTCATGATCTCACGGTTTGTGTGTTTGAGCCCTGTGTCGGACTCTGTGCTGACAGCTTGGAGCCTGGAGCCTGGAGCCTGCTTCGGATTCTGTCTCCCTCTCCCTCTGCCCCTCCCCCACGCATGCTCTGTCTCTGTCCCTGTCTCTCTCTCAAGAATAAATAAACATTTAAAAAAATAAATAAATAAAACCAGGTCATGAGGATGTTCTAAGCAGAAGGAGCAGTAGGTACAAAGAGTCTTGCGTGGGAACAAGCTTGTAGGCTGAAGAAATGGAAAGAAATCCAGAACTTGGCAAAGAGTGGTGGTAGACAGGCTATGGAGCTAAGCAGGAGTGGGTCACAGAGGATCCTGCTGGCTGGGGGGAGGGGGGAGGACAGTAGAAAGGACAGACTTAAAACTAAATGCAGTGACAGCTGTTGGAGAATTTTAACTGGTTGGATTCAAGGAATGTAAGGGGCAAGTAGAGAGAAAAGATAAACTTTTGATTTTGTGTGATTTGAAATATGATGGCACCACTAATACAAACAGGAAACAAATTTGGCAGACCAATGAGTGCAGTTTTGGATATCTTAAATTTGAATACTTTTAAACTAGTAATTAAGATGTCAAGGAAGGAAGAAAGAAAGGAAGGCAGGAAGGCAGGAGGGAAGGAAGGAAACTGATAGCAATCAAACAATAAATTGACCAGAGAGTTCAGAAAGAAAAACAGGGGAAAAAAGAGTATAATATAAAAAAGTAAGGTTTCTGCTGCAAACATGAATTGTTTTAATAAAGTACCCCAATTTAACTATCTATAATGTGGCCTTTAATTTTAAGCACAATACTAAAACCTAAACCCTTTATGCTAATAAACATATCTAAGAAGAACTAAAATGCAGCATAACAATACTTTTGACTGTAGTTCTATTTTTAGTTTCAATTTCCCAGTGACCACTCATTTGGAGAGAAGTGTTATTTCCTTCCCGAAGTTTTCCTTTTTTTTGCCTTTTGTTAAAAAAAGTCATACAAAACAATAGTTTGTCATCTGACACATGTAACTGTGATAATAGCTTGTTTCTCCATCAGTTTCTCCGGCTCATTTAAAATATAACTTAAAATTCTATTTTCATACTTAAAAGCTATTGTTGTATGAAAAAGACATAAAGTCCTATATGGAAAAGTCTTGCTCTTGCTTAAAGTTGTTAATTTCCTAGTTCACTTAATATTCAGAATCATATTACTTTGAGGGCTGACAGGCAGGGACACAATGGAGGAGGTTGTGCAGGATTCCCAGGAGTGACACAGAAGAGGAGTTGGCCCCATAGTTAGCATGAGATAAAATATAGTGCCTTAAAGGCCACCGTCTCATTAGGGTTGATAAAGGAACCATGCATTTCATTGATGTTCCATATTCGAGACCGAATTTGAAAGAAGGACCGTAATGGATATAAATATTTACATACATTGTAAAGGCCATTATCTCAGCTCATTTTCAAAGCCAATTTCTCTAACAGTCTCTGTGAAACATTCTCAGCTATGATAGTTCATAGTTTAAAAGTCAATATAACAATTTTGAATGGAGCATTGTAGGTCGTCCCTTTTATAAGTTTCAGTGTATAGTTTCTCCTTCAGCTTTGGGCCAAATGGTAAGAAATTGGGTTTGAAAAAAATATGTGGAACTGAAAATAGAATGTAATAAAGGGGAAAATGGGTTCTTTTCTTCTCCCCAGAGAAGTAAAATAGCTTACATTTCTGTGTGTGGTCTTATTTTCCTTGACTGTACAGATGTGTTTTTTTATACTTTGTAAATGAAAAACATCAAATACTTCCTCCAACTATGTCTTCTAATATGTTTTACTCTTTCTTTCTTTTTTTCTTTTGTAACTAGGGAATCCCTGGGTACAAAGGTGAAAAGGTAAGTTGGTAACAATGAATAGATAGGCCAGGATTTCAGAGAGAAAAACAGAAGCATAACTGTATTTACATGCTTAATAAAAGTTGTTTTCCTTTATTTTCCTAAGTCTAGGTTCCCTAATTCCCAAGTATACTCTTAAGTCTGTAAACATAAAATAATAATAAACTTCAGGTACGGAGATGTGTTGGAAGGGGTGAAAGGCATCCTAAGATTCCTGAGATTAGGATCCAGCCTCTCTCAGCTCTGCAAACACGAGGACCCCTATTTACCAGCCATGTAGCACAGACTAAAAGTTCCAAATAAAAATGGATGCGGCAATACTTCAGTTAGGTTGCTACCTTGGTGCTTAACTTCCTATGAAAGCTAGACACCAAAACCTAGACATCAAATGCTCTTGTAGAAGCAAGAGGATTTATTCTGGTTAGGCAATAAGGAACCTCTTCATACAGTGAGGCATCTGGGTGGAGCTTGCAAGGGGAATAAATTTGACAAACCAACAGAAGTTATGGGCTGGTAGACTATTTTATGATTCTTTACAAATTAGAAAGTTAGCAAAGTGGATGGGGGCTCAAGAACCATGTTGACAGTTGTTCATGGTTCATTCATAGATTTTTTTTAAATATTTATTTATTTATTTATTTTTGAGAGAGAGAGAGAGAGAGAGAGAGAGAGCGCACACAAGCAGGGGAGGGGCAGAAAGTGAGGAAGACACAGAATCTGAAGCAGGTTCCAGCCTCTGAACTGTCAGCACAGAGCCGGGTGCAGGGCTGGAACTCAGGAACTGTGACTCAGATCATGACCTGAGCCCAGGTCGGATGCTTAACCAACTGAGCCACCCAAGCGCCCCAAGCGCTCATTCATAGATTAATGTCACAGTTCTATCACCAGATGTTCTATCTGAAAATAGAGCGTGTCCTCGTTCATCCTGTCTACAGCCCTCAGACCTAGGGCAAGAGGTCTTTCTCTGGGTCTCGAAAGGCCATCTGACCCCCGAAGGATCCAGGAAGCTACAGGGCATGAGGCTTATGCCCCCTTAAACCTGGACCACACTTTAGGTAACCAAGACCCCAGAAGTCCCTGCAAAATGGCCTGAGCCTACTTTGAAGGCAGATACAAACATCTTTCCTTTGTCCATCTTTTCGCCAGGCCTGAGGGGAAACAAAATGCAAGTTGGTTTTGGGGCTGGAAGGGGCCCTGGTGGGAGGTTCACTGTATTGCATTGCCTGGGGCACCTTCTTGTGCATTTGTTCCTCCTCTCCTAGGAGGAACCAGAGGTGGGCAGAGGCCAAGTAGGAGCTGGTCTGTAGGCTGTGGGCATGGGGTTGTACTAGCACTTGGACCTCTAAGGAATACCACAGTTCTTTCATTTTTATTCCTATTGATACTTGTCAAAAAAGGAAGCTAGAACATTACTAGGTTGGTTATTAGCTTATTTATAACTTTCAGCTGTTTAGATACATGGTACGTAGGCCTCTGCTTGCAGTGTTGCCCTGGGCCCTGCAAATATTAGAGGTGAGTCTCTATACAGGCAAATAAATCTGTCCCCAGTCACTAGAAATGTTAAGTGTTTGTTTCTTCATCCCTATAGAGCTGGATTAATATAGGCCTCCTAATTTACAGGGTGGTTGGAGAAGCAAATGGAATAATGGATGTGACAATGTCTTATAAGCTGTTTGCTGGTCGATAAAATGCAAGGTGCTATTATGAAGAGGCAGGGAACAAATGATAAATAGGAAATTTAAGAAAATTTCATGATTGTAAAATTGTCCTATGTATAGTTGAAGAAAATTATACAGGTCCCCCATCTTGATTTATAATATGAGCTACTCATCAACACTAAATATATATACATACACACACACACACACACACACACACACACGCGTGCATAAACACACACTATATAGTACATATAGTGCTATGTATATATACTATATATATATTATATAGCATATAGTATACTACAAATATAGTATATATGTGTGTGTTTATGTATTTATATATATGAAAAGACTCATTTTAACCTTCTGGGAAATTATAGAATCACTGGGGGAGCTCTCATTTGGAAAATATAAGTTGTCAGGGTAGAGTGACCCTGAACCATTGACATTCAAACCAGAATTTCACCAGGAACAGCAGCATCAGAAATCAGAGGCTGGGAACAGAGCTAATCTGTTCATAGCTTTCTGAAGCACTTGCTCTGTGAAATTGTAATTGTGGCCATTCCACAGGGATTACTGAGCCCACCAAAAAAGAAAACGCCTTTACAAAGGCGAATAACAGGAGTACAATATTTTCATTGATGGAAGTCTGCCCCCAAAACAAATGCTGTTCCTCAGGACCTATAGCTAACAAATCTGTCTGGACAAATGGAATGTGAATTCTGGCCAAAAGAATTTTGAGTGTATTTATGGTACTTTTCTGTTTTATATTTTGGTGGTTGACTCATTTTATTCCCATCCAACATTATTAAATTAATTGCTTTCTAATTGACTCTTCAAGAGTGAGTTTCCATTTGCATTCAGAAATAAATGTTCAACTTGTTCTAAGTGAAAGCTCAGTTTTTCCTGGGTCAGTCTGACTCACAATATGATGTGGAGAGAGAACAGATTGCTTTTGAACAGAGGCATAGCTGGATCTAGGAATTGTACCTCCCTCTTTCTTGCCAGCGACACCCCATGTAGTACTCTAGGCTAGTGGAAAGTATCTTGCAGACCATGGTGGTATGCCTTGTTCAGTTTTGAGTGGCTGATGACCATGGACTTGGGAATCTAACAGACTCGAGCTTGTGGTCACGGGCAAACTATTTAATCCTTCGGAGTCTCCTTTTCCTCATCTATGAATGGAGATCTCTCTCTCTCTCTCTAATCTAATCTGCTGTGGGGATCAGCAGTAATGTAAAGGTTTGGACTTTGGATCCATAATTGGAGTTACAATGGTTATTTCCCTTCTTAGAGCGGAGCTATTCAAAGTGTGGTCTGTATGCTGGCCGTCAACCTGTGAACTGCTTGATGGTATTTTGTCATGACATAAAGATTGCACCAGAATATAAACCCACTATATCACTAAACACACTGTTTAGTTCAGTTGACATTCATTTTTCACAGCATGACTTCTTTAATGAAGGAAGCAGGGCACTGATCATTGTAGTGCAAGTTTCTTATGTCACTGTGAGGTGGCATTTTGAGAAGCATGCTTACAGCACATGGATGATAAAGCAGTGGTGAGGGCACTGGACTAGGAGCCACTGGCTAGCATGTGCCTTTAAGTAATTCATTTAACTTCTCCAGTTGAGTTGCCATATCTTAAAAATATGAATGGCTTTTAAGGAATAGAGTCAGTGATATTGTAACAGCATCGTATGGTGACAGATGGTAGCTTCACTTGCGGTGAACATTGCCTAGTGTATAGAGAAGTTGAATCACTATGTTGTACACCTGAAATTAATGTAACACGGTGTGTCAATTATGCTCAAATAAAACATTTTTATTTGACTTTATTCTATTTTTAATTTAAATCCAAGTTAGTTAACATATGGTGTAATAATAATTTCAGGAATAGAATTTAGTGATTCATCACTTACATGTAACACTCAGTGCTCATCCCAACAAGTGTCCTCCTCAGTGCCCCTTGCCCATTTACCCATCCCCCTACCCACCTCCTCTCCAGCAACCTTCAGTTTGTACTCTGTATTTAAGAGTCTCTTATGATTTGTTTCCCTCTCTGTTTTTATATTATTTTTGCTTCCCTTCCCTTATGTTCATCTGTTTTGTATCTTAAATTCCACATAGGAGTGAAATCATATGGTATTTATCTTTCTCTAACTTATTTCACTTAGTATAATACACTCTTGTTCCATCCACGTTGTTACAAATGGCAAGTTTTCATTCTTTTTGATTGCCGAGTAATATTCCATTGTATATATAACACATCTTCTTTATCCATTCATCAGTTGGTGGGCATTTGGGCTCTTTCCTTACTTTGGCTATTGTCAATAGTGCTACTATAAACGTTGGGGTTCATGTGCCCCTTCGAATCAGCACTCGTGTATCCTTTGGATAAATAGCTAGTAGTGCAATTGCTGGGTCATAGGGTACTTCTATTTTTAATTTTTTGAGGAACCTCCATACTGTTTTCCAGAGTGGCTGCACCAGTTTCCATTCCTACCTCCAGTGCAAAAGCGTTCCTCTTTCTCCGTAACCTCACCAATATCTGTTGTTGCTTGAGTTGTTAATGTTAGCCATTCTGACAGGTGTCAGAGGTGGAATCTCATTGTGGTTTTGATTTGCCACATCAGCCCTGATGCTGAGTGATGTTGAGCATTTTTTTCATGTGTCTTTTAGCCATATGGATGTCTTCTCTGGAAAAGTGTCTATTCATGTTTTTTGCTCATTTTTTGGGTGTTGTTTTTTTTGGATGTTGCGTTTGATAAGTTCTTTATAGATTTTGGATACTAACCCTTTATCTGATATGTCGTTTGCAAATATCTTCTCCCATTCCATCTGTTGCCTTTTAGTTTTACTGACTGTTTCCTTTGCTATGCAGAAGATTTTTTTTATCTTGATGAGGTCCCAATAGTTCATTTTTCTCTTATTTCCCTTGCCTCTGAAGACATGTCAAGTAAGAAGTTGCTGCGGCCAAGGTCAAAGAAGTTTTTGCTTGTTTTCTCCTGTAGGATTTTAATGGCTTTCTGTCTTACATTTAGGTCTTTCATCCATTTTGAGTTTATTTTTGTGTATGGTGTAAGAAAGTGGTCCAGGTTCATTCTTCTGCATGTCATTGTCCAGTTTTTCCAACACCATTTGCTGAAGAAACTGTCTTTTTTTCCATTAGATATTCTTTCCTGCTTTGTCAAAGATTAGTTGGCCATACATTTGTAGGTCCATTTCTGGGTTCTTTATTCTGTTCCACTGATCTGAGTGTCTGTTTTTGTGCCGTAACATACTGTCTTGATGATTACAACTTTGTAATACAGCATGAAGTCTGGAACTATGATGCCTCCACCTTTGGTTTTCTTTTTCTAATTTATTTTTAAGGTTTATTTATTTTTGAAAGAGAGGGTGGGGAGGAGCAGAGAGAGAGAGAGAGAGAGACGCAGAATCTGAATCAGGCTCCAGGCTCCAGGCTTCAACCTATCAGCACAGAGCCTGACATAGGGCTCAAACTCACAAACAGTGAGGTCATGACCTGAGCCTAAGTCAGACACTTAACTGACTAAGCCACCCAGGTGCCCCAGTTTTCTTTTTCAGCATTGCTTTGGCTATTTGGGTCTTTTCTGGTTCCATACAAATTTTAGGATTATTTATTCTAGCTCTGTGAAGAATCCTGGTGTTATTTTGAGAGGGATTGCATTGCATATGTAGATTGCTTTGGGTAGCATTGACATTTTAACAATATTTGTTCTTCCAATCCATGGGCATGGAATGCTTTTCCATTTTTTGTGTCTTCTGCAATCTTTTTAATGTGTTTTATAATGTTCAGTGTGTAGATTTTTCACCTCTTTGGTTAGGTTTATTCCTAAGTATTTTATGGGTTTTGGTGCAATTGTACATGGGACCGATTCCTTGATTTCTCTTTCTGCTGCTTCATTATTGGTGTATAGAAATGCAACTGATTTCTATACATTGATTTAATATCCTGCAACTTTGCTGAATTCATGGATCAGTTCTCACAGTTTTTTGGTGGAGTCTTTTAGATTTTCCACACAGAGTATCACGTTGTCTGCAAAGAGTGTAAGTTTGACTTCCTCCTTGCCGATGTGGGTGCCTTTTATTTCTTTGTGTTGTCTGATTGCTGAGGCTCATATAAAAAAAATTTTTAAATCAATTGCTTTGAGGCTCAGATAAAAGCATGAAAGCACTTGAAAATTTTAACTTTAGCTGTTTTTCTAATTGCCTTTGATACATTTTAGTTCTAATTATGCAAAGTCTTAGAAGTCTGATACAATGGATTAGTATTCAGAGGTCCCAATTCTCATTCTACATGAGCAAGGTACTTAACCTTCTGAATCAAAAATTCTCAGTCTGTAAAATTGGGCTAATAATATCTGTGTCAGACAGTTAATGTCAGCTTACCTGAGATAATGTCTGCTAAATAAAATTAATCATAAACTGTAAAGCACAATTTAAATGTTAGTTCTTTTTCCATTAATATGCCAAGAAAGGCAGGGCAGTAGAGTGTGTTGGAAATATATGGCATTCTTGCCACCATGCCCGTCCCCAGCAGACCTTGCTAATTCTTCCTGGCTCCTTTCCCCACCAAGCCACGATGTGGTCTCAGGACCTTTCTCTCACAGTTCTCTGGGCAAACACTACTAATTGATCAAAGCTGGTACTCAGGGTGGAGTATAGTGTGGCAAAAATAGGGACTCTGAATCAGAGCTGCTTATTTGAGGAAAGTTATCTGGGTGAACTTAAGTTTTCTCATCTATAAAATACAACTGTAAAACTGATCTCATTGAGCTGTAATGTGGATTCACTTAAATCACAAAGAGCATATGGTGGATACTCGGTAAACCTTAGTTTCTTTCCTTTAAATGTCATCTCCCTTTCAAAAATGTCAAACCTTACTAGGTGGTATCACTGATTTGATTCTGTCAAGTGGAAGATGACTCATGGATAAAATTTTTCAGAGTGTAATGCCCAAATAACCCACAGGATTGAGGATAAAATTGTGTAAAACCCATCAGAGTGCTTATGTCATAAGAAAACTTTTTAAAACATCCTAACCCCAAACGACTGCAAAGTTCTTCTTATTTGTTTCATTTCTTTATTTTTTAGGGTGAAAATGGAGAATGTGGAAAACCAGGAATAAAAGGTGACAAAGTAAGGAACATGTTTTTAAAATGCTAACAGCTGGGATCCCTTTGGGCTGAGTTTCCCTAAGAGGAAATTCCTGGGATGCATTACCTTGCTCTCACTCCTGGAGTTGGAAAGCTACTGGCTCAATTTTCACGTCTGTAAAACATGAAGCAGAAAACAAAACTATACCTAACTTTACTTAATGGAGCCTCCACATACCTTTCATATGGATCTTTAAGACGGTGCTTTGTGACTCCCTAACCTTTGAGGCTAGGCCTATGGAATTTTATGGCAAAAAAGGATAATTTAACCAGTAAAGTCAGTTCAAGCTCCAGTTGGGTCTTTGCATCTGGAATTGTTTTCCAGATATAAACACTGACAACAAGCACTTTCCAAAATAGAGTGAAGAACTTTATGGAATAAGTTAATGAAATAGTTATAAATAATGTGGGAGAACTAGGCATAGATAGGGGATTGAAATTTTGAAACTGCAGTACGCCACAGGCAATTGGGTGGGTATTAACCTTTCGTTAAAAAATAAATATGAATAAAGTATTTAAAATGGAGACAATATTAAATGGGTCAGAAATATACAGACAGTACATTTGAAACTTAATGACAAAGCATCCAAAAATGTACAGAGTAAAAATAGTTTTCATTATAGTGAAGAACTATTAACAGCATGCTACCAAGATACTCAACTCATTCAATATCTGTATTTTAATTATGGGAGAGAGTCAAGGAGAAAAAATGAGGCAGAAGGTGAAAAGCAGAGAATAAGATGATGACACTGGCCTATGTAACTAAGCACTTTAAATAGCTTGAGACTTTTGTGAAAGCTTTTAAAGTACTGTAGAGTTAAAGGCCAGGTGGATCTGAAAAAAAAATGTAGGCTTGATAATTATCTCTGGGCAAAATGAAAACTGTAGTAATGAATGGATTCTGCCTGGAGGGTAATTGAAAATGGGAGGTGGACACAGACTTGAAAATACAGAAGGGGCAGAGAAGAACAAAAATGAAAGTTAAACAGTAACTGTTGAAAACTGTTTGAAATGAGAACGGTTGATAAAGAGCTAATCATCATACTTCATTGACTAAGATGCCAGGGGTTGTGAAATGCCCTATTCTGTGCCAAAAAGAAAGAAAAAGTGCTGCCAATTACAAACAGAAGATGCAATTGATTATAAGACGTATCTTGATATTAGAGATGTAAAGATCTGAAAAAAAAATGCATGTCTAGAGTCAATGAAATACAGCGTCCTTGACATGAAGAGTTCATATAAGTTCTTAAGTCAGACTATAAAGAACATGAAGAGACACGAGAGAGGAACTATAAATGGGTAATAAGTGAAAAAAACCCAATACATCAGCGATCAAAGAAGTGAAATTAACACATTAAAATATTATTTCACTTATCAAATTAGCAAACACTGGGATAATATACAATACTCAGCATTGATGGCGGTGTCTGTTAAGGTGGAGATGCACTTTCTCTACTCAGGTAGTAAGAATGGAAATCTGAGCAAACTATGGAGGGAAGCTTTGCTTTTTCTTTCCATGTATTGGTGTGAGACACAAAAGAGAGCGAGAGAGCCTTGAATGTGTTCATCATCTCTGTGTCTGTCATCCTCTTCCAGGACATTACCTTCAGGAATCTTTCAGAAGTTGGACATGACTTATAAACAAAGATATTCATTATAATATTATTTAAAATAATAATCATCAGAAACAATTTAAATGCCAAAACTAGGGAAATAAGTAAATTATAATAGATACATATTCTTGAATATTTTTTCATTTACTAAGAGTTTTTAATTACATGGAAAAATATTTTTGGTACAATGGAAGACCAAATAAGTAGGACACAAGATTGTATACACACTTGAATCAATTATTTGAAGAAAAATATTCTATATGCCTAAAATGTTAATAGCAGTTGCTTCTGTGTGATTTTTTTCTGTTTCTTTACTTTTTTCCTTTAATTGCCAAGGTGTGTCTATTGTGAACAGGTTATATTTTGCTAAGCAGAAAAATGAAAATCTGAGAAAAGAGAGACTAGACTATACTATATTCTCATAAAAATAAATTTCAAAGGGTTTCCTAGTTATGGAACATATTGAAATATCTTCTATTAGAGAGTATTGAGTATAAACAGTGTTTTGTCAAGTTGCATGTCTTGAAGATGGGCAAAAGAGTGATCTAGACATTGTGGAAACTCACCAAATTGTTAATTTAACTGATTTTGCCTTGTTGGAAAGAAACAATATTCCACCAACTGTACTTTTTCTAAGGAATTGTAAGGAATAAATTGTTTGCTCTGACCAAAATTTCAATATACAGGTGAAGGACTTACATCTAAAACTGTTTTCGTGGAGTTTACTGAAGGAAAATCTGACCTCAAATTGGCTTATTATTTTGGATCATTTTGTTGACAATGTATCAGTTTGCTTTGCTGTTTGGATAAAGTGGGAAGATTGGCCATCACTGAGAACACATTCTTTTCTCCTCTACCTAAAATAAAATCATTGCATTTTGAAGATGGATACTTAGAGCAACTTACCATTAATTTTATTCCACAGGGATCCTTAGGGCCGTATGGACCAAAGGGACCCAGAGGACTTCAGGTAAGGAGGCTAAACCAAATCTACATCTGAATTAGAATCACCTAGGAAGCTTTAAAAATCTGTTTGCCCATTTGCTCCCTCTGCCAATTCAATTAGAATGTCTAGGGATTGGAGCCAGGCATCAGTAGTTTTAAAGATCTCCAGGTGATTTCAATGTGCAACAAAGTTTGGAAATCACTGCCCTAATGTTTTGAATGACTAATTCAGGCTCCCCAAAGATAGGTACCAGCAGGTGAGTTTACTTAGTAGAGGGATAGAAGTTTAAAAATTCGAGTCTAGGAAGATGAGTGAAGTCAAAGCAGTTAAAAGAAGGATGTAACTATTTTTGCTTTGCTAGTATAATATAGTTGGAAGAACTATGCTTTTTATCTAATTACACTATGTGTAATTTAGATACAGTACTTAATATTCAAAAACATGGAATGCTCATTATAAGTACTTAATGTTCAATAGCATGGAAAAGATTCTGAAGGCATTTATTTAAGTTAGACATATTCCATGGATTTCAGAAAATAATTTAGATCAGTTTTTTCCCAGTCTGGGGACTTGCCCAGTCTAAAGTTTTCGTTGGGGGGGAGGATGTATGTATATGAAGAGTTCATTTATGTATTTCAAAAAGTCTACTGAAAATTGTAACTTGGCCCAAGATTTCCCAGACAGCATCTAATTAACCATCAACCCCTTTGCTCTGGCCTGGAATTGTGTCAGCACAGGGCAGTAACTCTGGTTATCACAGGGTCATTGGAAGCTCCAACTTCCAGTTATAAATGCCTTAGCTATTTAAAAAAGTTGCTCATTCAAAATTCTTTAAGAAGGGTGTTCAGCACAGGGATAAGGTTGGAAACAGGCTTAGAAAGCAAACACCTCATTAATAAATGTTTGTTCTCAGCTTAAGTATACTATTTTAGAAGCTGCCTATTTGACAGGAGGAATTTTATCTCATTCCATTTCTCAGTCACATTTAACCCTAACTTAACTCTGAGATATTTAATCAGACTTCTAAATTCAGGATCTCTAGGGACCTTAATGAATAATTCCTTCTTGGTTGGCCTTTTATATATAGAACTAATTGTTGGTTTTCACCTCGGAGCAGGGCATTAGTGGACCTCCAGGGGATCCAGGCCCGAAGGGATTTCAAGGCAATAAGGTAATCATACCCTTTGAGTAAAGACAGGCAGAGTGCCTTTCCCCCGGTGAGCTATAGTAATTTATGTTTTTATTAAGCAGAAGTCAATGGACTCCTTGAGGATGTATCTTTGGCAATACATAATAACCTGCAGGTATATACACAGAATCATGTTCAAGTACATGCAGGAAGTCAGTGGCATGACTTTATCATTTATTATTATGTTATTCAGAGGGGCATTATTAAATACAAGCCATTATTCAAAATCTTTGCAGTATTTCCATCTTTCTCCTGCCCTATAGTCATTTTATGGTTCACTAGAAACTGAGAAGTAGTAACAAATAACCAATTCAAATCATTCTATTTCCCCATACATGATGTCAACTCAATATATAATTTATAAGAGTAGGAAATTTGTGACTGTCATGCCAACAAAGATTGAGCTTTTAAAAATTATTACAGGGGTGTAATCTCAACCGTCAGTACCATGCTTGTAATGGCATTCCACGGATCAGCAAGACAGATGGGGAGGGATCGAATAAGAGCCAAATAGAACCAAAAGATGCTGCGGCTGGGATCTTTAAAAGACCTTGATACAAGGCTCTGTTTTGCAATGAAAGTGGCCATTAATTTGCTGAATACAAGCTTTTTAGTACCTTTTAAACTTCTCAATGCTTAGTAAATTTCATGGATATAGTAAATATCCAATAAATAGTGTCAGTGACTAGAGATCTGTGGAATTCGTGGCAGTAATAACAGCAGAAGGTGCCATCCTCAATGGACCCTAGATAAAGCCAATCTTTTAAGGGTACTATCAAATTTAAGCTGTGGGGAGCAGCTGGGATACTTGAGTGTTCTTTTTCCAGAGAGAGGAAAGAGAGTGACAAGTATAGTATTTTTAATGAGATAACAACAATGTGTGATTTCCCAGGCCACTTTTAATTGGCAAATTAAAATAGAATGAGTTTCTCAGCAGGAGTGTGCTTAAGCTTCATCTGGGGAAACTGCCTTTTCCAGTCCTTGCCTATGATTAATTCTCTCTGGGGAAAAGAAATGTATCTCTTGAATACTGAGTAGAAGTTTTTATAAAATTGCTTTGGCAGTAGATAAAATCCTGCAGCAAGAATAAAAAACATTTTGACAGTCGGCACTTATTTCTAGGATTCTTTGGTTACCTAAGATGATCATTTTCATGCTTGGGAAAAAGAGGCTTCAAATCAGGTATCAGTGCTGGAGTCTGCAACAGTGATAGAATTACAGAATGTTTGAGCCACCAGGTACATTAGGAGATCATACTAGCCCAAAGTTTTCATTCTGGAAAATGAGAAGTGAAGTCCAGATATCAAATGGCTTGCCTGAGGCAGAGACACAGCCAGACTCATCAGCTCTGGGGAGTGCCCATGCAGGACTGAGGACAGTGCATGTAGTTTTGGGAGATGCTTAGTGGCAGTCCCTAAAAAGGTGTCATCATTTGCTCACTTACTTCTCTTTATGTCTCATAAATTACGATTTCAGTTTTTGTTTTAACATAAATTTATTGAAACAGAATATAACTTTTAATTTCACCAGTGCATTAATTCTCATAAAGAATAAATACAGTTGAGTGTTTAGGGGAGCTTGTAATGCTCTGATGTAATAACACTTCATGCTTGACTTTCTCATCATCATAAAAGGAGTAGTTTTTCCAAAAGTATTTGAGGACTTCATGAGTTTTCCAAGGTCCTCTCTTTAAAACATTTTTTTTAATTGTGGTAAAGGATACGTGACATAAAATTACCACTGGGATTTAGTCACAAAATTCACTGCCAGGTGAATACATGAAGTTCATTGCCAATTGAAAAGATGTCAATTTCTAGAGAATGTTCTGGATTGCTAGGGGCAAGTGAGGTAGTAGTGAGTTTTTCTTTTTCCTTGTGGTTTATGGTCACAAATTTAGTGGTCTCTTAACTCTTAAGAGTCTCTTAACTCTTTCTTCAAGACTATTACTAATTTCTACTTCTCTTTGGATCTGTCAATAGAGATGCATGTTGCATTGATCATTAAATTTTTAAAAATTTTATACATTTATTTGTGTATTATCTTAAAAGTCAGGTTTCAGGGAATAATTTCGTCTTGTGTCTCAAAATGTACTTCTAAATCTTAAAGACTTAATATACTATATTTTCCTCAATCTGGAAATAATGTTATGTTTATAATGACACTTCTTTTCATCTATTACCATTTTATCACAAAATGTTTTTAAGAAATTGCTATTGCAATTTGTGCAGAAAAATTCTAAAATCCAGTAATTCTGTATTTTCTAATGGGCACTGGGAGGATTATTTATTTTGAAACTTCTATAATAATCAATAACAGGGGTGCCTGGGTGGCTCAGTTGATTGAGCGTCTGACTTCAGCTCAGGTCATGATCTCGTGGTCCGTGAGTTTGAGCCCCGTGTTGGGCTCTGTGTTGACAGCTCAGAGCCTGGAGCCTACTTCAGATTTTGTGTCTCCCTTGCTCTCTGCCCCTCTCCCACTTGTGCTCTCTCTCTCAAAAATAAACAAACGTTTAAAAAAAATAATCAATAACACTTAGTGTATATTTACTACATACAGATATATAGTTCTTTATTTATTTTGAGAGAGAGAGAACACGTGTGGGCGTGTGGGAGGGGGAGAGAGAGAGAGAGAGAGAGAGAGAGAGAGAGAGAGAGAGAGAGAGAATACCAAGCAGGATCCACACTGTGAGTACAGAGCCCAGTGTGGGAGTTGAACTCATGAACTGTGAGATCATGACCTGAGCCAAAGCCAAGAGTTGGACACTTAACTGACTGAGCCACCAGCCACCCCAACAGATATATAGTTCTAATTATTCATGTAACATAATACCACCCTTTGAGGCATGATCTAGTCTTACCCCATGGTATAGATTAGGCTATTCAGGCACAGAGAGTTTAGTAATGGGTCCACATCTACATAGTTAATAAGGGACAGAGCCAGGATTCAAACCCAGCCAGTATGCTCTGAACCAACATATTGTATTTGTCTCCTTAGGAACATTGCTGAATTTCCTCAATAGTTGACCTGAAATAAATGCATTTGTTTGGACAGTATGGAAATTGCATCTGTCCCTCTTCTCATGTACTCTGGCTGGAAACACCAGTCTGTTTGTTGAGAGCTGTATTTCTATTTGATTATAATGTTCATCTGAAAGTACAGGAAGAGAAGGAAGGTAATCACATGGGAAAAAGAAACCAGGGATGTGCATTTTCAAATATTTTGTCTCTTAGGGGACCTTAAAATAAAAACCCTCAGACTTGTAACATTTGCAAAGATTACATATGAATTTCTAGATGGGGCCTCTATATATCTTTGAATTTATGAATGGTCTCTGTCATGAGCTATAGTCCCATTTTATTGCTCTAGTAGTTGATGTTCTTCATCAAGTGGTTTGCGGAAAGGTGGTCAAAGAACAGAAGGAAAAAATAGCATGTGATAAATCAAGGAAAAACGTGATTCTGGCCCAGTTTCATGAATCATTTCTGTCATTAATATTTCCACATGTAAAGTAGCTCCTATTCTTGTTGCTTTGAAACAAAACAGATGTTTCTCAGAATGAAGCTGTGGCTCTGAGGCCACCTCAGCCTCCCCCATATATGGAGGTCATGCAATGGCATTCAGAAGAACAACATCCTGTCAGTCTCCAAAATCAGTATTATAATCACACAAGCGCCTGAGAAGCCTTATCCCTAGGACCAAATGGAAAATGCTATTTTCTGGAGAGAGCTATGCTCCGGAGAGAGCGCTGTGCTTTTTCTGAGTAAAAATTGAGTACCTAAGAGCCCTACACCAACATCAAATGGCTATTGTGATGGCTTAGATTGCAATCCCTTCTGTCCATAGAATGGGCCCTCTAATAACTAGAAAAAAAATGGCTCAAGATTGGCAGGCCTTTCAATTCACAGAGAACAAATTACAAAATCAGTTTTATATAAATAAACACAGTAGAATGCTGGGTGTGTCAAACCCACATTAGGTAATTTTTGCCATTTCTTGATGTCTTTCTGATGTTATTTTTGAAGGGTATTTCCTTCTCAAGTTTCATGTATATTGGCTCTTTCCAAGACCCTCTTTGTGCTCCTGGGAGGAATGACTGCCCACTGTGGCATGAACAGAAAATAGCTTGTGACAAGCTGACATATCCTAGTCCTAGAGCTTCAGTGCTAAGGCCAAAAGAGCACTAGGAAATATCCCTGATGTACTTTCCCACGTCAAAGTACCACACATTAATCCTCAAACAATGAAAAATACCATGAGATTATATTATATACTAATTTATCTTAATGGATGAATTATCTCCCTTCTCTTAACCTCTTCCATTGTTTTACTCTAGGACATTCATCTATTTCCTGCAGGGTTTTTCTCCACTAAGATTTTTCCTCTTGTGCTACACTCAAGTGTGGGAAACACAAAGTCCTTTTATATACGAGACTTTGTCTTAACCCACTTTTACTTCTGAGATGTTATGAAAACCCACAGAGAAATAGCACCAGTCTTTTCCAGTTTAATAAATAGATATGGGGAGGGTAAATAATCCCCAGTGAATCAAACATTCATCCATCCATTCAAAATAAACAAAGAAGCTCATATCAACGAATAAAGGGAACCTATGTTTCAAGAGGACTGAGGGCAGATCAAACACTTAGATCATTCCATGATTCTGCACCAGACCATGATTCTTGGACACCCTTCTCTTCCTTATCCAACTCTGTTAAGGTTTCACCTCATTTTTTTTGACGCTTCCAAGGACAGTGCATGTTTTTCAAGTAGCTGGTAATCTTTTGAAGTAAATAAGAGTCAAATGTACAAATCCTAAAATTGAAACTGTAAACCTAGTAAACATCTTTACACAACATCCTGTTTTCCTCAAAATGCTCAATGAAAAGAAGTCGATTTAATTTTTTTTAATTTTTCAAATTAGTTTTTAAAGTTTATTTACTTGAGAGAAAGAGAGAGAGAGAGAGAGAGAGAGAGCAAGTGGGGCAGGGGCAGAGAGAGAGAGGGAGAGGGAGAGAAACCCAAGTAGGCACCACTCTGTCAGTGAAGAGCCTGGCATGGACTCGAACCCATGAACCGTGAGATCATGACCTGAGCCTAAACCAAGAGTCAGGCATTTAACTGACTGAGCCACTCAGGAGCCCCCAAAAGGAGTTCAATTTTGAAAAGAGGGCTGGATGTCAACCTTTGCAATAGCTACCAGGAATGTACATGCAGATATTTTTGGTAGCTAGTAGTTCCTTTTAGCTTCCATGCATTATACCTTTAAACATTGCTAGACTTCTTTCAAATATGAACCACTGGCAGGAGAATTAGACAAATGTGTGCAGGTCCATCACTTTAAAAAAAAACCCGAAGCAGAAGATGTAGTGACAATGGGTCGGGGGCACCACTATCACATGAAAGAAAAAGTTATATGTAACAAAGAAGTATTTGTTAAATGAATGGATGAATGAGTATTTAAATGGAATGAGTTGTCAACAGTATTAAACTGCAGACAAGTGAAACAGGCAGGAGCCCAACAGAGTTATTTAGTTTGTCAACTTTGAGGTTTTTGGAAATCTTTAAGGGAGCAGTTTCAATAGAGATATTGGGGAGGTGACAAAGGAGAAGAGTACAATAGCCAGGAATTCTGACCATTCTTCCAAGATATTGGGATAATAAAGGGAAACAGAACAGTGTTGACATAACCCATGAAAAGCTTCTTGTGTGTTAAATAATCTAATGTGTTCGTATACTTCCACTTTTTTCTAAGAGAGGCAAGAAGACTCGGAACTTAAATTTTTTTTTCAGTTTCAAATATACAACTTAAAGTCTCATGTTTTCTATAACTATTTTTGCAGGAACCGAAATATAATTAATGAAGATTTAGTAGATTTAAAAATACTTTCTTGTTTTGTTCATTATTTAAATATTTTACTCAACTCAACGTTAGCTTTGTAGGTCAACCTACTAAATGTAACTAATATTTCACTTATGGTTTGGGAGTAGTTCAACACCACAGGTATGAACAACTATGAAGAATTTTAGACTTCTTCCTCCAACAAGCATTTATGTAGTTTTTATTTCAGCTCTCACACAATTTAAAAACCTAACAAAATCTTCTGACATCATGATGTTGCTTTCATCTGTAAAAATCATGATTTAAAATAGGATATAATTCCTTAAAACTTTATAGGACGTAAACCAGGTGAAACATACATAGACATCAACAATCCTGGTATGGAGTAATTACTCAAACAGAAAAGTTTTTTAAGTTCATGGCTCTTTTAACGGAATGACTATATTTTTTGCTTCATGTAAAGCATTTTAAGTCAGGGTACTTGAACATGTCAGCTTTCCCAATTGTCCAAAACCAATAATGGGCCTTCTCGTTCTCCTGGAAAGCTAACAACTTTTATTATTAATTTTTAAAAATATTTATTTATTTTTGAGAGAGAGAGAGACAGAGTGTGAGAGAATGAGGGTTGGAGAGAGAGGGAGACACAGAATCCAAAGCAGACTCCAGTCTCTGAGCTGTCAGGACAGAGCCTGACACAGGGCTCAAACTCACAAACCAAGAGATCATGACCTGAGCTGAAGTCAGACGCTCAACGGATTGAGCCACCCAGGTGCCCCTGGCAGGCTAACAACTTTGAACAAGGTTGTGATGCTTGCAAAGCACTGTAAAGGGAAGAATCCCTTTACAATTGTAAGTAAAAATATCTGTTTAATGAAGAATTGGAACCAACCTGCCAAACTATGTGAATATTTTTTCTTCAGAGGGGTCAAAGTTTAAATGCTATTTCTATCCTGGGCCTAATTAAAGGGAAAAAAATCATTAGTAATCCAGCAGTTGTTGTTGCGAAAAGGGCTTTGACCTACATGCACATCTGCCCACCAGGAGTCTAAATGAGCTTATTAACTCATTTGACATGAGACAGCTGATAGTGACAACTTGAAGAGGCTGCCAGAACATGTGGGATGTCAGCCAATGGCTTCAAGGCAGATGATTTTCATTCCCAAATCTCTGATGCATACGGTTCTCAGCAGGAGGGGTATACTGTGTGTGTGTGTGTGTGTGTGTGTGTGTGTGTGTGTGCACGCGCGCGTGTGCATGTGCATGCATGTGCACAGAAACTGTCAAGGTAAAGACTCTGATGGATCAAGAAACCCAAACCCAAAATGCTGCCAATATAAAGGTGCTGAGTCTAACCCACAATTCCCAGGCAAGCTGGGCACTAATGTGGAACAGCATCAGGTACTGCAGTGTCTTCTGAGGGATGTCAGAATCTAAAAAACAATCACACGAATGTCCCGAATCCAAGAAAGTTGCAATAGCTTTGCAACAGGGAGTATGAAGTTTATTCCAAGGGTAAGCCTTTTTTATTGTGATAAAATACGCATAATATTTATCATTTTAACCATCTGTGAGTGTACAATTCGGCGGTACTAAATACATTCACAATGTTGTGTAATCATCACCACCACCCATGCCCAAAGCTTTTTCATCATCCTAACACAAACTTTGTACCTTTCAAATAATAACTCTCCTCATTTCTCCTGCGCCTAGTCTCCAAACTTACACTTACTCCAAGTGTAAGTTTTTAAAGAAACATATCATATGATCATATGAACCCATCTTCTCTAATAAACTAATGTCCTTGTTCTCAGATTCATGGGTAGAGATCACAGTGAATATTTTCCAGTGAGTCATTTTGTGTTGGGAGAGTCCAAGGAGTGTCCACCAGAGCTGGGATTCTTTAAAGCTATCCTGATGGGCCACTGAGCAGACTTTCCTCTTAGGGACAATGATACACAATTCTTTATATTTTATTATATATGATGAAGTATGACTTTCCTATTAGATTGAATCATATGAATGTCATTTTTGTAGGTCAACCATGGTTGAATATTATCAATTTCATGCGGTTTAACCTAACAGCAATCAAGAAAATGAGTTGAATTACTAAAATCTGGTACAGTTTTCATTACATTTTCACCACTTTTTTGTTATTATGGGTTTTGTTTTCTTTTTTTGAAAGGCATGAATAAGTGGAATATGTGGACTGTGGTCTTTTCTCTTATCCAACTAGATGATATTCAAAAAAGATTGCAGTTGGAGATTTCAAATAATCATGGTTTCTAACTCAGTGCAGTTGGTTAATAACTGATTTATATGTAGACCTACACTGTGTGATTACACGACTACCAATTATAATTTATGTTACCTTTACCACTCACTTAGTGACAACACTGACCCAGGTAGACTTAAATGCCTGAAATGAAATGTGAATTGGCTTGTAAAAGTATATTTTCTCTTGGTTTGCATTTTATTTTAGAGATCCTCTGTCTTCATATGATGGATCTTCCACAATGCGTAGACTGTAGCTATCTGACTTTTGTGTTTTTCATCCTGTAACAAAGATATGAATTTAGTCTGCAACCAAGTGATTTTTGAAATAATTCAAGAAAAGAATCGAAAAGTCTCAAGAGGCAGTCTTGCACTGGCTCTAAAACCAGACTTCTGGGGTTCAAACAAAGCCCTATTTTGTATTAGCTCCATTATTTTGGCAAGTACTTATCCTCCCCATGCCTCAGTTTTCTCATTCATGTCATGCGTTAATAATAGCACCTACCTCTAAAGAGTCGTTTTAAAGACTATATGATTTAATCATAGTAAGTGCCATATGTGTTGACAATAATTAAGCAGTTAAGTATTTTAACAACTCTCTCTTATTAATGTAGAACAAGTCTAGCCTAAAATGTTTTCTAAAAATAAGCCACTTATAACACTTCTCTGAAATAAGAGAAATTAGGTATTAAAAATAGAGCTTGAGTTAGCAAGTATTTGATAAATGTTAGTTTTCTGCCTCCTAACACCTGCTTTTCTTTCTTTCTCTCCCAAAAAGGACCTTTTTTTGCTTTTCTCCCAAATCTTTGTATGCAGTCATCACTGTGCTGAGTTTCAGATAAGACTGTATCTTGGCTGTATTTGAACCATTCTGCATCATTTTCCTCCATTAGGAAAGTATGAGAATATTTGTCATAAGACTTAAAATATTAAAGTTGGTGCTACACATATTTGGGAAATGATAAAAAAAGAAGTTGCTAAAATGTTGTTCTCATGTTAAGATCCTAAAGTATGATTAAATTGTTCATAACTGAATTATTCAAGAAAAGGTAAATTTCTGTCCCCCCAAAATTCAGAATTTTGAACATTTCATTATTTATTATCTTAGGGCAAGGAAGATGTTGACTCTGGTTAGAACTGGTGCCAGGAATAAGGCATGTTGGGTTTCTTTAGCTGAGCTTCCCATACAGTGTAACCTTTGTCTATTGGGATTTCATTGTGACTTCGACTGAAAAAAAAAAAAGTTTAATTGTGTCTGGGTAAGTTTTCAGGAGAAACTGTGTAATAGGTACTTTAAATCACTTTGTAATTTATGTACAGTTGCTCTTGGTTGAAACCTAAGTAAACCAGAGGGAACCCCAAGGGAGCATTTCTAGATTTCCAGCTTCCCCAGCCCAGACCTGTTTGGTTTCCTGTTTTGATCACCTCCAGCAGCTAGCACAGCACCTGCTTCCAAGTTGCTGCTCAGTAAATGTTTGCTGCATGGATGGTTGAGTGAATGTTATCAATTAGTTAACCATTGACAATGCAAAACTGAGCAAACTCACATGACATCCTCCCCACAGTCTAGGGATAGATGTTAACTGAATGCAACATTATAATTATAATGAATACTCAGAAAAAGAAGAAAATGGTGCAATCAGTGCCGCTAGAATAGGGATTTCACCTGATCAGAGAAGCCTTTTCTGAAGCTGTGCTGCTTAAAATAAGATTTGAAGGATGAATAAGGATTAACTAGGGAAAAAGGGAGGTAAGAACATCCTAGATAGACTGAGTAGCACATGCTAAGATCCCGTGGCAGAAGGGGGCCTGGCAAGAAAGAACAAGGAATGGAACAAAGGCCGATGCTGCCAGGGTGGTGAGTGAAGAAGCAACTAGTTACAGATGGGAATGAAAAGACTGTGGGACACCATGCAGGGGCTCACAAGCCTTGTAAGGAGCTTTGTCTTTCCACTAAGAGCAAAGGGAAAGGCCTTGAATGGTTTCATTCACATTAAAAATCAAAAGATTGGACTGGCAGCAATGGTGGGGGTGGAGGGGAATAAATTAAAATGTGCAACAATGTATGTGTGTAGGGTACTAAAGACTTTGTTGTAATCTGTGCAAGAGGTGAGATTAATTTGAAGTAGACTACAGAGGCATGGTAGGAGATTAAAAATGGTAGATAGATTTGAGAGAGATTTAGAGGGCATATTGAAAAGAGTTGGCAATATATTACACATGGTAGGTAAAAGAGTGAGAGATGTCAAGAATGACTCCTTGTTTGGCTTGACTCATGGAGGGATTGTGGTGCTCTTCCCAGATAGAGAATGCTGAAAGGTGATCAGGTCTGTGAGGAGAAGAGTATGAGTTTGTCTTTGGAAATGATGGGTTTCTTTTGAAATTCTCTTTCCTGACTTCTATCACACTGCGTTTGTGAGTTCCCATTTCTTTTTCTCAAACTGCCTTCCTCAACTCTCCACAAGACATTTCTATGTTCTTCCATTCCCACCCAACTTGTATGTTGGTACTCTCCATGGTTCTGACCTAAGCTTCTGGCCTGCTTAGTCACTAAACCCACCCTGTTCAATACAGTAGTCACATGTGGCCATTGAGCCCTTGAAATATGGCTAGTCTAAATGGAGATGTGGTATAATTGTTAAATATACATAGGATTTCAAAGACATGTATTAAAAATAATAAATAAAATCATTGATAAGGTTATTATGTTGATCACATACTGAAATGATATTTTAGATATATCGAATTAACTAAAATATGTTATTACTTTTTTAAAAAAGTTTATTTATTCATTTATTTTGAGAGAGAGAGAGAGAGCATGTGCATGCATGTGAGTGGGGGAGGGGCAGAGAGAGGGAGAGGGAGGAGAGAATCCTAAGCAGGCTCCATGCCCAGCATGGAGTCTGATGCAGGGTTTGATCTCACGAACCGTGAGATCATGACCTGAGCTGAAATCAAGAGTAGGATGCTTAATTGACTGAGCCACACAGGTGCTGCTGTTATGATTAATTTTTTTTAAGGTGACTACTAGGAAATTTAAAATTACATATGTGAAAAAATAAATAAAATTACATATGGGGCTCATTGTATATTTCTAGTGGATGGCTCTACTCTAGACAGTGACCCTATTGTTGCCTTATTTCTGTCCGTTTGAGCCCACAGAGCTGTTTATTGTCCCCAGAACGTTTCACATCATTTTATGCCTCAAACACTTTCCTTTTCCTTAACTTTTGTTCCTCTTCTTTTATGCCAGATTAGATATGATTCCTACTTTTTTTTGGTTCAGAGAAAATATCTCCTCTACTATTTGAAACTTTTCTCATTCTTTAAGGCAGAATTAAACACTTGTGTCACAGAGTCTATCATCCTCTGTTAATATCTTTATTATAGCTAATTCACACGCTTATATTTTCTTTTATATTCATTTGCCTCTCCAGCCAGATTGTAAGTGTCTGCAAAGTACAGGTGTGATCTGATTTATGTCTATAATTATGTAACTGGGTACTCAGTATGAGGGTGGTACTCAGTGAAAGTCTGATGAATAACAATTGAATCTACACATATTAAATAGTGATCATATAATTAGTTATGACTTAGATGTTTTATAGATAATGTCTTGAATCCTCTCAACAACTCTGCAAGGTAGATATAATTATCCTCATTTTGCATATGGAGATCTTGCAAAAGCTCAAACTGTTAGTAAATTATAGAGCCAGAATTCAACTAGACCGAATGAAAAAAGCCATGTTTTTTTTTCTGTGATTCTATGCATACTGAAAAATTGATTAAAAAGTAGTGATTATAGCCTAAATTATAAAATAGGGAAAAATACCCATTTCCTAAAATTGTTAGAAGATTAAGTGACATAATATATATAAAGTGTCAGGGCAGTGCTTAGAAACGCTAGGTTTTATTAAACATTGGCTTCCTTCGATGTTGAGGCCCATAGCACAGACATCCTTAATTTCTTTTTTTTTTTAATTTTTTTAATGTTTATTTATTTTTGAGAGAGAGAGAGAAAGACAGAGTGCAGGCAGGGGAGGGACAGAAAGAGAGGGAAAGACAGAATCCAAAACAGGCTCCAGGTTCTGAGCCATCAGGTGTGGGGCTCGAGATCGTGACCTGAGCCAAAGTCAGATGCTTAACCAACTGGGCCACCCAGGTGCTCCTAGCATCCTTAATTTCTGAGAAAGACCAAAGTGTTTTACCCAGCCTCCTCTATGCCCCTACACATGCTTACACTCATATGAAAGTCATGTGAAACAGACCACCTCCAGGGCTATCCACTTTAACTCAATCTTCTTTGTATATGCCTCTGATGGTCAAAGAAAGTGAAGTTGAGAAATAACAAGTAGTACTGAGGCCATTCAACCTTTCTCTGTGTATTTGTGCTTATTGGTGAAGGGTGGTAGAAATAATGGCAGAAAAGGAATCAAGCCTGGAGGCTTACCAGGGCTATGTTGCCTTGGTGAATTTCCAGAAAATCATTGTGAGTATTCTCAATGATTCTTCTCTTCCTTTTCTCTTACCCAGCAATGCTATGTTACAATCAGGACCACTTTCTTTACCACCTCAGGAAACTTTGTAGGAAAGGGGAAGGAGAAGTATGAAAGGGATAAACATTAATTGTAGGCCAATGCTGGTCTGCAGGCCTATGTGGAGGTGCTAAGCTCCTGAGAAGTAAATTCACGCAACTGAAATGTGAAGATGTGTTGCTACTGAGCTGTGTTGAGGAAAGGGAAAGAGATTCCTTTATAACCTTCAGATCCCTGTAACTTCCCTAAAAAAAGCAATATAGAGAAATTGCTCAGTTGCTATGGGTACTTGACCAAGGCTAAAGGAAACTCATGGGTTTCAGGGTAAGATAGTTGCTCTCCTATTGATTTTCCTGATACACACATTCAAGTTAACAATGCCCCTAGTTAGAGGAAACCTTCTCACCAACCCGTGCTCTTATTTATTTTAGATCAAACATACAGAAAAGTGATACATAATATATAATATTATATAATTATATATAATATAATATAAATTATATAATATATAATAATATATAACATATAATATAATATAATAGTATATACTATGAATATAATATAATACAGTATAATATAATATAATTAATATAATATAGCATAACATAATATTTAAAAGCCTTTGGATCCATTTTAGAACCAAACAAATACAAATGGGGCAAGGAATGAATAGAAAAAGGGAACTTAAGGCCTTATGTTATTATTATTTTAATGGTGTGTTTTACCTCTTAAACTAGTCCTTTGGGTTTAGGGACTATGTCCTAAATTTTTCTATACTTACTTCATTACTGTCCACATAGTAAATGCTTGCTATTCCTTTGCTGAGTGACGGAAGCTGTCACCCATTCACACGGATTAAGGATGTATGTAGCACAAGAAGTTGTAGGGAAAGATTCTTTGAAATGAAAATTTTGAACCTACATTAGGAAACTGAATATTCTCTAGTACTTAAATCAAACTTTGATATCAAGAAGACAGCTTCAAATCTGGGAGAGCCTTTATGTCTGATATTATACATGGAGAAATTCCAAGGCCAAGAACATGTGAAAAATAAGAATGGCAATTATCTGGCTGCTCCAGAAAATTTAATATGCATAGAAAAATTCGTAAAACTTTGATTTTAAGGGAAAAATGCAAGTTTATTTATCTGCCAGATTGACTTATTACAAGAATGAACTGAAGGAAGATACCTTTAGATACAAGCCACTTAAATGCCAAAGCATCATAAACTCTCACAATCAACTGATTTTGAGACAGGTTTTCTTTGTTATGATTTTGAGCCTGGGCTTATCTTTTGGGGGGCTGATTTGACTCTGATCCTTCTTCCTGTCTCTTCTTTCCCCCCTTTACAATTGATTAAAGCCCATAGACTTCCTTAAAGTAAGGCCTCTACCATATCAATAGAAATTGCTTTAGTCACTAAAGAGTCCCCTTCAAAAATCACAAGCCTCCAGGGAAAATTGAGGCTTTAACATTGGTGAAAATTCTTTTGTTTCCCTCAATCTGGAGAAGGATTGTTTCAACTTCTTGCCCCATTTTACGGTTAATTGATACAAGGTTGAAGAGAAGAGAGAAATCTGTAAGTTGGATGAAATTTTAAATAGCAAGTATTCATTAACTCAAATACAACAGTATTCAGAAACCTTCCTTCCCATAAATTAGAGGTATGTGTGTACATAAAGAACTAGAAGGAAATGCCCCAGAAATTAATAGTAGCTATAGACAGGGACGCCTGGGTGGCACAGTCGGTTAAGTGTCCGACTTCAGCCAGGTCACGATCTCGCGGTCCGTGAGTTCGAGCCCCGCATCAGGCTCTGGGCTGATGGCTCGGAGCCTGGAGCCTGTTTCCAATTCTGTGTCTCCCTCTCTCTCTGCCCCTCCCCCGTTCATGCTCTGTCTCTCTCTGTCCCAAAAATAATAAAAAACGTTGAAAAAAAAATTAAAAAAAAAATAGTAGCTATAGACAGATAAGTTAAAATTTTCTATGTGTGTATGCCTTTCAATATGTGGCAAATTTCCTATAATGAAGGTGTGTTATTTCTGTAAACAGAAACAAATTAAAAAAAGAAATTGTAATCAATAGCCACTTCTAGTAAACAGAAGGTTTGAAGGTGGGTAGCTCAATGAGGTTTTGTTTGATCAAGTTCAATGAGGTTTTCCAGGAGCCAGGCACTTAAAAATGTTTTTCTGCATGGTCCTCTTCAATGGTTGGCATTCAGCCAAGAGATTGGCTGCCTCAAATTTACAAGATACCTATCGCATCTCCAAGTAGGAAAGAAGAGGCAGGGGCAAAATCTTTTCTCTTTGCACCTAATAATGTCACCACATCTCATTGGTTGGTACTGAGCCAAAGAACCAACCAGTGGCAAAGGAACAGGAGATGGTAGATTTGCATTAAACCAATTATTATTCATCCTGTGACCCTGAGTATAAAGAACAGCTTTCCATTGACATGAACAGATCAGAGTTCCAACAGCAGGGAAGGAAAGAGGGCAGGAGATGATCATTGGGTAGGAGACAAACGTGTCTGTTAGAAGCACATAATAAAGACTTGCTGAACAAGTGAGGGCTGCAGTGCAACATGCATCCTGAAAACGTTTGCTTTTGTGGGCCTCTTCTTCCATTTAAAAAAAAAAAAAGCTAAAAATTATACATTACAACTGAATTGGGATAAAGACAAATTTAATCCAGAATGAATTCATTGTCATATATTCATTATTTTTTTAAAATTTGTATTCTGATTTTAAACATTAAAATGGAAACATTTTCATGGACCCTAGACATTGTGACTACTGTGTTCAGTGGTTAATTCAACCCTGAGTCTTTGTTGTCCTTCCAGCTGGATTATAAACACTTTGAGGGCAGTGACTGTGTTCTAGATTTCACTGTTGCCCTCAAAATTCCTACCACAGCACTATGCTCTAAGAGCTGTTCAACAAATACTGTTGAGTTGACCTAACATATAACTGTTTCTTCTTGTAGGGTGAACCAGGTGCCCCTGGTCCTCATGGTCCTCCAGGAGCCCCCGGTATTGGACAGCAAGGAATTAAGGTAAAGATTCTTGTCTTTTTCCCTATTTATGAGTATTAACTTTATTGTTGGGCTGGAGAAGCTATGATTTGAATCCACTCAACCTTACCCTCTAGATACAAAGAGGCTGCCTGCAGAAGGTACTTACAGTCTGGGTTCTTGGACACTGCAGTGCTCCAGGCAGGGGCAGTTACCACAAGAAAAATCAATGTATTTTTTATTTGATTGGTATGAAAAATTTGTCTTGTCTCCAAATAAATACCCACCTTATTGCCAATGTACATCTAGTTCTATTAATTTCATGGAATGTAAATGTTAACATGCAAAATTGTTACTGGGACGTGAAGCATCTTAACACATAAACTATCATCTTCTCACACTAAAGAAGCATAGAAGGGCAGAAACCAGGAGGACCACAACACTGAACAAGTAAGTGTTGATAGAAAGGTTTTTAGGGAACTAGAAAGTACTGGAACATCCAACACGTTGGAGTGCTCTGCATCATGTAGGATGTCACAGAGCAAAAGTGCTTATTTTAAATGGCTTTTCTATGTCATTGGGACAATAAGACTTTGTTGCAGGAATAAAACAGAGAGCAGCACAAAACAGTGCACTTCTAATGAAGTCAAGTATCACCACGGATGGTATTTAAACAATAAGCATATTGAGACTCTAGAGAAAGTGAAGTTTATATTGGCAGAGTTATCGGACAAGGATTCTGAAGGAGATCAAGTGTGAAATAGAATTGAAAAGAGAGGTAAAATGGAACAGAGTGGGTAACATTCCAGGATGGTGGCAAGGGGGGCAGGGAACGGCACAAGCATTGTTTGCTTGGTCATCTCCGTAACCAAAAATGAATCGAATAGAGTCTATCCTGCCAAATACTACACAATAGCTTCTGAAAGCTAAAAGTAGTGTTCACTTAAATTCAAACCATTTTTCCTCCTCCAGAATTTTTTTATCTTTATGAATGTGAAAAGTTTGACTATTTAGCCATTATTTTTGTTGAAATCTCCAGAGTATCTTGTGGTATGTTTATTCTTTATTTAAAAACTCAAACCTTCATTTGATTATTTCTTTCTCTTAGGGGGAAAGAGGTCAGGAAGGAAGAACAGGGGCTCCAGGACCGATTGGCATTGGTGAACCAGGCCAGCCAGTAAGTATCAAGAAATTCTAGATGGAATAAAAAGGACAAATACAGTTCTTATTTGCTCTTTGTAGTTAGACTAAGTGGTTAAATTAAGCCATCTTGTATCTTTGGGACAACAAAAGACAATAAATATGCAAGGACCAGATATGAGTGTTATTTTTCATACCACTTGATAGAACCACACGCATACACATGTGACATACGACTGGCTTTCTCTTACCATAATCTCTTACAAGATTGATCAGCTTGTCCAAGAAGGAAAGAGATCTCATGTGTCAAAATTTCCTAGGATATAGGAGAACTGGATTTAGGCGTAGGTCTATACTTTGTAACTGACTTTCCTGTAACCATGAAAAATTACTGAGAATAGGACCTTGTTCATAAGCTAATTTATGGGTAGGATTGATGAAGGTAGACAGGTGATACCTGTGTTATTTGCAGCTTCTAACTTATGTAGCTTTGAAGTTTACTATTTTTGCAGAAGAAAAAAAAAGTGTTTCTATCAAGAAATCTGGAGAAGAAATGAATAAAACATGACTATTCTAGTATAGAAATTCTCTTAACTTTTCAAGTAATCATTATTCTCCCAGAAAAGAATAGTAACTAACTCACTGAGGTACAAATTAAAACAACTGTATTGGATTGGGAGAATTAGTACTGTTAAAATGTCCTATACTACCCAAAACAATCTACTGATTCAATGCAATCCTTATCAAAATTCCAATGGCATTTTTCATGGAAATGGAACAATCTTAAAATTTGTATGGAACCGTAAATGATCCTAATAGCCAAAGCAATCTTGAGAAAGAAGAACTAAGGTGGAGGTATCACACTTTCTGATTTCTAAATATATTCCAAAGCTATAGTAATCAAAACAGTATTGTATTGGCATAAAAACAGACACACGGACCAATGGAATGGAATAGAGAGACTAGAAATAAACTCACACATATATGGCCAATTAATTTCCAACAAAGGAGCCAAGAATATACAATGGGGAAAGGACAGTCTCTTTAATAAATGGTGTTGGGGAAATGGGACAGCCACATGCAAAAGCATGAAAGTGGACCACCATCCTCCACCATACACAAAAATGAACTCAAATGGCTTTGAGTCTTGAATGTAAGACCTGAAATCATAAAACTCTTGGAAGAAAACATAAGCAGTAAGCTCCCTGACACAGGTCTTAGCAATAATGTTTTGAATTTAATACCAACAGTAAAAGGAACAAAAGCAAAAATAAACAAGTTGGGACTATATCAAACTAAAAAGCTTCTGCACAGCAAAGGAAAACATCAACAAAATAGGCAATCTACTGAATGGGAGAAAATATTTTCAAATCATATATCTGATAATATCAAAAATATGTAAAGAACTCATACAACTCAACAATAACACAAAAATTCAATTAAAAAACAGGCAGAAGAGTCGAACAGACATTTTACCAAAGAAGACGTACAGATGGGCAACAGGTATATGAAAAGATGCTCAGCATCATTAGTTACCAGAGAAATGCAAATCAAAATCAAAATGAGATATCACCTCACACCTGCTACAATGGCTATTATCAAAAGTACAAGAAAACAGGTATTGTTGAGAATGTGGAGAAAAGGGTACCCTCATGCACTATTGGTGGAAATGTAATTTGTATAGCCAATGTGAAAAACAGTATGGAGATTCCTCAAAAAATTAAAAATTCTATTACCATATGATCCAGCCATTCCACTTGTGGGTATTTATTCAAAGAAAATAAAGTCACTAATATATTGAAAAGACATATGCATCCCATGTTCATTGCTATTTATAATAACCAAGATAGGGAAACAAACTAAGTGTTCATTGATGGATAAATGGATAAAGAAATTGTGATATATTTATAGAGTATATCCACATATATATGATGGATTACTATTGGATATATATATAATGGATTACTATTCAATCATAAAAAAGAATGAAGTCTTGCCATTTGCAACAACATGGATTGACTTCGAGGACATTATACTAATTGAAATAAGTCAGACAGAGAAGGGCAAATGCCATATGATGTGGAACTGTAAAAACAAAAAATCAAACCAGTCTTCTAGATAGAACAGGCAAAATCAACTTTATTTTTATATTCTAGTAACAGACACATAGAAATAAAAATTTTAAATACAATAGAATTTATAGTCATTAAAAATAGAAATACTTGGGTATAAATTTAATAAAACATGTATAAGCTTTATATCCTGAAAACTTCAAAACACTAATGAAAGAAATAAAAGAATATTTAATAAATTGAGAGACATACCATATTCATTGATTGGAAGACTTGACATCATAAAGCTGTCAATCTCTTTAAATTGATATAAGGTTTAATGCAAGCCTTTTAAAAAATCCCAGTAAGATTTTTTTAAAGGTATGGACAAGATTATTTTAAAATCTGTATGGAAAGGCAAAGGAGCTAGAATAATTAAAACAATTTGCAAAAAGAAGAATAAAGTTGAAGAAAGGGTTTAAGATTTATTCACATAACTACAGCAATCAAGACTGTGCAGTTCTGACATCATAGAAACATGATCAGTGGAATAGAATAGAGAACCCAGATACAGACCCACACACTGATTTTTTTATTTATTTAAAAAAATTTTTTTTAATGTTTATTTATTTTTGAGAGAGAGACAGAGTACAAGCAAGGGAGGGGCAGAGAGAGGGAGACACAGAATCTGAAGCAGGCCCCAGGCTCTGAGCTGTCAGCAAAGAGCCCGATGTGGGGCTTGAACCCATGAACCATGAGATCATGACCTGAGCCAAAGTCGGACGCCTAACTGACTGAGCCATCTGTGCATCCCTTGAATTCATTTTTTAATAATTGTTTTACTATACTTATATTTTTAGTGTAATATTCTCTTCTTGTATTTTATATTCCTATTATTAGACCATTAAGCATTCAAAGAGACCATTTTTTGGTCTCTATTTTATAATTTTATTATTTGACATTTTGGGGAAAATTTATGTTATATAGGCTCACTTTTATTCATTGTCAATTGTTTTCTTATATGTTTTGTACTCTGGCATCTGAATTCATGGTCATCAGGTCTTTACCTGTGAAAATCTTAACTGTTCTGGGTGGAGGGTATTTGAGAGGAATTTGCACGTACACCTCTTAGGTACTCCTCGGATATCCTTGATACTAATGTCTTGACTAGGTGTTCCTGGATCACCTATATGATGGCAGTTAAAACTACAAACCCATACACAGCACTGGAGCAGGCTTGGAATTTTTAGGCCCATTTAGAGCCTAAGTGAGGGTAGACAAGATTCTTGTCTTTCATATCGCTGTGTTGACTAAATGGCTTTTTTCTCAACCCTGCCCTTTCATTGACAATATGTAAGTAACTTTGAAGGTCCTAGCTTTCTGTGGGGATATCAGGTCTAATACTCTCCTCATTTTCCTTTGAGTGAGCCAAAATCTTTGCTCCTGGTTCTCTGTCGTAGGTTTTCTAGACTTATTTCCACCATACGACCACACGTTTCCACCCAGAACAACCCCAGCATCAGTTTCTATGCGCACTACCCTAGCGTTCAGCTCTTTTTGTTTTGGAGCCCTGTGACTTCCCTCACCTATTTATTTTTGGATTTCAGCTCTGCCTTTAAAATTTATTTTAAAGAAAATTTGTATTACTTGCCTTTTTGTTTATAGCTAGAGAGTTTACACAATATTGCTAGAACATGAAGTTCTTGTTTGTTTGCTTTCTAAGCCACAATTATACAAATCAGAAAGACACCATGAAGTCTGCAGTTCAAGTGGGAACTGAAATCATTACAAAGATGAGGAGGATTGCAAATAATGTATGCAAATGTTGTACCAAAATGTCATAATAAAAATCCAACACTGAGTTTCTGAATTATTTAGAAGTAACATAAAGACTTACCTTGGGACTGAGAAAGGTTCTGCTGAAAGTCTCTTACATTTGTTTCTTTGTCTGGATGATTTCAAACGGTGTCAGATTTTTTTTGTTTGTTTGTTGTTTTCTTTTTGTACAAGGATATTGAGAACATTGTTAGTAAAAAATACCCACTAAAGTAGAACTATAAATACTTTGAAGTTAAAAATTATATAAACAGTACTGTTTGAATATTATGGGCAATTTTTATTATTATTTAGCACAGTTATTTTTAATGCTTGAAATGTATATTAAAGCCACTTTTACTGATTATCTACACTAGTGAGATTATTAAGAAAAGTAATATAATAATGGATGATCACATTTTACCTCATTAATGTCTCAAATAAAGCATTTCACTGATCAGACTGTGTTAACTGATAATAACAGTCCTTATATTTTTTTTATTAGAGGCATTCATGAGAAATCAAATAAGTATGCCATAATTATAATTGATTTTCATGGCTTTTGAAAAGGACACTGTGAGTTTTTTATAGAAGCATTTCTGTCTTTTAGAAATAATCCATGGGTTCTGTCGTAGTAAAGTATAGTTCATCTACCCGAGTACCTGCTCTTTCTCTTAACCAAGCAGTCACCTTTCATTCTGCTTTGCTGTAAAATATGAGAATACTCTGATGATACAGACTGTTCCTCTGACGGTTGGCAATAATTAAATTTTGGATCACTGTTGTTTTAAATGCCTTTAAGCAATTACTCACAAGTATTAGTTCTCTGTTCTCTGCAGCTTGGAACACATGGCTCATCAAAGCCTCCAATGTTTTCAGTCTCATCTTGGCTGGTGTACTCTAGAAATGCAGAGATGAAAGGAGGGTTGGGTGTTTATGCCTCGTAGCAGCCCTCTCTCCATATTGCTTACTGTAAACCATTCACCCCGAGGCTAACTTATTCATAATGCCCTGAAAGGACATTCTTCACCATCACAAGATTCAAATAAAATAATTTCGATAGTGATGGCAGATGTTTATTAAGTGCTCAATATGTAAGAGCTTTAAGTCTCTCTGACCTAACCCATATATTAATACTCATGGTTCTGGTAGGTACTATTGTTACCACCATCATGATGAGGACGCTGAACTTTAGAGAGATTAAGTTCTTTGTCGAAGTTCGCACTGCTAACACATAGCCGAGCTGGGACTTGACCCTCAGTCCATATGACAGTATAATTGTCAGGAAAGCCTGTAAGCTCTAGGAGACCAGGGAGCAGGTCTGTCTGCTGTTCCCAGAACTTAGCACACTGCCTGGCACTTACTAGGCATTTGGTCAGTATTTGCTGAATGAATGGAAAAAATTGAGTGAACTGGAAAAAGACTTCTTTGCATTGAATGTAAATTGTGTTATTTTCATTTGTTTTATCATTGGGGAAGAGGAATCATTTGTCAATTTTTTTTTTTTTTTTTTGGTTAAAGCATATGATGTTAGCTAGGCACTTACTCTTTTATTTGCAATCTAGTTTTCATGCTTATATTTATTTTTCCCCTAGTTAATCACTCTAACGTTAGAGTAAGCTATCATGGATATTAGTGCTTTGATTAAGGTCTTGGACTCTTAAAAGCTAGGTTTCCCATAAGCATAGCAATTTAAATTGAATTAAATGTTAGCTTTTTTCTTTAATTAAAGTCTTTACGAAATTGGTTATGCATAAATACTGAAGAAGACTGTCTTTTAAAATATACAATAATAGGGGAAGGCAAAAAAAATTTGAACACGGGATACAATTAGCTTTCTTTTTTATAAATCTATAACTGTGATCAGTCACTGATTAGCATAATGCTGAATCCTAGCTCTGCTCCCAGGCTCAGTAGAAAGCACCTCTTAAATTATCCCGGATTACTGTGTATCAAGCCCGAAGATCATTCACAGTGTCTGCCGTTTGCTGGCTTTGGAGCTGCTGGGCAACTCGGTAGACTTTGTTCTGTCCTAGGCTCACTTTCTGGCAAGCAAGCCCTCATTATTTTTCTTTTACATCCATTAGAGGAAAAGCTCCTATCTGTGCTTCTAAGGTTCTTGTTGTTAGTTCCTTTTCTACTTTTATGCCTTCTGGCCAAGAATAAAGAGAGGGAAAATTTGTAGCTTTTTAAAATTTCCACTTTAATTGAATATCTTGCTGTTGTCTTTTCTTTTTCAATCAGTTTGTTTCCTGCCAGTCCACTTCAAAGCCAGAGAGTGTGTTGTTTCTCTTTACTTACGTGAGAACTCTTCACCATCTGACTGCCTTTCTGAGCAATAGTTACATGGACTTTTTAATTTGAATCACTGAGATCAAAAACCATGCTTCCTCTGCATGATTCTATCAAGATTCCTATTTGCACATAAACCCCCAGTGGACTCAACCAGTCCTCGAAAGAATTCAAGAATTCAAGTTTGAATCCAAATTTGTCAGGATAGAAATTAAAACACATGTAAACAGAATTCGATGTTTTAAAGCAGCTGTGCAGTGATTTCTTCACAGGGCTCCCCTGATGTTTTTAAATTACTTAATCACTCAGCAACCTTCTCCAGGCCACACAGTGGCTAGATTTTTAGACTTCCCTCAAAGGACTTATTTCCTAATCTTTATTCCGAAGCATCACTTAATTTCCATTTTCCTCTAATATGAGGACACCAGAATAGAACATCTTATGCCAATCAAATGGAATGAGTAATACAATGGGAATATTCTTCACAACTCTACAATTCTGCTGATCAGTATGGAATTTACTAGGATTCTCACTAACAACATAAATAGGACTATATCATTGCATGCCCATGTGAACTAAAATATAACCATTTTCTCTCTTCCTTCTTCCTCCTATCTCTCTCCCCACTTCCCATTCTCTCTTTCTTTCTCTTTTCCTGTTCCTCATTCCCTCTTATCCAAACAGGGTCCCCGCGGTCCTGAGGGAGCACCAGGAGAGAGGGGCTTACCAGGAGAAGGATTTCCAGGGCCAAAGGTAACAACACCTCCCGTACTATGAAAAAATGCTTTGCCTTGCATGGTCATGATTTATAACTTTAAAAAAATGGGTCCTAGCCAATTACCAGAAGTCAAGTATTTTCCTGACTACCTTCACCCTATTAAATGAAGGAAGATGTAAGTTTTTCCTTAACATGAAACTCTGGTGAAATTTGCAATTATAAATAACTAATTGACAGACTTCTACTTCATATAATTATTGCATGTGAAATGAGAAAACTCTCTTAAAGTAATCTATAGTCATTAAAGCCACAGTGATAAATAGCATCGTTATGCCCAGAAGTTATCAAGCGTAGCTACCATAGAACTTTATTCACAGCTTTGTTTTGTGAAACATAGATAAGAAACTAATAAACGAATTTGTAATCACATTGTCATTAGCATAATAAGAAAGGAAATATAGCAGGGAGGAGGGCACTGGAATTACCTTGTTATAATAAGGAGCAAAAACTATGAAAAACATACCTTTTACCTGGCAATTGAGAATTTAAATGCTTCTATTGCTTCCCATATATAATTCTTGGTGCTCAAGTTCCCCTGGGAACCTTGGTTCCTTGAGGAACCCTCTGGGGTTGGCACACTTTCTCCATAAAGGGAAAGATAATAAATATTTGAGGCTTTGTGAGCAGTATGGTGTCTGTTGCAACTACTTAACTTATGCTGTTGTAGCATGAAAACAGTCATCAGCTCCGTATAAATGAGTGAGCGTGACTGTATTCCAGTAAAGCTGTATTTGCCAAAAAATGTAAGCCCTGAGCTGGATTTGGCCAATGGGCTATAATTTGCTGACCTCTGGTCGAGGCTACTTACCCACAATCTACCAAAGGCCACACAGGAAATGATTTTCCAAGACACTTTGGGCAGCATCAACAAAATTTCAGTAACTAAGAAAACATTTGGGGGTTCTTTTTCCTTCTTTCTAAAGTCTTTCCCCAAACACACATGCATGCACACATGCACCGCCCAGGGAAGCACATGCTGTTTGTTTTCTTTCTTTCTTTCTTTCTTTTCTTTTCTTTTCTTTTCTTTTCTTTTCTTTTCTCTTTTCTTTTTCTTCCTTCCTTCCTTCCTTCTCTTCCTTCCTTTTCTTTCTTTTCTTTCTTTCTTTCTTTCTTTCTTTCTTCCTTTCTTTTTCTTTCTTCTTGTGTTTATTTATTTTTGAAAGAGAAAGAGAGAAAGAATCCCAAGCAGGCCCTGCATTGCCAGCATGAAGCCCAATGTGGGCTTGAACCCACTAACCATGAGATCATGATCTGAGCCGAAATCAAGAGTTGGATGCTTAACCAACTGAGCCACCCTGTGCCCTGCACATGCTGTTTTCTTAAGTGTCTAAGAATTTCCACTTTAGTCAGTCAGATTGCTAAGATCTCACCTTCTCAGTATAGCCTCAGCTCTAGAATTGCATCTCATTCTTAGCCTTTTCCACCATGATCAATATTCCATTGTCTATGAGAAACCTGAATCTCCACTAGAGGGAAATCAATTAGTTAAAACCTAATTTACACTAAGTTGTGACTGCTGGGTTGAATTTTAAAAGAGGCCCTCATTAACTAGCAGACTTTAATTTGTCACAATAAGTGGAAATAATATGTAGGATAAAAGGGACATTACTAATGCCCTGACTTAATCAGAGTATCACTCTCAGAAGACAGATGTTAGCAACTTAGCACTACATTTCAGGAAGTTTTATAATACATACTTTCTTGATTTTTTTTTTTTTTGGCATATAGAAAATTTCTGTTTTTGTGTAGTCCAAACAACCTGGGAAATTCAAATATCCAGGGTTATTTCTCTTTACAATCTGTGGGGGTTTTTAAGATAAATAAATAAATAAATAAGAGGGGCACCTGAGTGGCTTGGTTGATTAAGTGTTCAACTCTTGATTTTGGCTCAGGTCATGATCTCATGGTTCGTGGTTTTGAGCCCCACATCAGACTTTGTGCTGACAGTGTGGAGCCTGCTTGGGATTCTCTCTCCCTTTCTCTCTCTGCCCCTTCCCTGTGCACATGCTCTCTCTCTCTCTCAAAATAAATAAATAAAAACATTTTAAATGAATGAATAAATAAATAAATAATGAATAATTGAAATACAAGAAGCATATTGCAGGGTGTGTCTTAGTGACAGGTTCAACTGTATGTTATAATAATACACTCACAATAACCCACAGCACTGTGTTACCCTCTTTCTCATCCCAGAAAGAATACATTATATTCAGTGTTATTTTAGGGTTGATTGTATATAATTTTACTCTGTGGTAATGATTGGAAGAAACCATTAGTCAGAATACCTCATTCACCAACCAGCAGGACCAAGGGGAGTTTTCTATATGTGCTACATGGGGTTACTTTGCACTGATATAGAGCTTAAGCGAATAAATTATGAATCTAGAGGGACTTGAAGGTTTATTGTTTCCTAGGTTTCTTGCAAGTGTTCTTTGATTTTACCCTTGGCTTAAACAAATTCATGAAACAAAAGCTATTTCTAATTGATTATATCGTTTATTTTTCATACAAAAGCACAGAATGTCATGATTTCATTGGTATGCCATCACGACCAGAGCTATTCACGTAGGCCACATGACTATAGAAGTCTACCCAAGAAGATTTTCTATGAATTCTCCTAAAAACTAATAGCAAAATTATGGAAAGAGCCTAAATGCCCATCAACTGATGAATGGATAAAGAAGATGTGGTTTATATATACAATGGAATACTACTTGGCAATGAGAAAGAATGAAATCTTGCCATTTGCAGCAGCGTGGATGGAACTGGAGGGTATTTTGCTACGTGAAATAAGTCAGTCAGAGAAGACAGATACCATATGTTTTCACTCATCTGTGGGTCTTGAGAAATTTTACAGAAGACCATGGGGGAGGGGAAAGGGAAAAAAAAAGTTACAAAGAGAGAGGGAGGGAGGCAAACCATTACAGACTCTTAAATACAGAGAACAAACTGAGGGTTGATGGGGGGGGTCAGGGGGAGGGCAAAGTGGGTGATGGGCATTGAGGAGGGCACCTGTTGGGATGAGCACTGGGTGTTGTATGGAAACCAATTTGACAATAAATTATATTAAAAAATACACACACACACACACAAACTAAATTTTCAATGAATGTTTATAAATTATGATATAAAACATATGACAAGTAATTCAGTACAAGCAAGTGTTAGTTCATATTCTAATATGAGAGACAAATGTTCATTGTGTGATGGACCTATAGCTGCATCAGTGTTGAGGGAGTGGAGGATTGATTCAGTTTGTTGTACTATATGATTAATTAGGCCCCCCATTTCTAGATATTTCTGATTATATTGGGAATGGAGTTCTTTTCCAAGGTTAGTGATGCTGCGTACATGTTCTGTTTGGATAGATTCCTCCCTATTTAATAGTATTAAACCTAATGATGTGTATTTTGCAAGTTACAAATCTTGGGGTCCGCTAGAATGACCCATTTGCAGTGAATAGTGAATTTGGATGCTTTGGATGCTTCAACTGTTTTTAAATCCTGATTTTTATTAGTATACTGATATTCCTCCCATATATATTTTTAGGGTGAAAAAGGCTCTGAAGGACCAATTGGCCCACAGGGATTACAAGGCCTGTCAATCAAAGGGGACAAGGTACTGCATATGGAGTATACGATAGGAAAGATGCACCAGTGTAATTATTATTTATTCATTGTTCTTTATGCATGTACATTTATGAACTGTATTCAACCTGACAACCATATCACACAGGGATCCAGGTTATTATGAATCAAGTATATGCAGGGTTTATTGTTATGTGGGATGAATTATGATTTGAAAAATCCCATCATTTATATTTACAGTAATGGCTCATTTATTTGGGTTTTGACTTCCAGTAAAACTATCTTCAGCCAACCAGCTTTGTAGACAAACATGAGCAAAACAGACCTCTTCTTAGTAAAGAAAATAGTTTTTAAAAACATATTTACTTGACCTATTACAGAAAGTGCATGTCCATCCTTAGATGCTCACTCAAAAAAATATTACTGGGGCACCTGTGTGACTCGGTCAGTTAAGCATCCAACTCTTGATTTCACCTCAGGTCATGATCTCATGGTTTGTGAGATTGAGCCCTGTGTCTGACTTGGGATTCTTTCCCTCTCTTTCTGCCCCTCCTCCCGCTCATGTTTGCTTTCTTTCTCAAGTTAAATAAACTTTAAAAAATGGGACTGGGGCGCCTGGGTGGCTCAGTCGGTTAAGCATCCGACTTCAGCTCAGGTCATGATCTCGCGGTCCGTGAGTTTGAGCCCTGCATCAGGCTCTGTGCTGACAGCTCAGAGCCTGGAGCCTGTTTCTGATTCTGTGTCTCCCTCTCTCTCTGACCCTCCCCCGTTCATGCTGTCTCTCCCTGTCTCAAAAATAAATAAACGTTAAAAAAAATTTTTTTTAAAATGGGACTAAAATAAGAGAACTCATTTAAGAAACCTAGCGTTGGTGCCCTCCTACAAGGACCAACAGGGATCCACCTATAGTTGAACAAAGTTAGGTTTTATAGACTCATTACAGTGAGGAAGACCACATACTATGGGGAACCCATCACTACTCAGTAAGAAGATGAAAGTTTTCTTTATAGGACTTGGGCTTGTGTTAGGTGATTTGGGGAGTGTCCAAGAAAGTACAGGTTGGGTTTGGATTGGACGCTGCAGGTATTTTTAAGGTGAGGTAATTTTAAGATTGGATGTTTTAATGAGTCTTATCTAGGAGGTGGGAAAAATGGAGTCAGGTTTAGCTATAATCGGTAAAGAAATAGCCATTCATTTTAGCTCAAATAGGGGGATGTGTGATCATTTGTCCATGAATGGGTTGTTTGGATGTTGTTTTTTGTTTTTGTCTGTGTTCAGACATGGCTATAGACTCCTCTTGCTTTTGTCTTGGTTCATTACATAAAATGTTCATATCTGATACTGGTAGCCTGCAAAACCGTTTATGTTCAACACAACACCATGGCCTACCTGCCATTGCTTGTCTCTTTCTCACTAGTTACTTGTCTTCTTTAAAATAGCTACAGATTGTCCCCAGATTAGAAGTGGTATTGAGGCTGCTGATAGAAGCTGCTGGAGGCTGATAAGGCCCAACAGACCAGAGGGAACAGAAAGCTGCAGAGGGGGGGGAGGATATAAGAAATGCGCAAAAAACAGAATTCATATCAATTTGGAGTCATGTATGTTAATTTCTAAGCATGCCATCAGATTTTATATATTACAATAATGACTTAGATTCATGATTATCTTGGGTCTTGTGTTTCAGTTTTGAATTACTTATTTCTTTTATTTACTGGTAACTGTCTCTTCCACATATCTGTATTTAAATAGCAGAGATACTGGTAAAAAGTGACTTATACCAATTTTAGTTGTAATACAGTTCTTGGCTTGAATCGCTCAGCCCTGGTTGTAGCTCTAGCTCCTAAAAATATGTAAAGATGCTCTTTCTTCCTTTGGAGCAGTGAGAACTGAGTACAACAGAACTATGGTTCCATGAGTTTAGTTTAATTTACTAATGATGATACATATTTGTTTATAAAAACATATTTATTTAGCCCAGGTACTGGCAAACTAGGGCTGGCTGCTTGTTCTTATAAATAAAGTGTTTTTAGAACACAGGCACACCTGTTCATTTAGGTATTGGCTGGGGCTGCTTTTGCACTACCAAAGCAGCATTCATTAATTATGATAGAGACCTTATTACGGTCCTTGAGAATAAAATATTTACTATCCAACCCTGTAAGAAAAAGTTTATGGACCTTGATATAGCCTAAATACAACTGACATTTGAATATCTGGGGGGCCTGCTGGCTCAGGTGATAGAGCATGCGACTCTTGATCTCAGGGGTTGTGACTTGAAGCCCTACATTGGGCATGGAGCCTGCTTTAAAAACATAAAAATAAAAAATAGGATAAAATATGCAACATATTGTGCCTTTGCTGTTCTGGGCTGTTCCGGCATCATCATCCTTGCAGTGGATGTTTACTCTGCCTGGAATGCTTTTTTTCTATGTTTCTACTGGATTCATTTTCTGTCTCCAGTGAGGTCATCTCTGGCCACTTTATGCAAAATTGTAGCTGTCCCCCCCTTTCCCTGATTTAGCTTTCTGCTTAGCACTTATCATTCTTTAACATATTATTTATCTATCCTGTTTACTGTCTTCTGTTTTTCCCACTAAAATGTAAGCTCCATGAGAACAGAGATTTTTGGCTGCTTAGGTCACTGTTGCTTCCCCAGCGTTTGGAATAATTCCTAGCACATAATAGGCACTCACGGGTACCTGCTGAAACACACAAAGAATGAATGATAGTGTTCTTCTTGCTGATAACTCTCACTTTGCTTCCCAAATTTATTTCAGAGAAAGGAAAGGTGAGGTTCTTCAGTTCTGTTGCATTTACCTTAAATAGCTTCTTAATTTTTAAAGCATATTTTTATAAGATGTGGAGGGGAAAGGTATTTAGATAATTTTGAAACATTTCTCTTCAAGTTCTCTCTCAAATCCTGATTTTCTTGTACCCAATGAATATTATACATTTAAATATTTGTTATAATCCTAACAGGAAGCAGTTGTGTCATTATAACAACCATTTAGGAATTTTGTGTTCCTGTGAGAAAAATGACTGATAAATACAAACAGGTGCAAATAGTCACCAATTTAGACTAAACAGTGAAACTAGCATTCACTACTTTGGCAAACTTGAACCATAAACTGGTTAAAAGAAAGAGTTTTCTAACTTTTTATGTTGAACCATCTTATGCTATAGATGGATTTCAATTCAGCATAATTCAAGATTAGCAAAGTATGAAAGGATGAGGTTTATTGTTATATTTCTCTCTTATTTTCAACACAGGGGGATTTGGGACCTGCGGGACCCCAAGGGCCAATGGGCATCCCCGGAACTGGGAGTCAAGGGGAACAGGTAATCCAAGCCTTCTCCCTTTCCTTTCAGTACGGAACATTCTGGCCAAATCCTACTGTTCATTGAAAGCCAGTCCTGCAAACACCTCTGAGTATATTTGATAGTCAAAGCACAAGGGGATGTACATCCAAAAGTAAGTGTAGGGAAGGAAAAGATGGTTCTATGAGATTTTATTTTCTAGAACTTCCAAAGACTTAAAAAATAAAATGTGTGCTTCTTGGAGCTGTGACTTTTAACCTTCATGTCTAATTAACAGGATAAGAGTTTCAGATTGAGTTTATATTTTTAGTTTTCCTTAGGAGCAGTGGTTTATTTACCTGTGGGTTTGTGTATTTTCCCCTTGAGGCTTTGTGAATGATTAGATCCCACTTTCTCCCAATGCCAATAGAGTAGTCTTTCCTACTCCCCAGCCATGTACCAATCTTAAAAAAGTATTAAACTTAAAACCAGCACCAGAATCAGAGGTAACCACTTAATTTAAGGGGTACTGTTCCTGAATAGAAGCAAATCACAGAGAGGGTTTATAAATAACATTTGGCCTCCCTCGGTCAGAAGAAAGGAAAGCACTCTGAGGATGTCTCTACATTCACGGCTGGAACTGCTTCCCAAATCTTCTGACCATAACTTTTGGAAAAGATGGGCAGTTTTGTTAGATCTGAGTAATACAAAGATAATATAATAGTACTATCTACCTACAGAATCTCATTTAATCAACGTGACGAACAAATCCAAATTTATGCTGAATGTCCTCCTGCATAGAAAGTAGCCAATCTGTTGATTAAGATTTATGATTAAGTTTTGAATTATTCCATTGCCTAGAGAATGAACAGTGCTTCCCTTATCTAGGACAATGGGAAAAGAGGATTAAAAAAGGATAATTCCAAATCTCATTGTTGACATTAACTCTGGGTTTATTTCTAAACATCTAGTAATTAATTAGTATTTTTGTTGTTGTTATTGTTAATCTACGCAACATTAAATCTGGATATAACTCCTCTTTCCATTTCCTTTCTCTTTGTAGAAATCCTAGTGTAATACATTAGGAAGGTTAAGATGCAGGAAAAGCCAAGATAAGTCTGTATATAAGTATTTAGATAATAATTAAGAGCTGGATATTTTGATTACATAAGGATTATGGTTTGACTATGGCATCAAGCAGTCTCACACTTTGTAGTTTATTTGCCAATTTCATACAGGCTTACATTCTGGTCCTGGATGTGACTGGACAGTCGTGTTGCTTCCTGAGTCTTGTGGTCCTGGTGCTGAGTTACCACTAATAGGCCTGAAAATGAGGTCCAAAAAAAGCCAAATCTTTCCAGATGGCCTGTAAATCCTGGATCTCCCACCTGCAACTTCCTATTGCCTTTACTACTGGATCTTGGTGGATGTTGTTGTGCTTCAGGTTAAAAAACATCTCTGACTTCTTTTGTTTTCTCACCCCTTTCTCTCCTTTTCCAAGAGAAGATAACTTTTAAAGTAGACCTATCTATAAGGAGCTGACCCCTATCGGTAGGAGATTGAATAGACTGTGTTATTTACAAACTGCTTTAAATAAGAAAAGAGTGTGTTTGCCCTTTTAAGACAAATGATTTAAATCCTACTTACATTTAACCTCCATTTATACAGTTATTCATTTTTCTTCTTATCCTTAATTGAACATGTTTACCCACGGAATGATTGTTGCTAGATCTCCCTAATTCTCTTATAGAAATGAATTTTCCCACTCATCTGTTTTGGAGGGAATTCTTGTTTTCAGGAACATGTTTATAATATGACTCAAGTGGCCGGCAGATTTTCATTAAATGTTTGGAGGCTTGACAACTTCAACTCTGTTACAAATTGGAGTGAAATACAAATAACCACATACACATAAGTGCACATAACCCTTCGAATTTTTTGGTTCCTTGTCACATACCATGCTACTTGTAGACTATTGTAAACGATTCCTTCTAATAATAACATTTTAATTCCTTATTATAATAACCTTAGCTTTCTTAAATTGTTTACACTGCCTCATCTTCATTAACCAGAGAAAAGGGGAATCGTGTTTATAATTAAAAAATAAACAGCAGTTGTATCATCCAGCTGGAGAAAAGGGGATGCCATTTGTAATAAACCAATCATATATCTATAACCATTATTTATACAAGCATGGCTTGTGAGGTGTAAGGGAAATAAAATTTTAGTTTTTTCCTCATCATCCCTTAAATATTTTCCAGTGGGGAAAGTTTTTTCTTTTTCTGGAAGAAATTACCAACAAACCTCAGTCTTTTCTTATCACTTTTAGGTAATAAAACTTATTGTGTCACCTCTAAGTTGTAAATCACAGTTTTAATTATGTAATGCAAATTATCTAGTCAATATGTTAATTTTCCTTTTAATCTTCATTCATCTGGTATGAGCTGTAGGGAGAGCCTGTGGTCCATGGGAGGGATCGTGCTTCTCATCCCTCCCAGGCTGAGTCAAGGATGAGGGTAGAGGGGAGAGGCCACAGAGGTTCTTTCCTGGCTGGTCTGTTGTCACATGGCTTTGGATCCTCTGGTCTTGACAGATGTTTGACACTAAGTTTCCTTGTGGGGCTCCTGCCTTGCCCCTGTGACTGCCACTTTCGGGCCATGGATGAAGAACTCTCTTGCTCCAGTCATTTCTCCCCATCAACCTCTGCTTTTCTGGGGGTTCATTTAATACTGACTCTCTCTGTTGGAGTTCCACAGCTCCTCCAGGTCCTCTTGGCCAGGATTCAAAACAATTCCAGGCCAACCCTGTCTCTCATCTAGAGTACATCTGGTCCACAGAAAAAAACTAGTGTGGCCTTTGTGCTGACAGACCCTGGATGGATGGGCTGATTGCTTCCCCCCACCGACCCCACCCATGCCCCTCTTGACCATCATAGTCCATTTTAGCTCTCCCAGGTATGAGGCAGACAAAGGTCCCTTGTGTCCCCAAAGCAAAAATCAAGGTCAATAAGTGGTTTCACTGAAGCTCCCTCTCTAGAATAGGCTAAAGAGGGAAGCAACCCAAATCCCTCTCATTTTCTGCAAAGAAAATGCTTTGTAAGACTACTTTCTCCAAAGAAGAACTTATTAAATCCTCTTTCCCCTTTTTATATCCACAATGTGAGTGAGAGTCTAGTGTTTGAACATTCTTCAATTTGATGTCTATAGGCTATTGCTTCTTAGAGCCTATGGCCAAACTTTCAACTTAATATCCTGATATATTTTCATTGATGCAACTAGAATATAGGTTTGCCTGCATGAGACTGAGATGTGAAATAAGCTCACAAGACGGAATTTTGTTTCTCTTATTTGCAACTCCAAGCTGGTGTGGTGGCTCTGCTCATCAGGGTCTTCAGGGGTTCGGTCTTCTTCATTCTTATGAGTCTGCCCTTCCAAGGGTACTTTCCTCATCCACAGGATCCACAATAACCATTATGTCTTCACTTCAGCCACTGGGGCAGGGGAACATGGAAGGGGAAGGCATACTTCCTCCTTTGTCATGAATCAGAAATTGCACACATCACTTCCATTCATATCCCATTGGCCAGAATCCAGTCCATATGCCAATGCCTGTCTGCACAAGGGACTGGGAAATATGGTCATTATTCTAGGCAGCCATGCAGTTCAGCTAAAATTCTTTTACTATGGATAAAGGGGAGAATGCATATTATGGTTCAACTAGCAGCCTCTGTCATGCCATTCAACAAATATTGAGGATGAGTAATGTATTATGTGATGTGAACTAAAATTTCATGTTAGAGGATATGAAACTAGTCTTATCCAAATTTCTGAATTTCACTAATACTATTTTTAAACATTTTATTTTAAAGGGAATCCAAGGTCCTATGGGTCCACCTGGTCCACAAGGGCCCCCAGGACAAGGCTCACCTGGTTCTAAGGTAACTTTCTTTCTTTTCTTTCTTTCCTTCCTTCCTTCCTTCCTCTCTTTCTCTCTCTCTCTTCCTCTTTCTTTCTTTCTCTCTCTCTCTCTCTCTCTCTCTCTCTCTCTCTCTTTCTTTCTCCAAGGTAACTTTCTAAATGAAAGCAGAGTTTAGTACATCCATAGTCTATTGTTGTTTCCTGGTCAGGAGCCAGTGCATTGGGAAAGCAGTAGATGAAATGAACTTAAACATCAGATTTCTACTTAATGCAAAACATTATAGATATTCCTGATGGTTTAGATAAGGTAATGTGTATTCTTTATGCTCTTAGACACATTTATTTATGCAATCTTAATTTACTGTTTTATTACGTTTTCTCAAGAGATCCTATTCTAGCAATTCAAGGAGGATTGTCAGTAGAGGCCACCTGTGGGCTTGCTAATTCATTCTGACCAACACTCCCACAATAGGTCAAACTCCTGAAACATTTAATTAAAGATATGGAGTCAGAAATACATAAAACTTTTCTGTGAACATGGGAATCTTATTATGTCCTAAATTAACAGCTATTATTTATCCTTAGGGAGAGGCATGGCACTTATTATTTAACTAGCTATACTTAATGTTGCTTCAAATGGTCACTAATGATCATTAAATAAATACTCCTCTGAGAGTAGTCACCTTCCAGTACACTCCTTAGAGATTCCCGTGTGAGAAGCACTTGACGGCATAAAGTTACTGTCCTTGAGACTTTTGATCTGGGCTCACCATTGGAAGATCAGGTCATTCTGTCTGTTCACGATATTGCCCTTGATTAGCAGTCACTTGGGCTTCTCATGTGTCAATTTTAGTTGATGTGGAATGTAACTGCCTATATTCCAGGTGCCCTCCACCTTTTAAGTATGCTACTTAGCCTGTATTTTAAGCCAGCCCATTATATATTCCAAATTTGGTAAAACTCCATCTACCTGAAGGGATATATGCATATATATATATGCATATATATATATGCATATATATATTTGAATTACATAGAAACATATACTTAAAAACATAATATATTCACATATTTTCATATTTTACAACATATTGTGAGCATTGATATTAATAATATAATCGATATATATTTACTATATATATATTCAAACACATATGAATTGAGGACATAAAGCTCTGTTTTATCTTATTGTGTTGTTGTAAGAGAGCACTTAGCTCTTAAGGCAGGAATATATTATTTTTATTTTACTGTTGTAGTCATATACTCTTCAAATACTCTTTCCTCACTAGGGAGAAGTAGGCCAAACAGGAGCTACAGGTCCTAGAGGGCCAGTGGGAATTGGAGTACAAGGCCCAAAGGTGAGCTGACCATCCCAATCAGAAGCACTTAGATAATTTATGTCATATTATGTGAAGTTTCATTCATATCCAAATGCAATACAGATCATGCATGTGTCATCTGTTATTTCACCAGAGGAGAATATTTGTTCGGAAAAGTGATGCTCAGTGTAACTCTTATCATTTAAGAAGAACCAAAAATCTTAGTTTATTTTAACAACCGCTATCTGTTTTTTTATTCATATATTTATTAGCATCAGAGGCCCTCTTTTGGCACAGATTGATTCTTTAAGAACATTCTTGCCTGTCCTATTGTAAACAGGGCACCTAGCACGGTAGGATTGCAGCAAAGGGTACATTCCTCATCTTGCTTGCCGCTGGCTTGTGTTTCAGGTGCAAGCTCAAAAGCTACTTCTTCAGAAAGTCATTCCTTAAGCCTAAAGTATGCCTACCCCACTCCTACTACCCAGTTATTTTATGTCTCAGCCTGCATTTTCCTTTGCTTTTACCACTTACCTCAACTTGCATGCTTTCTGAATTGCTTCTCATCTGACTAATCCGCTCACGAAAGACCCTGGTCAACATTGCAGCCACTGGCCACACGTGGTTACTGAATGCTGGAAACATGTTGAGTGTGTAGTGGGATGTGGGATAAGTGTGAAATACACACTAGGTTACCAAGCTTAGCACAAAGAATGTGAACTATGTCATTATATTTGCATGTTGATTACATATTCAAGTGATGAAATTTCAGATCCATTAAAGTAAGTAAAATACATTAGTAGAATGATTTTCACCTGTTTCTTTTAATTTTGTAAATGTGGCTACTAGAAAATTTACAATCACGTGTCTGGCTTGCTTTACGCTACACTATTAAATAGTGCTTCTCACCTGTGGCAGGGACCTGGTTTCTTTTTTCGTTAGTGGATCCCCAGTTTTGGTGACATGATAGGTACTCAATAAATGCTGTTAAGTAAATGAATGAATTCTTACTTTGCCCTTCACAATTTCTAGAAGTAATCCTGAAGGCATATAGGACCTGGCTAGCCACACTGAGGATTAAACTCCATCATTGTTTCTGCTGACATGGTCACTGTTTGTATAAGTATTTGGGATGTGTAAGATGTGGGTCTAGAAGAATATACACATTACATATACATAAACATACAATTACAAAGGCTACAAAACATACCAATATAAATAGCAATTACTAATATAAATCAATGGTTATAATAGCTGCCATTTGTTGAATGGTTTTGATGTGCCACCCAATGTGTTAAGTGCTAAGTGTGACTTACATATATCACCATACATCTATGTAGTGTACAGATCTGTATATACACATATTACATCATTCATGTGCCAATTTCAGAAAGGCACTGTAGGATAGTAAGGCTCAGCAGTTAGACTCCTTGTCTAAATCCCAGTTTTGCCACTAACTAGATGAACAATCTTAAGCTTCTCTCACTTCAGAAAAGGAAATCTTTCAAACATACTCAATAGTACAGAGAATAATGCAAAACAAACAAACCCACCCATGTATTCCACAACCCAGCTTTATCCAATGTTAACATTTTGCCTTATTCATGCTAGCTATTTTTTAAGAAGAAGCATTAAAAGCATTATTTTTAAGAAGAAGCCACCTGGTTGGCACAGTTGGTTAAGCATCTGACTCTTGGTCTTGGCTCAGGTCATGATCTCACATGATCTCACTGATGGTGCAGAGCCTGCTTGGGATTCTGTCTCTCCTTCTCTCTGCCCCTCCCTGCTTGTGCTCGCTCCCTCTCTCTCTCTCAAAATAAAGAAATAAACTAGAAAATTTTTTTAAAAGAGTTTTATAAAAAAAAAAAAAGAAAAAGAAGAAGCATTACAGATATATGTAGAGGCCTCTGGTTGTGCCCCTCAATCTCATGGCCCCTCCCCACCCTCCCCTGATGTGTTATTTTCATGACTTGGGTATTTATCATTCTTTCAAAGTTTTTATAATTTTCCCACATATGTTTTTATCCATAAACCACATATATCTTTTGTGTGTTCTTGAACTTTACATAATGTATCATTCTGCCATATATCTGTATTCAGTCTCATGTCTTATTTGTTTTCCTATACCTTTAATTTACTCATTTTCTTTGTCTATGGTAGTCTGTTGTATAAAAATATCTCATTTAAAATGTATCCATTTTCCTATTGATTGACATTTAAATTGCTTCTCATTTTTCGCCTTTGCCAACAATGCTGCCATAAGCATTCTACAAGTTTCCTTTCGTGTAAGTCAGACTGCAAGTTTCTCTTACTAGTAGGTGATAAACACTATGAGCAGAATTGGAAGATCATAGAGTATAGGCAAGTTTTCACGTCTGACATTGTGAAAATCCTGTCCAAAATGGATGATGGGTACTCTGCCCATTTGCCCTCCTTCCAGCAATATATGACAATGCTCCTTTCTCTACCTTCTGGCCAACAGGAAGTGTGTATGATAGATCTCATTGTTTTAATTTCTATTCCCTGGTAACTGTTTGAACAGTTTTTGTGTGTTTAATGGAACTTCAGGTTTCCTCTTTTGTAAATTCCTGTAGATATTCATTTTTTTAAAGGCTTGGTGTTCCTTTTTTATTAATAGCTCTTTCTGTATCTGGATATTAATTCTTTGTTGTTTAGGTTGCTGATATCACCTCCAGGGCTATGGCTTGTCTTTTTTACGGGGTACCTTTTAGTATACAGAAGTCCTAAATTTTGGTGTATTTCTATCCCATTATGGTCTCAGCTTTCTGAATATTATACATTTCTTGACTCCAAAGTCATAAAGATCCTCACGTATTTTCTTCTTAAAACTTGGTGTGTTTTTGTTTTTTAAAATTTAGGTATTTAGTCTTTATTCCACTACAGTTTATTTTTTGTATATGGGGCAACGTGGTGATCTTTTTCTTCCCCATACAGATAACCAGCTATCACCATATCAGTTACTGAGCAGTCTGTCTTCGTTGCACTGATTTGTAACTCCACCTATGTCATACGTCAAGCTCTCTATGTGTGAGGATCAGTGTCTGAGTTCTCTATTCTGCCCCATTTGTCTATTTATCTCTCAGAGCTATTACATCTCTGTCTTGATTATGATCGATTTATAAGTTTTATCATCAACAGGGAAAATACTCCCAATTTCTTTCCTGGTTATTCCTGAATCTGACATACTCATTTCAGGATTGACTTGTCAAATTTGACAAAATATCCCATTGGAGTCTCCGACTAGCGTTGCATTGAACCTTCATATTAAATATTGAATCTTTCAGGGACGACTGGGTGGCTCAGTCAGTTAAACATCTGACTTTGGCTCAGGTCATTAGCTAACAGTTCATGGGTTTGAGCCCCATGTCTTTGTGCTGGCAGCTCAGAGCCTGGAGCCTGCTGTGGATTCTGTGTCTCCCTCTCTCTCTGCCCTTCCCCACTTGCTCTCTGTCTCTCTCTTTCTCTCAAAAATAAATGAAACATTGAAAAAAAATTAAATATTGAGTTTTTCAAACCACAGAGTAAAACTAATTTTCTGGGAAAAATATTTGTCATTTTATCCATATAGATCTTGTAGTTTTTCAGTTATAATGGTCATTGGAGGGGATCCTGGGTGCCTCAGTCGGGTAAGTGTTGGACTTCAGATCAGGTTGTAATCTCATAGTTTGTGGGTTTGGCCCGCTTCGGGCTCCGCTCCCTGCAGACAGCTCAGAGCCTGGAGCCTGCTTTGGATTCTGTGTCTCCCTTTCTCTGCCCTCCTCACTTTGCACTCTGTCTCTCTCTCAAGAATAAATACACATTTTTAAAAAAGTACATTGGAGAAATGTTTTGCAATTGTGAATTTTTTTCTTTTTCTACATCTTCTAATTAGCTATTCCAGGTCTACAGGAAAAGTATTATTTTGTTGGTGGCCTTGTTTGTTTTTTGGTGTATTGATTTTTGTATCCAGGCACCTGACAGTATCTTTTATTTCTATTTTTAAGTTTATTTATTTATTCATTCTGAGAGAGAGAGAGAGAGAGAGAGAGAGCAAGAGGACGCGGAGAAAGGGGCAGAGAGAAAGGAGAGAGAGAATCCCAAGCAGACTTCACACTGTCAGCACAGAGCCCAATGCAGCGCTCCATCTCACAAACTGTGAGATCATGACCTGAGCTGAAATCAAGAGTCAGATGCTCAACCGACTGAGCCACCCAGGCACCTTCCTCTTATTGTTTCTAATTGTTTACAAAGTCTTCGTTTTTTATTCCCTGTGTACGTAATCATATTGTCTGAAAATAAAAACTGTTTTACCTGTTTCTTTTTAGCTTTTTTCCTATTCATTTTTAAAAATTATACACTGACAGGACCTCCAGCGCAATGTGTAAAAGAAGTGACTTCAAAGGAAGTGCTTCTAAAATTTCACTTAAAAATGTTTTTTTAATGTTTATTTTTAGGAGAGAGAGAGAGAGACAGAGCACAAGTGGGGGAGGGGCAGAGAGAGAGAGGGAGAGAGAGGGAGAGACGCAGAATCAGAAGAAGGCTCCAGACTCCGAGCTGTCAGCACAAAGCCTGATGGGGGGCTTGAACCCAAGAACCTCGAGATCATGACTTGAGCTGAAGTCAGATGCTCAACTGACTGAGCCACCCAGGCACCCCTAAAATTTCAATTTTAAGTGGGATATTTATTGTAGGGTTTTGATAGACAACCTCTATTATGTTAAGATAATTACTTTCTGTTTCAGTTGTACCAAAAGTTCTTTATTAATTATGAGTATTGGATTTTATCAGATTCTGTCTCTACTAAGATAATTGTTTTATGTTTCCCTTTTAACCTCTTAATAGTAGTATATTGCATTTCCAGAATTTTTAGGTATTGAACCATTCTGCATTCTTGAGATAAACCCATCTGATCATGATGTATAACTTTTTTATAACAGCAATTTAATCGACTAATCTTTTATTCAGGATTTTTTCATCCATTTTAAACAATTCCATTTATTGCATAGTTGACATACAATAAAGGCACATGGTTAAAGTGTACACTTTGATAAAACGTATGTATATGTTCTTGAAACCATCACCAAAACCAAATAAAGTATCCATCATCCCCCACCCCCAAAATTATTATGTGTCCCTTTGTAATACCATCCCTCCATCCCTCCATCCCTCCCTAACTTCTCCTACTGATCTGCTTTGCAATCTCTGGTAACTATTGATCTGCTTTCTGTCATTATAGATTAGTCTGCATTTCCTCAAATATTATATTAATAGAATAATATATCGTGTAAGCTTTTTTTTCTGTCTTCCCTTTTACTCAGCAAAATTACTTTGAGATCCATGTTTAACATCTATGAACAGCTTCTTTTTTTATTGTTCTTTTTATTGCTGAATAGTATTCTACTGTATGGACATACCATAATTTGTTCATCTAGTCACATGTTGGTGGGCGCTTGGTTGTTTCCAGATTTGGGATAGTATACATAAAGCTGTTATGAACATTTATGTACATGTCTTTGTATAGACATATGCTGTCATTTTTCTTGGATAAATGCCTAGGAGTGAAATGGCTAGGTCATATGGTAGGTATCTACTCAGCTTTTCAAGGAACTGCCACATTTGTTTTCAAAAAAGTCTTTATTTTGTCCATATTTTTACTGGGTATGGCATTCTAGGTTGATGGCTGTTTTTGTTTTGTTTCTTTTTGTATGTTCAAGATGTTGTTCCACTGTCTTCTCACTTGCATTGTTTCTGATGAGAAATCTCTTAGAATCTACACATTTGTTTCTCTATATGTCTCTTTTCTCTGGCTACCTTTTAGGTTTTCTCTGTATCACTAGTTTTGAGCCCTGTGATTACAATGTGCCTTAGTTTTGTTTCTTCATATTTCTTGTGCTTGCAGTTCATTGATTTTCTTGGATCTGTAGGTTAGTGATCTCATCAAATTTGGAAACATTAGGCCATTGTTTCTCAAAATATTTCCCACTGTCTGTCTTCATCCAGGAATCTCCATTTTACTTATATTTGGCTGTTTTCCTGATGCTCTGCTCATTCCTTTTCAGTCTCTATTCTCTCTGCTTCATTTAAGATAGTTTTCATTGCTATGTCTCTCAGTTCATTGATTTTCTATGATGTCTAATTTGCTTTGAATTTTATTCAGTGTATCTCTTCATCTCCTACTTTGCAATTTTCAACTCTAGAAGTTCAATTTGTATCTTTCTCTACCTTCCTGTCTCTATTTAATGTATTTCAACTTTCCTTTGGTTTCTTGAACATACAGAATGCAGTATAATAACTGTTTCAGTGTCCTTACCTACCAATTCTATCACCTGTGTCATTTTTTTTTGGTCAGCTTTTTCCTAGTTTCTTTGAATTCCTGATAATTTTTGGCTAGATCCAAACTTCATAAATTTTACCTTTTGGGGGGCTAGACGTTTTTGTATTCCTATACATATCTCTGTATTTCTATGCATTGTCCTGGATTCTTTTAAGTCACTTTAAAACAGCTTGAACCTCTTGGTCTTGCTTTTAAGCTTTCTTAGGTAGGACTGGGGCGGCATTTAGTCTAGGGTTCATTTTTCCTGACTACTGAAGCAAGATCTTTTCTAGAACTCTAATACATGCCCTCAGAATTGTGAGATTTCCTTTTTTGCCACTGGAACCAGGCACCGTTTCTGGTCTGCTGCCAGTTCTTTATACTCTTTTCAGTTGGTTGTTTTCTGGAAGTCAGGTAGTTTTGTCACACTGTGCTGAACAGTATTTACTTGAATATTTGAGGGGGACACTCCTCAGAGCTTCATTGTTCTGTGTACCTTCTTCCTATCAGGTAATCTAGTCTGTGAATTTTTGATACCTGGCTTACCCAGACTCCTACCTTTGTCTCCTGAAATTGGAGAGATTTCTGAACTTTCTCCAGATTCTCCTTCTGTACACCATGGCCTGGAAACTACCCTGGCAGCAAACTGGAGAAAGTGTAGTGTTTACATAATTTTTTCCCCTGCTCCCCGGTATTATTATCCTTCATTACTGGTGTCTAATGTTTTGAAGGATACTGTTTTATATATTTTGTCTGGTTTTTAGTTGTGTCAGGGAGGAAATTAAATCTGGCCCCTAATCCTGCATTTTGACTGGAAATTTACATTATATCTATATTCATAGCTAGTCTGGTCTACAATGTAGTTTAGTCATCCTATTATTGTGTGACTTTAAGGTTTTACTACCCTTGTGAAATAAATTGGGTAGACTTCCTTCTTTTACTGTTTTTCACAACTATTTGTAGAAGATAGGGAATATCTGTTTTCAAAGGTTAAAGAATTTATAAGGCTTGACTGTTAAGCCAACGAAGCCTGTGATCTTAGAAGGAAAAGAAGTCAGAGATTTTCATTACTGATTCAATTTTTTGATGCTTCTCGTTCATTTAGCTTGTCAGTTTCTCCTATGTCATTTAAGTGATTTATATTTTTCTTAAAGATTATTTATTAATGTTCTCCAATACATTTGTCTGAAATTGTCATGAAAATTTTTCTAAAATTTTTATTATATGTATATAGTTATATTTCCCTTTAACTCTTAATACTGTTTAACTATGACTTTTATTTTTAGTATTAGTAATTCCTGCTAGTAGAGGCTTATTTATTTTATTAGTTTTTAAAGGTAATACCCTTTAATTTTGTTACTTTTCTTACTTTTGGCTTTCAAATTTATTACTATCCGCTCTTATCCTTACCATATCCTTCTACTTAATTTTAGGTTTACTGTGCTTTTATCTTCACGAGTTTGTTTTTTTTTTTTTTTTAGCTAAGTTAGGTGAAATGACTTTCACTTATTTTTAATATTTTTGCTGTTAATGAATGCAATAAGCACTCTGGCACTGTTTGAAGATAGCACATGTTATCTCTAAACACTTTAAAGGGTGTATTCTTAAATACAAATTAACTTGAAAGCAAGTAGCAATACTGAATATTAGAGCTGAAATTTCACTTTCATGTTAACTTCTTAGGGTTGCTATACAAAGAATCACACACTGTGGTTCAACACAACAGAAATTTATTATCTCACAATTCTCGAGGTTCAAAGTTGAAAATCCAAGTGTCTGCAGAGTCATGCTTTCTCAAAAACCTGTAAGGAAGAATCCTTCTTTGCCTCTGCCCAGCTTCTGGTGCTGGCTGCCAATCCTTGGCATTCCATGGCACACAGTGGCACCACTCTTGTCTTTGCCTCTGTCATCACATGGAGTTCTTCCCATGTGTCTGTCTTTACATGGCATTTGCTTCTTCTTCTAAGTACAGAAGTCATATTGAATTAGGGCCCACCCTGATGATCTCATTTTAACTTGGTTACGTCTATAAAGACCCAATTTCCAAATGATGTCACATTCACGGGTACCAGAGGTCAGGACTTTGACATATCTTCTTTGAGGTTACAGTTCAATCCAGAACAACATAATCCAAAACTCAGATCCAAGAAGTTGAAGTAACTTGCCCAAGGTCAAATAATTTCATTACTACTGGTTACTACTCAGATTTCTCCATTCAGAGGTTTATTTCAAATATTGTAAGATATACAGTTGGTAAGTGCCTCAAAATGGTGGTGCATAAATATGAATTTAAATTATGGTCAACATGACACTTATAGATAAATATGAATTTCTGGGACATAAAATCTTTGCTCATCCACCAGGGGGAGCCAGGCTCAACAGGGCTCCCAGGACAACCAGGAGTACCAGGAGAGGATGGGGCTGCAGGAAAGAAGGTAACAACAGTATGTTTTTCCGTGACTAGAGTAAAAACTATTGAACCACACTGATACCTTGGTCCTGCAGGAACTCAAAGTAAACCATCCAGGACAAGCTTAGCCTTTTTAAAACATCTCATAATTATAAATTCCTTTTCCACTTATTTCAGAGAGGAAGAGCACCAATTTAATGGGTGAACAGGGTCTCATGCTCTCTGCTTTCTCTCTGGTGTTTCGACCATGGTACCCTCCAGTGATCTAGTCCCTTTGTGATTCCTAGAAAGTAACTGAGTGTAGCCTTAGAGAAAAACACTTTTTCCCCCTCCAAAATGAGAGGCTGTAAATGCATTCAGGGAGTAAGGCCATTGTAAAGATTTTCTGAAGTGTTATGAATTGACATTTGAAATACTCATTTTTCAATATAAGTAGAGAAAAATAGCAGATGGAAAGGCTGAAGGTCTTTCCATTTTTTTTTCTTTTTAAGCCAAACCATCACATGTGAATGATGAGCCATAGGAAAGTGAGTATAGTCTTTGAAAATTGGCTGAGAAATTGGACTTTTTCATATTTCAGCAGCTCTGAGCTAAACTAGAGCTTGATATTAATTTATTAAAGTTGGTAGATTTCCAAATCCATTTTAAGACTAGAATGAAGGTCTTATTTCGGAGGGTCTCAGCAGAGAATCCACTGACCAGAAAAGGAGACAAGGTGGGCTTACACAAACTGTCCATGGAGAGTCAGCTAAGGCATCATTGTCATTTCCTCTAGGGAGAAGCAGGGCTTCCAGGAACAAGAGGCCCAGAAGGACCACCTGGAAAAGGACAACCTGGCCCTAAGGTATGGAATTGACAAAGTGGTGAGGAAAGCAGATTGCCTGAGGAGACAACTGGGGAGAAATTCGATTGTTAGACTGGTATTCCTGCTATGTTACATGCGTTTACTTCTGGTTTAAAATTATGGATCTAGCTTGTCGGAACCTTTGAAAGACAGCAAGTATGTATCATTCATTTTTGTTTTCCTAAGATCTATCATAAGACCCAGATAATAGGAAGAGTTCAACACATGTTTTCTCAATAAATGCCCACATTGACATTTTAGAAACAGAAAAGAAGCCTTGAAATACATCCTTGAGACTTGAAAGTCTATATATTTTCTTCAAAAATTTATAGAATCTCACACAAAGCAATAAGAAATAAGTCATAATCCCAACCTTATTAAATGGAGGTTGCACTTTCACAACTTGGCCTAAGTTTATTTTGCACATTATAGAAATGCTGGTTGAATAACATCTTTATAGGTCAAGATAAGAATATCCAAATTCATCGACAAGACCACGAGTGACATAACCTACAGACTCTAAGGTGCCAGATGTTCCTGCAGTTTTTGTATAGTCATCAATGTTCATATAAAGATTATGAAGAATTACATATGAGTAAAGTAAAAATAAAATCTGTATAATTATTAGTGTTCTATTTATAATTGTATTAAAATGGTCATTGAAAACCTAAGAAATCTATGTTTATGCAAATATTGGCTAAAATTGAGTCCTTAACCTTAATTGTAAGAATTTGAAATTTAAATTCATTTGTAGAATTTCAAACAGTTTAATTTATTGACTTACCAGACTATGAGATCTCTTTTTTTGTGGGTGAATGTTGACAGAGAATACCTTTTTCACATCGTACAAAAACATTTTTAGAAATGCTCGTCTATTAACATTCAGGAAAACGAATGTTTTCTAGAATATACTTTCAGAAAATAGACCCTTGGAGTTAACCATTGAAGCTGAAGAATGAATGATGTCTCTGAGAAAGAGAGCTGAGGTTTGAATCCCACCTTGTGGTGTAGCTGGAAAAGAACATTCACAATAGTGTGAAGATAAACAGAATAGCTATCATGTTAGGGAAACCAAGGAGAGGGGGTTTCAAGAGGAAAGCAATTGGTGGTGTTGAATGCTACCAATAGAGCAAGGACAATGCTTTGGAAAAAGAGGGCTCTGGATTTGTAGCTCTGAGGGGTTTTGTGGTTTATGGAGGGTGATGGAGAAGAGTGGTAGGAATATATCACACAGCCCAGGCATGCTCTTGTTCAGTGTTGGCACTTTATTACCTTTAATTGGGTTCCTATTGCTATCTTCTGGGTTATTTAGGTTAGTAAATTAAACGTGGGAGTGAATGGAAGAAAATAACTAGTTGGGGTTAGATTTTGCCTCCATTGGCAAATGATAATGATACAGTAAGTTCATGGTACAATAACATTCAACTGTTATTTTTTATCACCCGTGTCACTGCTCTTTATTAGTTCGGACCTTGGGGAGTTAATTACAATCTGTGGGTGTAATACGAGTTCACCTCTTCTTAACGGAGTGTCTGCATTGCTGATGACCTTGGGAATGTGTCAGAAATGTGAATTCTTGGGTTTCAACGCAGACCTACTAAATCAGAAACTGTGGATGTGGGGCTCAGCACAAACCCTCCACGTGGGGTGACAAGCCCTCCACGTGACTCTGATACATGCTTAGGTTTGAAAACTGTGTTATAATCATTTATCTGATAAATGATTAAATGGTTTCACCTGCAACCCCCAAATTCATTCCTTTGTTGAGCTGAGCACACATTTAGATAGGATACCTTGCAACTGAGCCCTAGTTTAAGGATCGCTTTGTAATTCTCTGAGCTCTCTGGTTGGAGGTCACAAAATTCTTTCAGAGAAGCATAAGGTTACACAACCAGGCTGAGGAACAGCCAGTAGGCAGTTTCTAACTCTGCTCCAGGTTAATGCTCATGGATCTTTCTACCAATAGAATTATTGGTCTCCTTCGGGAGATAGAGCTAGACTCCTCATTGAGGAAGAAATGGGGCTGGATTTGAAAAATCTGGTTTCCTTCAGTGGTAACATTTTGTGTAGCTATTTCATGCTTCACTACCTTGTTGCCACTTCTTTTTAAAATTAGATTTTTTTCCATTCAACTATAATTAACATACAGTGTTTTGTTAGTTTCAGGTGTGTAATATAATGATTCAACAATTCTATACATTTCTCAGTGCTCAAGATAAGTGTACTGTTCAACCCCTTTACCTATTTCACCCATTCTTCCACCCAACTCCCTTCTGGCAACCACCAGTTTGCTCTCTATACTGGAAAACATCTCATTTTACGTTTCAACACTGAAGTGGCGTCAAAGCTGAAAAAGCATAGGTAGCTCTCTTTTCTGAAACTGTGAATGTCTCAGAAGCATCTGTTAATAAACCAACGGTGAAAAGAATTGTGAATTCAAACTGAAGTCCCCAAAGAGAGATACTGAGCTTAGATTGTTAAAAATATTAAATCACATTGAATAAATGGTGAAGACTGAACAATTCTGAAGTCACCCTATCTGCTCAAGAACATTGACAAATCCCATGCCACCCAGCAGGACTTGGGACACATTGCTAGGAAATCAGTGTCGGTTGGTAACAAGGTCCTGATAGGGTTGTTAGAAGAGCGAGGATGGTTTGTTAACACAACAACTGTCTTTTTATAATTATTTCATCAGGGTGATGAAGGGAAGAAAGGGAGCAAAGGAAATCAAGGACAGAGGGGATTTCCAGGGCCTGAAGGGCCGAAGGTATGTTTCTTATATTCTCATTTGTGCTCTTGGGAGATTGAAATTGTGTCTGGTTTTAATAGAATAGTAGATTTCCACTGCAAATTGGATTCCCTGGTTCCTACTCAACAAATACAAAACAAAACTCCCAAATGAAAAAGGCTTTAGAATAAGCATACTATTCCAGACCAAACAGGATGGAGTAAAGAGTCCACAAACTATGTCATCTTCACTGGAACATTTATGATTCTTAGAGACAATCTGTTTGTCAATTCTTTCAACTTACCACCAAATATTCAGAAGTTGGGATGAAGTTATGACTGTAGGAGATACCAATTCTCTACCATCCTTTTTTGCTAAACAACAGCACAATTCCAGACTAAGGCAGCACAGTAATGATGAGGAGTGGGGCTTCAGAATGCGGTAGAGTAGGATTTTCATCCTGCCCCACCCTGAACCTTTCTGGGCCCGTCACTTCAATCACAGAAAGAAAGTAAAAATAGTACCTATTCTAAGATTGCTGTGAAGATTGAAAGAGTTAATAAAGCACTTAGCACTGTTCCTGGCACATAGTACGTGGAGCTATTCAGAGAGTAAAAAATCAATACTGTGAAATGGAAAGTAGGAGATATATGTCCTGATAAAGTGATCAGGACAGGGTGCTGAGGATGAAGAAAAGGAAATTGTGAGACAGGCAATTAGGTATGTGTCCTGACTTAGCAGGAGAGAATATTGAGGTCATTTGGATGTGTCAGGAAACAGAAATTGCAAATCTAAGAGAGTTCAGGCTTCTAGGAAGATGCTATTTGTAAGGAGACAAGGAGCATGTTCAAGGACCAGATATTAAAAAAAACAACTAAAAGGGAAAAAAAATGGTATCAGCCACATACGAGCAGGTAGAAAATAAAGCATTCTCTGTAGACCAGTTATTAAGCTTCAGTGTCCATCAGTGTCACCTGGGAGCTTGTTACAAATCCATATTTCTTGGGGCATCTGGGTGGCTCAGTCAGTTGGGCGTCCGACTTCAGCCCAGGTCATGATTTGATGGTCTGTGAGTTCGAGTCCCGCATCAAGCTCTGTGCTGACAGCTCAGAGCCTGGAGCCTGCTTCAGATTCTGTGTCTCTCTCTCTGCCGCTTCCCTGCTCATGCTCTGCCTCTCTCAATCTCAAAAATGAATAAATGTTAAAAAAATTTTTTTTAATTGTATTTCTTGGTGCCATGCCTGGATAGCGTGACTTAACAGGTGGGTGGGTCCTAGCCATCTGTGTTTTGTAAATAAGTGCCCTATGCTCCAGGTAATTCAAGAAGCACCTGATGAGAAATGCCGCCATGTAGGGAAAATGTTGTATTAGTATTAATAATAATGGTTATTCCTTATATCTTACTCTTATTCAAAATATTTTTTCTGTATTTTGAAATAGAGCTTTTTTGATGAAGAATTGCTATTTTTTAAAGCATAATCACAATTTAATACAGTCTTTAAGAGAATTCTATACTATGTGTATAATTTCTTATTTTAAAAGAATAGATTAAATCTAGAAGCATAATCTTGTTTATTCTGGTTTAAGTGAGAATTTTAATGAGTTGATGTTTTATCCTTGGCCATAGGATTGAACAGGGTGGTTGTCTGTTGCCAAAATCCTCACTGTGTCATGCGCCATTGCCTTATAGGTTCGGAATTAAAGACTGGTATGTGCATGTGTTGGCACGATCTGGGCCCTGGTTGGCTGGTGTGCTCAGCCTGTGGGTCATACAGAGTAATCAGCACAGTGGGAGGGTCTCAGCGCTGAAGGTGAATGTGGTCTAGGGCACTAAGAGTCTTAGTGGTGAATCTGATTGATGGAGTCCCTCTTGGAGGAAACATAGGGGCCAAGTGGGCAGCTCATGCACTTGGAAACAGCTCAATCTCTAAGGCAAGGGGAGGCAAATTTCTTGGAAAAGTATAAGTAGTAAATAATTTAGGCCTTGTGGCCAAGAGGCAAAATTGAGGATATTACATAATCACTTATATAACAATCATTTGAAAATGTGAAAACTGGGATGCCTGATAGAACATGTGATTCCTGATCTCGAGGTCATGAGCTCAACTCTCATGTTGGGTGTGGAGCCGACTTACAGAAACAAAACAAAATATGAAAACCATTTTTAGCCAATGGCTGTGTAAAACATGGCAGCAGGCAGGATTTGGCCTGAAGGTCACAGTTTGCCACACCTATCCTACATCAGTAGTTTCCAAAGTGATTGATTATAAATCCCTACTAGCAAAAATGAATTCGACCACACCTCAATATAGGTTTATTTTTTAATTGTAAGTTTTATTCATAAACTATCATATTGTTATGATATTTACATAAATAATTAAAAATCTAAAAGATGAGATAAAAATATATCATGAAGCTTTAATATTTTCTTCTAGTATCCCAAATGGGTCATTTTGAACATGTCATGTTCTTTTAATGACAATTACTTTGCATAGTGTTCTAAAAATTTTTTTAAGGTTTATTTATTTATTTTGGGGAGGGGGAGGGCTTGCACACATCAGGGAGGGACAGAGAAAGAGGGAGAGAGAGAATCCTAAGCAGGCTCCATGCTGTCAGCACAAAGCCTATCACAGGACTTGATCTCACGAACCACAAGATCATGACCTGAGTCAGAATCAAGAGTTGGATGCTTAACCGACTGAGCCACCCAGGCCCCCGATGGTGTTTTTAAGTGAGGCATTTGTACCTATATCAGAACCAGCAGAAGTGCCTCATAAAATTCATATTCCTGGGCCCAGCCCCTAGAGCTACCGAATTAAAGTTTCTGGGGCTGAGACCTGACTATATTTTACCAAATTCCTCTTATGATTTCTCTACACTAAAATCTGAGAATCCTGGTCTAGAAGCAGGTGGGACAGAGATATTGCTTGGGTCTTTATTGAGAGTCAATATTGAGATGCCAAAAAATTAAATAAATAAGTAAATAAAAGACATGTTTGAAATTTTCTATTAAAAATTCCATTGTTTTTACCATAAACTCCCTACTTCTGAAAAGGGATGTGAGATAGCATACAATAGAAGACTGATACATCATGGGCCATAAAATAAAATAAAATAACAAAGGAAAAAGTTATAAACTAAAAGGAACATTATTTGCCTGCCAAGTGTACCCAAGAACTTATGCTGGAGAAAGTTCTTGTAATTGAACACATAGTTCCCTCTGAGCTTCCTGGCACACAATACAAAATGGAAGCACCGTGAATTGCATAATTTTTATTGGCAAATAAAAGAATACACAAGAGATAAAAATTTCCTAATACTCAGAACTTAATTGAATGCATTTATTAAAGGCACTGAAATCTTAATCATTAAAAACTTTAGTAGTGGTTTACAAAGATGCTCAAATATTTTCACATTGGTCTGGGAAAGAGGTCATAATATTTTTAAATGCTGGGAATACATTTCTATTTTTCCTAATATAATTCCTATATATGATTTCTTTGCTTGCAATGTAGTAAGTATTTTGCTCTTTTTTTTTAGGGTGAACCAGGAATTATGGGCCCTTTTGGGATGCCTGGAGCATCAATTCCTGGACCACCTGGGCCAAAGGTATGCATTCTTGAGAATACTTATTTTTTATATATACATATTTTAAACTTGGATCTTTGGCAGGTGGGGTGGGGAAAAAAATTCATGATACCAATGGACTAGAATTTTAGTTTTGGAAGAACCCCAAGATATTATCTAGTTCAACCCTGACAGTTCACAATTAAGCAAACTAAGGTCTAGCAGGAAATTTAAGATTAGAAAACAGATTTCTAGCTTCTGCTCTTGAACTTGTCACTTCATCATGAACTACCTCCACCAAATCCTGGATCCCTAATGCAAGTAAAAATGTACTGTGTTTATTCAGAAGAATCAGGTAGGATTAATAATCAGAAAGTCTGGCAGGAAAGAAATCTACTCAGATTTAAGAGGTTCCCATTCTTACAGTCCAAGTATTTGAGTCTAGGTAGCCACCTATTTTAGTGGCCTTCCTCTAAACAGCTGTCATAGTCTTTACCAACAGGTTTTATTTGCTTAGGATTTGCAATCCCCCTCAAATACATTAGAAGAAGACACTACCTCAAGATCAGAGACTGATAGATCAAAGCCTTTATAACCTGGTTCATCTCTTTTGTGCTTCGTGCTGTTATGGCTTCTCCTGCTACTTAAAGCCTGAAACTGAACGTTATTTGAAATACACAGGGAGACAGGGGAGGACCCGGGATGCCTGGATTTAAAGGAGAACCAGGAATTGCTATTCGAGGACCAAAGGTAGGCTTTATTCATGTTCTTTCTTCCCTCTACGAGACAGAAGGGAAAGGGGATTTAATGCACAGTAAGTTTATAGTTGAGACTGTTCTACTCACTGTCTACATTGAAGAACTCAGTGCATTGTTTTCGTTTTTAAAAATCAAGCCATCAGATAATTTATTTTTCATAAATGTGGAGGAATGATAGCCCCTTATGGTGAAATTTTGGATGACTCAATAGTTGTTTGAAAATAACTCCTTTTGTAATGTCTGTGGTACAAGAGATTATCTGACCTCTAGCTTCTTTCATTTACATAGGAATGGCATAGGTGTCTCTTCTGCAAACCACCACTGTGAAAAACAAAGCAGAGAAATTTAACTCAATAAATCTTCCAAACTTGAACTTTTTGGACAGCGTTTTGCAGAAGAGATACTGAAAGTTCATGTTTGGAAGCTTTATTGAATTAAATTTCTCTGCTTCGTTCTCCATCTTTCAGTTATTTTAAATGAAAATGCAAATAATTATAGGAGAAGACGGCTTTCAGTAATCATATCTATTTTCCATGGCAACAAGGCACCATTTCCCTGTTCATACAAAACCCAGCATCGCAGCAAAATTTAACATTCCAAATGTCACAAGCACATCCCATCCCCGTTTATGAGAACAGGCTTCAGGGCTCCATAATCAGCACTTCATTAAATCAGTAGCATGTTGTTATGTGGTTTTGAAACTGGTTTTAGTTCTATCAGATTGCCTCTTGTGGATACAAGGATTCAAGTACTAACATCAGGGATTTTCAAACTTCAAAAAAGAAAACTAAGAACCATTTTTGAAATATAATGCAAAACCTATTATATACTGCAATTAAGTTGGAGTGGTCCTTTTAAAGGTCAAGGGAAGATCCTGAACTCCATTGTTCTTAATCACTTTAACAGTTGTCCTTGCTAGAGAGACAATCTTCTGGTTTATTGAGGACACAGAAGGTTCCCAGGATGTGGGATTTTCAAGCTAAAACAGAGAAAAGTCCAGGGCAAACCAGAACAAGATGGTCATCCTACTCCCCAGACACTGAGGTACATGGGAACCCAAGCTCTGTACGACACAAGGAGAAAATTCCAGATTTTCTAATGCTAATACTGCAGATAGGGCTTTGATCAAGAACATTGGGTAGCAGTTTTCATATTGTTTGATAACTTCCTGAATCTGCATATTCCTAGTTCCATGATTTAAAATTACGTCTCTCTACTTATACTGTCCTTTACAGTAGAAATAAAATCCAATTAAATGTGCAGCCTGGATTTATTAGCCCCTCCTGTTTTTTTTTACTGATCGCCATTGGCATTGCTAATGATGTAGTTAAAGTAATTTGCTTCTTTACTCCATGATTTTTCTAATCCCTTGGTCTCTAATGATACTCTTTCTGCCATTCTTCCCTAATGCGCTATTTTTTAAACCTTTGAGAGGTTAAACGTCTGATAGAAGTTTTGGCACATAATTCAGTTTTGTATATGACTTCAGGGAGCTCCAGATCCTCCCCTAAAGCCCATTGCAAAACACCAGATTGATATTTCTGCCCTAATTTCTATTGAACGAGAGACGCTTCAAAGGGAATTGCTCTGCAGGACATTTTCTTGAATCCAGCGCATAAAGGCCAAGTGACAAAAATTCTCTCTAGAAATATATTGTGAGGAGTCCAGAATAAAAATCTGAGACAGAACAGTGCCCCTATCCCTGCCCCCTGATATTTCCTATTAATATTAGAAGTAACAAGCTAGCTGAAAATTTTGCAGGAAGCAGGACAAGGATCTCTAGGTAAAAAATGTTTAGTTGTAAACTATAAATGTTTTAACATTTTTTTCTCCCCATGTGGGTGCCAGAGGATAAACAGTAACAGCTGTTGATAATCTGTTATAGTCTTGAAACTTAGAAATAAAACCTGAAAGTGAATCTTGATTCCAGTTTTCTTTTCCTTTCAACTTAACCAGGGAGCAGTTACTATTTTCTTCTGTCGTTGGCCTGTTCCTTGTGTAGGCATGGAAAGAAACGGATATATTGTTTTGGAACATGTCTTTATGTAATGTTTGGCGCTTTAACATTAAATTTGGTTGGATTAACACAATAAATTGCTTCTAGTGACTAGTTAGTTCCTTAGAGCTGGGGATATGCCAAAATTCACCTCTCCAGAAGAACTTGTTTTTGCTCTCTGTCACATAACTTGAAGAGATCATCCTGGGGTTTTGTTCACGATAAATAGTAGATTAAGTTCTTACAAGTGGCCACACGTTTCCTAGAGATCACTCTTAAGAAGGTTAATCCCATAAAACCAGTCTCAATTTAATAGGAAAAAACAGCTATTGTATTCATGATTTTCAAAATAAACTTAACTTTTTTATACTTAAAGAGTATGTAATTTTCTTCCCCCCAGTCAATCATTCATTCATAGAAGTAGAATTAGGAACAGCTTTTGAGAGTTGGATTGTGGGCAGCATTTGGCTTGGGATAACGGTAGTTTGATCTCAGAATTTGAGATCCTTGCATATAAGGAAAGCACTGAGAGTCCTGCTACTTTTTCCAATCTTGGGAAACAAAGGTCTGCCAATTACTAGTTTCTTTCTAATGTAAAACCCATAGGAATATGGACAGTTTTTAATCAAAATAGTTGATATGCGTTGAAAGGGTCATTGTAAGAGTTACCACAGCAACAGAATGGAATGTGATACAAAAAAAATTACACATTTTATATACAGCGTAATAGGTTTATATTTACTGAATCTTCTAAGAGTTTTCCTCATTTTTTTCTTCCTCTCTCTCCATTTTACTTGAGCCAGAAATTTCTTTGATTTCCATTCGAAGGAGAGTTACACTTTCCCGAAAATCCTGTCATTCAAAAGGCAGTAATCACACTTTCCTCTATAGAGGAGGCCAGTTGTAGCTACCAAAAGTTTTTGATGCCAAAGGTTATCATGTAAAGCAATATTTAGAACTTCTTCCTCGGTCTTGAGATATGAATCACAACACAAACTCTGTGTCCTGTATGTTTACAACTTGTTTTTTAAAAAAATTAATCCGTATTTAATTTTCATTTTGGCTTATTTATTCCTTGTGTAATTTGGGCACCACTGAAGAGGACAATGGATATAGTATAACAATAGGTAGCACATAGTTATCTTTACATTCAAAATTTTACACTTGAAATATAGCTATGTATTCTTTCCTTCTCTTCTCACACTGTGCTTATTAAAATTTCTCATTTTTATACTTCTCCACAATTTATGATGCAGAAAAGTATAAATTTAAAAATTAACCTATCAACAATCGGCCATTTTTAATTCCTATGAAATGTGTTTCCTATAGAGGACTTTGTAATGGTTCACATATATTCCCTATATTCACTCCATGCTTCCCACCAAATGCAAATGGGTAAGACTTATGAAGAGAGACTTATAACAAGTTGCCGTCTGTGGTAGAATTCCCTTCTAAAATTTTTCAGATCATTCCTTTGCATTATCAAATGCATGTTTGCCATATAGAGTTGGTATTGTGCTTAAGTTTTGCCAGGTGTTTCATAGTTTAGTCTAACATTATGACCTGGTGTTGGAATTTACCCAGGGTGCGCAAGGACCTCGGGGACCAGTGGGTGCTCCAGGACTCAAAGGTGATGGCTATCCTGGTGTGGCTGTAAGTGTGGACATCGCTGTTATTTCCTTCATTTCCTCTCTCTTCCCTCCTTCCTTCCTTCCATCCTCCCCCCCCCCTTCCTTCTTTCCTTCCTCCCTACCTTCCTTCCTTTCTTCTTTGATGAACACTGCACATGACAAGTACACTCACTCTCTCCTTTATTATGTCATCTCAGGGACCTCGGGGACTACCAGGACCCCCTGGACCAATGGGTTTACGTGGAGTGGGGGACACTGGAGCAAAGGTAAGATTTTAAAGTAAGTAACATAGAAGCTTCTAAAAAAATGTATTTATAGGTAAGTGACTTTGGTAAAGGTGAATTTTTTTTTTTTTCCAAACATGCTAGAAGACCAGTGGTGTCTAAAGAATGTATAGTTATATATCTTCACCTATGGACTTTCTGGGGAACTCACACTAATTTGAACATGTAGATTAACTTTGTGGATTATCTCCTGCTTCGCTGGTATCAACTCCCATGTTCCTTTGCTGCTTTGTTTTCTGTATGAAAGTCAGAGTTTGGTCCAGAGCCCTCTTCCTACTTTAGACATCTCTTCCCTGGGTGTACTCATTCAGTCCCATGGTTTTCACCACTACCCATGTGCTGATGCCTTCTCTCTTCAAAACATATTTTTGATTCCAGCTGTTTTTCTCCTTCTGCTTCACCAGGGCAGACCACCATCATCTCTTACCTGGGCTGTTAATCTCTTCAATGGCCTTGCCTCTTCCATCTTGGCCCTTCTGTTACCTAGCAGGCAGAGTGGTATTTTAAAACCATGAACCAGGGGTGCCTAGGTGGTGCAGTTGGTTAAACATCTGACTTGGGCTCAGGACATGATCTCTCATTTCCTGAGTTTGAGCCCTCCATTGGGTTCACTGCTGTCAGCACAGAGCCCGCTTCAGATCCTCTGTCTCCCTCTCTCTCTGCCCCTCCCCAACTCACACTCTCTCTAAAATAAATAAAAACATTTTTTAAAAAGTCATTAAAACCACGAAACAGATCATATTCCTTTCCTTCTCAAAAAACACTCTGATGGCTTGTCTCTGCACTTAAAACAAGCTCTTCCTGCTTTCTGTGGCCTGTGAGGCCCTTCATGACCTGATGGTAGCTTCTGCCTCCTTCTTTGTTGCCTTCCGCCAGCCACACTGGTCTGCCCTATTTCAGCTCATTCCTGCTTCTAGGTCCTGGCTCTGTCAAGATGGCTCATTTTCTCTCTCTCTTTCTCTTTTTTAAATTTCTTGATTTATTTATCTATCTATTGAGAGAGAGAAAGAAAGAAAGAGAGAGAGCAGGGAAAAGGCAGAGAGAGAAGGAGAAGGAGAATCTTAGGCAGTCTCCACACCCAGTGCACAGCCTGACACAGGGCTCGATCTCACAACCATGAGATTATGACCTGAGCTGAAATCAAGTGTCAGAAGCTTAACCGACTGAGCCACCCGGGCACCCCAAGATGGCTTATTCTTAAGGCCTCCACTCAAGTCTCACTTCACCTGGTCTTGACCACCTAAACAAAGAACAATCCTGTCTCCCCTTCCCCATCACTATCACATCCCCTTGAATATTTCCTCCATAGCATTTATCACCGTTCGAAGCCATCTTGTTCATTTACTGTTCTGTGTATCCCACGGAAGTGTAAGTTTCCCTGAAGGCAGGTTGTTTGTCTCATTCCCTGCCAAATTACTGGCACAGAAAGTAGGTGTGCCACACACAAGGAGCATTATAACATGTAATGAACTGCAGGGGTGCCTGGGTGGCTCAGTCGGTCAAGCTCAAGCGTCTGACTTCAGCTCAGGTCATGATCTCACGGTTCATGAGTTCGAGCCCTGCATCGGGCTCTGTGCTGACAGCTCAAAGCCTAGAGCCTGCTTCAGATTCTGTGTGTCTCTCTCTCTTCCCCTCCCCACTCATATCCTGTCTCTCTCTCTCTTTCTCAAAAACAAACATTAAAAAACAAAACAAAAAACATGTAATGAACTGAAAATGAATGAAGGATATTACTCTAAAGAAAAAAATATTTCCTTGGAAGCATATCTACTTAGCTTTTCAAACGCTTCCAGGTCATTAGTGAGAGAAGTTGTAATTGCTCCATGTCAGCTTCTCATTTTGAGTTTTTGGTCTCTGCCGTCGAACTTGGGAGTGACAACACCTACTGATGCTTCTGTGCAGTGAGGCAGATGCCCTTTTGCCTTCTCCAAAGATGATTGGAGACCCATGGCACTAAATATTGTCTCTAAAGGACAGCTTGGCTCCCCCCTTTCTCTGTTAGGGTAACCATGAGAGTCCAGGAAGAGACTGCATCTGAAGGTACTATGTAAATGTGCAGCTGAGCACAGCTGAGATACTTTGATCAAGGTTCTGGCTTGGTCTGACTCAGAACTGAATCCAATCCTCTAACACCCCTTGACAGTGTCAATAACCATACTAAATTTGGGGATTGAAGTATTCTTTGTTTCCTTAACGCATGGTAATCTGTCAAATGTTAAAATTTAAAAATAGAATGACATTTCAATACATAAATCTTGTTATTTTCTGCTCTGAGTGAAGCACTGGTAAGAGCTTTTGTTATTACATAAATATTCCTTCAGTTAGGAAAGTAGAAACTTATTTAAAATATGGCATGAAATAAAATATATTAAATATCTACTGGAATGCATTTGTATTCTAGTGGAAACATGATCATTTACATTTCCACTGAGCACATTATTATATTTTATGTAAGTATACATCATATTATATTAAATTATACTATTATGCTACTGCTTTATATTTAGCAATGATAATAAAGACAGGCACTTAGACACATAGAACATTTTAAAATCTGTTTCTTGTGAATATTCTACTGTGTCAGTTTATTTAACATACAGGCTAAAAGATTTACTAAATGATTTTGGGGCACCTGGTTGACTCAGTCAGTTAAATGTCTGACTTTGACTCAGGTCATGAGCTCACAGTTTGAGAGTTTGAGCCCCACATTGGGCTCTGTGCTGACAGCTCAGAACCTGGAGACTGTTTCCGATTCTATGTCTCTCTGTCTCTCAAAAATAATAAAATAAACATTAAAGTAAATTTTAAAAAAGATTTACAAAATGATTTCATATACTACTGTTTTTCTCTAAAAGTCCCTTGTATTTGCTATCATAACATTTTAGGGGGGAAATAAAGAAAAAGGGTATTTCTTCAAGATTTTATCCTATTTTGCTTCTTTTTAAAAAAGTTTTTATTTATTTACTTTTAGAGAGAGAGAGAGAGAGAGAGAGCAGCAAGGGCAGAAAGAGAGGGGGAGAGAGACAGAATCCCAAGCGGGCTCTGCACTGTCAGCCCAGAGCCCAATGTGGGGCTCGAACTCACAAACCATGAGATTACAACCTGAGCAGAAACCACGAGTCAGACACTCAACTGACTGAGCCACCCAGGCACCCCATGCCTATTTTACTTTTTGAAACAACCAACATGTTGCCCGAGATGTGTCTTAAGTGACACTCATTATCTCTGTTAGCTCGCACAGGAGGCTGAGTGGAGGCAGAAGCTGAGAGCTAATTCCCAGCTGAGACGAGGAAAGAATATTTGCAGGACCTGCCTCTGTTTTCCTGTCCCCCACCACCCTCTAGGCTGCCTTTTTTCCTCTCTTTGACCTCTTCCTGGGGATACTAGGAAGATGTGTTATCCTGGAAATTTCTGTCCCTAGAAGGAGATGTTAGGAGTATGAGCTGGTCTTGGAATGAAAGAACATGGATCATAAACTTGAAAATAAAGGAAATTCTAAAAGCAAACACCAACTTTCAAATAATTTTCAATATCACCTCTTGTCTTTGTAGAGGCCATAAATTCTCTATACAGCCTCTTCCTCTGAAGAAAAGTTTTGGAAACACACACACACACACACACACACACACACAAAGAAAAATGTTTGGAAAAGTTTAATTTCACCTAATTTTGTCCTTCTGATTTGGTAAAGTGGGGATGAGAGCCTTAAAATACCTAAAGGTGTCAATGGTAGCAAAAGCACTGGTCTCAAATGTGTACAAAATTCCTTGCCTTTCTTTCTGACTTAAAATAACAGAGAAATTGTAATTATGTGGGAGTGTGTGTACGTGTATGTAATTGTATAGACATATATATCTGATATGTTTTTCATTTAAACTCTGTGTAGTCACCTTAAAATATTGGCCTTAGCGCATTAACTTACAAAACAAATGTGTTTTGAAATGAGGAAACCATTAAGGTTGACAATTTATGGTAGGTTTTTGTGATATTTAGTTAAGGGCACATGTGTTTAGCATATGACATAGACATTAGAATCAAAGCTCCTATGTTTCAAAACATATCAAAAGCAGTCCCTGACATCTTGCACCCTTGTGGTGCTCTCTGGCTTTTTTCCAAGTGGAAGAATTCCATATGACATCAGTGGGTATAGTGCTTCTATATACAATGACCTTGAATTGCATCCAAATTTTGACAAGTGCTTCTGAAAGATTTCTACAATTCTTGTAGAAACTACACTTCCAAGCGGATGGTAGATACAGTTTTAAAACCTACTTTTGAAACACGCCAGGAAGAACTGACAATTTGGTTTCTTGGTAAGCGGGACATGCTCATCTAACACCCAGTTCCCTGGAAACTGACTTGTTTGTTGATGGGGAAGGCCAGCTCCACGGTCTTATTTAATGCTGCCTGGACCCCTATAGATGAGAAGGACCCTTTGTGATTTGGGGACAATCATTATGCGAATCTCTTCTCCCTTTGAGAAGCCCAGATAACTCTTTGACCCTGTATTTTCATCTGCAAAGGCTATGAGGTGCATGTCACCCAGAGGCTTATCCACTGACATCTCTGAGGGTAAGAGTTTATTCTTGGCCTCTTAGAAGAGAAATACAAGGAGTGGCTCTCCTGAGCTCTGTAAGGGCAAATGTATTCTGCCATGCACCTGTCTTGGCCCTTTCAGCCCCCTTCAGTGTGCTAGCTCATCAGAGAGGAAGTCAAGCCTTCCCTAAGGCTCTGGAGCAGGTGAGCTTGGGCCAGTCCTTGCACAGAGGAAATCTAACCTGCCTTTTAGGGTGTTCAAGGGACCTCTTAATCATCAAGTGGTTGGAATAAAATCTGTGGGCAGAGAACACATGTTGGGTTGCTGTTGCTATTATTACCGTATACCATATAAATATATATTATATACTACTTAAGTATTTCCAGAATATCATGGCATTTTAAGCTATTCCCTTATTTTATAGGTGAGAAAATCAAGAACAGGAAAGGTTGAACAACTTGCCCCTTTACAACACAAACAGTTTTGATACTATGTTGTGTTCATGTGTAAGGGAGAGACTATGGATATGGATGAATGAACGAAATCAGAGCAGAGAGAATGACTCACCCTGACCTACAGATGCTTAATCTTCAAAGCTGTCTATCTTCCAGTTATCTCGGCACCATTTAGTGTATAGTTGGATTGTCTTTCCATCCTAGCTTTTCCATCACCAAAACTTAAATCACGTAAATATTAAAGGGACGCATAAACTCAAACCCAAAAGAGTTAAACATTTTTCCAAAGATTTAAATGTTTGAATATTGTAAATACATGCTTTATTTGACAAAAGTGGCCCAGAGTCATAAATTAAAACGCAAGTCTCTGTGAAATTCCACCGAGTATCATTATTCTAAAAATGTTCCCAGCATTTGAATTGTCCCTCTGTTCTCTGCAATGGCTCACATATGTGCACACCACCAACAAGCAGTGGCAGAACAGAGGAGCGATTCACACAGAGATGCATTAGGAATTTGCAGATTCTCTTGGTGGGTATGGACTGGACAAGAAACTCCAGCTTGAACAGTCTCTGATAAGGAGGGCTGGCCTTGGATGCAGGCTTAATGACAGTGAAATTAAGGGTCTGTAACTCCAAGTTGGAGCTAAAGAAACCCACTTCCCATAATATGACTGCAAAATTGTGACAGGCAGGGCAATCGGCTCAAAAACAGGACTAATTAGAGCCAGAGCCATAGCAAGTTGAAATGCCAAGCAATCCGACCTTTAGATTTCAAAAGAGGTCACATTCAAGACCAGGAAAACTTGGCGAGGTGACCTTTCCAGGTTATCCCCCAATTCAGTTCCATGCATGTTCTTCAAAATCAGAACTGCATTCCGGCCTGTCTTGTGACCTGCAGAGTTGCTTTCGTCTCTCCTTGCTGTTTTCCTGGCTCTGCATGGCTCTCCCCAGCAGCACATACATCCTTCCCTTCCGCCTTGGAGACACACACTAAATCCTCTTAACATAAGCCAACCAACTCACCATCAACACATTTCTATTTTCAATCATGCAGACTAGAGGAGTGCGCCCCCAGTGGGAAGTTATATTGATTATCAGTGCAAGAGAGCCTTCTCTTCTGTCTGTCATTAGGGACAATATCAGTATTTTTATTTTCAAGGTTTCTAATTCAGCTAAATGAGAAAGACTCTCTCTCCAATGAGATTCTTGGCATAGGGGAATCATTTGTTCATCTCTGATGAGTTGATTTTGAGAAAAGAAAGATCCTCCCTGGATCCTAAAGCAAATTTTTAAATTATCACAGACTTTGAAAAACTGCTCCTTTGGGGTGAATATTAAAGTTCTAGGAGAGAAATTACCTGGAATAATTGAAATTAGCTTAAATATTTTGAAATTTAAAGCTAGGAAAGTATGATAAAGGAAATGTTATCATGATTTGTGTTCTTGTTTCCCAGCACCTTCTTTTTTTTTTTAATTTTTAATGTTTATTTATATTTGAGAGAGAGAAAGAACCAGAAGGGGAGGGGCAGAGAGAGAGATGGAGACAGAATCTGAAGCAGGCTCCAGGCTCTGAGCTGTCAGCACAGAGCCCAATGCAGGACTCAAACTCACAAGCCGTGAGATCATGACCTGAGCTGAAGGTGGACGCCCAACTGACTGAGCTACCCAGGTGCCCCTCCAGCACCTTCTTAATTATTTTCACATCTCCCTGATAATTGTGCTAGTAATCGTTGCTGTCTCCCTTCTCACATTAAAGGGTGTCAGTGAGAAGTGACTGAGTATTATGACAACGGCCAGTCAATAACCAATACTCATTATCAGTATCAGGCTGCGTATTCATAAACTTAGAATAAGACCTCTAAAATTTCCATTGACATCCTGGCAACCACAAGGGAGGTATTGCAGTCACTAAACCAGTACCTATGCTCATTAGATAATCCGTTCCAGAGTGGTGCTTGTGTTTGTGGTAGCTGGTGCCTTAGTAGGTATATCTTAATTTTATTTAAAAACCAGAAAAGAAAAAACATTAAGCAGTTGCTAATCATCGCTTTGACTTTTGCCTTAATTTTTTAAAGTTTATTTATTTTTTGAGAGAGAGAGAAAGAGAGAGAGCGAGCAGGGGAGGGGCAGAGAGAGAGAATGCCAAGCAGGCTCCACGCTGTCAGTGCAGAGCCTAACTCAAGGCTCGATCTCATGAACCAAACCATGAGATCATGACCTGAGCCAAAATTGAATCAGACGCTCAACCAACTGAGCCACTCAGGTGCTCCAGACTTGTGCCTTATTTTAAAACTCAATCATTTCCTGGTTTCATCATTTAGGAGAATCTTGAGTACTGTTCCTTGGAAAATTTTTAAGAAGTGAATTCTTTTCATAGGGAATTCAGTTTGCTTTTCATTGTGCCCAAGTAGAAAAGCATGAAATCC